>NC_133619.1:646579324-646920753 GCF_048593235.1 Sminthopsis crassicaudata | reverse complement strand
TAGAAACTGATTAGAAATTCAGTTTGTGACTACAATGTACATTTTGCTTTGAATTTCCAAATTGTGATTTGAATATTTTTTAAAATGTTGAATAAATGCTAAAGAAATTGCTGAAATATTCTAGTGAGTTCCTGAAGGTAGTTTGAACAAAGTAGCAGTGAAATTCCAAAGTAAAAGAGAAATAGATCGCACCATGCATTTTAAATTTTAAATGACTTTTAGAAACTACTTGCTTGTTATTAACTCTTTTCTGGCTAATAAAAAAAGAGACAAATTTATGTAAATCAGAAACACCTAAAAAGTTTAAAAGTTTTATTAAAAATGTAAATCTAATTCAAATTCTGTTTACATTAATTAAACTTTATTGAAACAATTGGTTCCAGCAATAGTATTGGGGGAGAGATGCTCATTCTTAATCTGAGCTCCTGGGTAACAAATTCTTGAGCACCCATTAGGAAGACTTTTTTTCAGCTGGAAGGACTGGAGATTGAGGATTTCTCTTTGAAAAAAGTATAAGCAAAGTGTGAAATAGGAATGAGTTTTCTTTCATGTTTTAAATTAAAGATACTGTTGACATTATTACTTCCCTAACTGGTATTATACACACTGGGAAAATATTGTATAAGAAATGCAATTAGGAATGTAATACAATTGTATTAATAAAATTTAAACTTTTTTGACATGGTTACTGTGAAACTATTAACTAATTTATTAGAGGTCATTGCCATTATGTTAAAACCCTAAATGTTTAATTGGTATATATTAAAAAAGGAAATTAATAATTACTTACTGTGTGGGAGAAAGTACAAAAGAAAAGACCTTGTAAAATCTTTTTATTGATAAACCTGCCAAATTTCTTGAGACTATCTGGTTAAGATCAGGACATCCAATAATTCCTGGGAAAGAATTTGTGAATTGGTTTGAGAAAAATGGGATCTCTTCTTCTAAAACAAACATTCTTTTACAATGGTGGTGGTGGGGGGGGATTTACAAGTTTATTTATAATATGGCAATATTTCTGTCATGATTTGAGATTATGAATTTATACCTGGAATAGTATACATTGAAGTTGTATCTTGACCTAATTTAATCTCAGCTCTCTAGTCTTGCATATTTAATCTGATGTAAAGCCTGTGGGGAGGAAATAGCACTGAGCCAATAGCACTTTATTAGAGTCCATGTTCTGCTCTAATGAAGTGGCTCTCAGATCTTTCTCATGACTTGAGATGCTTCCTCCTTCAAGGGGCCTATTTTTATAGGGCTAGATATCCAGTTATTGAAAAACAGTTATATCAAATACAGAATAGTTCCATAGATTGATATATGACACATAAACCAAAATATGGAAAATAATATATCAGCAGGGTTACAAATTAGGTGAAGTAAGGAACATCTCCATACAAGATGGACAGGCTTCTCCTCAGGTTGGGAAGGAAGAAATAGCACAAGCTATCACAAATTGGTTCTAAATGGTCAGAAGATAGTCACCTGCTCCTATTGAACAAATGCTTCCTGTAGAGGTACAAAAATATTTTGAAGTCTTTCCATTTATTTGTCACCTCTGTCAGTCTGGATTTGGTCACCATGGTAAGTCAAAAGAAGGGTGTTGGGCCATTAGTTAAATTCCTATAGTTTAGTAAGTGAACTAAAAATCTGCAGCTCACAACTCTGGGGCCTTATCCACAGAAATAATTTTATCAAATTCCATCAAATATTGATTGGAATAGAGTAGGGGTCCAAATAAATCATCTCTCACAGGGGTTAATAATATGTATTTAGAGATTTGATATCTGATATTTGTTAGTCTTGAGATAGGACAAACACAATCCCCAATCATTTTGGCTCTCTTGGATAGTCTTCATCTCTGAATGAGCCTCACAATTCCCATTAAGGATATGATAGACCTGTTTTCTCCTCAAATGTGTTACACCATCTCTTTCTTTAGGTAAAGGATGTTACCTGGGAATGAATGTTTAAATATTAATCAAGCGATTTCTATGTAACAGATACTCAGGTAAGTGCTGGGAGTGCAATCAAATTTAATGAAGACAATACCTTGCCCTCAAGGAGCTTTCATTTTAAGAGGAGTAGAGAGAACATAAAGAAAGAAGAGTTGGAGGTGGGAAGAGAAGTAAAAATGCTTTAGAAATGTTTAGGAAGTGATATGGAGGCATGTAAAGGGCTGAAACTCTTGAGTCAATGCATTGAGGTTGGACAATCGCTCACTTGAGGCGAATTACCAATTGGACAATACTCTCTAGAGTATGCTTGGAAAATGGCCCTTCCCACTATCCTGTGCTGGCCCAATCATTTAGTGTACACAGAGAATTGTGGGAGGGACTAGGAGGTAGAGGGAGACTAGCCAGGGTCACTTCGAGAGAGAGACGAGGTGAGGTCAAAGACATCCTACATGTCCACTCTACCGCTAAAGACCAAGAATAAAGACTTTTGCTCAGCCTGACTCTGGCTGATTTGAAGGTTCCAGGGTGCTAATGTGTTTGCCACAGATGCAAGATAAGGTGAAAGCAAAAATATTAGGAATCCAGGAACAGAATTCAGGTGATTTCAGCCCACAATATCTCTTAATCTGTTACCTTCTTTCCATTCATTTTGTCTCTTCCCCAACCTCATTATTTCTTACCTGGGCCTGGCTTCCCCTTCTTCAGTATTCTCCTTCTACCAAAATAATCTTCTGAATGTACCACCAAGCATTTGTAGGTCACTCCCTTGTTTCTAAACTTTGAATTACTCTCCATTGACTATATAAAAATACAAGCCAGTCATACATCTCAGACCTCATTTATTTCTGAAGTCTTCCATGATTCCTATCTAGAAGTATGCCTATGAATATTCCAGCTCTCTCTAGTTTCCAATTAATCTCTATTATTAATATTTTCTTAAGCCTGGGCCATTAACAAACACATAAAACAAGCCTTAGTTTGTAGCATTTACTGACTTCCAAGGTGTAAATACTGACAATAAAAACTAAAAACAAACAAACAAAAAAATGCTGACAAAAACCTCCTAAAAACACAATTGTCTCTGGCTCCAGAATACTCTTACCTTATTTCCCTTCACAATCAGACTTTGATTTTGAGTTTTGGTGTAAAGCTAATGAAGTTAGATTGTGGCATATTGAACTTCATTTGCCTTTAAGACATCTAGTTTTATATTAAAACTAGATATATAGATCTGAAAGACATCCAAAAAGAGATAATGTTTCTGAGATGATCAAATGAGAGGATATAGAGATAAGGAGAGTGTAGGACATAATTTTGATAATGGTACAAACACAGTTAGGGGAAGTAAAAGCAGCTGAAAAGGAATGGTCAGAGAGGTAGAACTAAGAGGCTGCATTGCCTCAAAAATTCCGAGGGAGTGTCCCAGATGAGAAGGTGGCCAAAAGTGTGAAATGCTACAGAGAGATCCAGAAATATGAAGACTCAGGGAAGACCAAAACTCTGTATGGTTCTCAAGTGCTCTTTAACAAATATTTTGTTCTATTATTTTCCCTCTTGCCTTCTTTTTCAGAAAATCTACTATTAAAGACTGCCTGTTTTTTGGTAGTGTAATGCTGGAGAAACTGAGGCAAAATAGAGATTAGAAAGTATTTAATATTTTATTTGAAAGGGAGAGATTTCCTGGGATCCAATGGATCCATGGTTTGGTCCCAGGGCTGAAGGAGACTATCATCTCTAAGAATTCAACAAACAATGTGAATTCTCAATGACATATATGCACATGGCTCAGACATAGTGGGTAGATGGAGGCAGGGCAGAGTCAGGGTGCTAAGAGTGGGAATAGGACTCGGACAATACAATTGTGACAGGGTGAGGAGAGCCACGGGAGATGGGGATGACATAATGAGAGGAGGCACCCCCCCCCCCCCCCCCCCGCCAGATGGGGAGAGTCATCTTGATAAGACAGTATCTGTTATTCTGATAAATTGGAATGGGGAGAGGCATTCTGATATTCTAAAATATGAGATCATTTACCCTTATCAAGTATTCTGATGATTAAGAGGGAGGGGTGATTGCAGGATTGACCAGAACAATTAGGTCACAATTCAGGGAAACTGAGGCTGGACAATTTAGGGAAACTGAGTCAGGATAATTAGAGAAATTGAGTCAAGACAATAAAAGAGAACTGTGGCACACCAATAGTTTCTGGTTAGACATGCTCATTTCTTCCTAGAGACCTCTAAATTCTGTTCTTAATGTTTTATGTATTCTTTTCATTCATTAATTGCTTTTCTGAACCACTCCAGGGTCCTTGATTGCCCTGTTGATGTTTTGTATGGTCAAATTATGGTCATTTTTCCTTCCTTCCTACTCCCTTTCTTGTTCACCAGTCTCTAAAATCCTCCCCATTTGATCCCTTTACTTCTTGATTCTAATAGCTAGTGCCAAATTCACTTACTTATGTTTTAACACTGCAATTTGAGAAATGGGTTAATCACAAAAGTCAGGGAAGGGTGGAATAGCTGCTCAGCATGCCCACAAAAACTTTTTGAGAGTGAGTTGAACCCAATGATTGTGCAATATTGTTCATATTTTAAGTATTCGTTAATTTTTTATGGATCTTTTGTGTTATATGTTTTTATGGTGGAGAAAATAACTGTTCCAGATTTGATACCGCCTCTAAATGTCTGAGTACTTTTTTTTGAAGGGAAATACTGATTCCTTTTGTGGAAACTGTAGTCATGAGACACATCTAAATCTTATGTTCAGATATAGTCGCTTGGAGTTCTAGTCTCGTTTGGGTGTAAATCAGAATTATGAGAGAAAAAGCATGAATTTCTCTTCTTTGGTCAGGTTGTCCTCCAAATGAATCCCGATCCACTTAATCAGAACTAAAATCCAAATGTGAGAAGAGCTTTCATTTGGGTCATGGATGAGAGGCCAAAATATTCACCCTTTTTGTGGTAGCATAGTACATAGTAAGAGTATCCATTTAGATATGAATGTAATGAGATGTGATCATATAATAAGAAATGACAAATATGAATGATTCAAAAAAATCAAAAGACTTCTGTGATTGGACCTAGTCTAGATAGCTACATGAGGATTCTGGATCTTTTTCTGAAGTACAGTTTTTTAGGGAATTATTCTTTTTGACAAGAGTCTGGGAAGATGTTAAGGACTGGGTCCCTGGTGTTACTTCTCAGGTTGAGAACTTTTTCTTCCATGGACAGCCCTGTAATACCTCAGGATTTGTGAGTCACTGCTGATCAGCACAAAAGGGCTAAGCATTGGAAAACAGGAAGCCAAGAGGGCAGAGCTATGCAACAGCCAGGGTCTAGGTGTCATTGAGTGCATGCAGGCAGTCAAGATAGAATTAAGTAAGTAAAAAGTGACAAAAGTGCTCACTAGCAGGAGGATCATTTGGGTGGCTCTGGTTTCTGGGGAGGATCTAGTAAAACAGCTATTAGAGTGAATCTGTTGAACTCTCTTGTGATGCTTGTGTAGAAGATAAACCTTGTAGCCACTGGTAAAGCTAATGAAAGTCATACACACAGCATCAGGGAGGGAGAACACAACTCCATGAAGTGAGGTACTAATAGAAATTGAAGTATTTACAGAGCAGTATCCATATATATTTGTTTCTGAAGTATTTCTGGTGCTCCTTGGTCCTTCAAGTTTCTCAAGAATAGCAATATTTTGTAGTAGGGGGAAAATCCAGCAGAGAAGAATAGAGGGCATAATATATTTTGGGAGTCTGGTTTTAAGCTTCATGAACCTGGAGTTCTGGGGACTGATATTGATGGCCTGAAAACCACTCAGAAGACAGGTTATGCAGAGGGAAAGCCCTCGACCTACTCTGTGAAGGTAAAAGACAATTTTACAACCAATGTCATCCAGTAAGTTTTTCAGACCCAAAGCTGCCAATCCCTGAAGGAATCCCTTGGAGAGAAGCACCAAGGAATTAGCCAAAGCCAGCTGGCTGAGAATCAGATCTATGAGCCTCAGATTCTGACCAGTGAAGAAAAGAAAGCTGAAGAGATAAAGTAGGAAGAGATTTCCCTGAATCCCAATTCCTGTCTGGGAGAAGAAGGCAATACTCAGGAGTATGTTCATAGGAATCATGTTCTTGGTGTGGTGAGATGAAGAACTTCAATCTGAGCCTGAGGACCCTGGAGAGAAACACAAGGACTTTATGCCATCTCATTCCAATCTAAGGAAAACTAGTTACATGATACATGCTACAGATGACAAAGGATACCTGTCATTTATACATTAATGTTTTGGGGAATCATTTATTTTTCAGCTCAGGTGTTAGTAGGCTCAGTTTCATTATCTGTATTTATGCCATGAATCATTTCACATTTTGTTCCAGGCTTAGCTTTCTGTTTTCCCTGAGCTCACTTAAGGAAACTAGCCTAGTTGCTTGTTAACTGCTCTGGCTCAAAGTCCTTACTTGACATTTTTCTCATCTGGTTACTATTACTCTGCCAACTCATTGTGAACTTCCAGTCTATTCTACTCCACAGATCTTTCTTAATCACAGTCCTTTCTTTCTAGACACACTTGTTTCATACTCCTTCCTACATTAATGTAATATAGTTTTAGATCCCAGGTCTAAGAATTTATATTTAATTTCATCTTATTAGATTCAACCCAATGAATTTAGAAAGAGCTCTACAAATTAGAAAGCTGGGCTGAGTAAAAGAAAAAAAGCAAATTTAATAGGAAAAATATAAAGCAGCTTTGGAATTCCTTCATGCAAAAGTTGCTCCTCCCAAAGATTCCTCTACTCATTTTTCAAGGCACAGGGATTGGGGGTAGGTGTGGTGGGAGTTAGCATCCCCACAAAATCATGGCTTTTTAGTCCCCACCAGAGTAGTTACTTTTACCAACCATCCCATGGACAGATTAACTTTTAAAAAGATATTATATCGGGGGAGCTAGGTGGCCCAGTGGATAGAGCACCAGCCTTGAATTCAGGAGGAACAGAGTTCAAATCTGGTCTCAGACACTTAACACTTCCTAGCTGTGTGACCCTGGGCAAGTCACTTAACCCCAGCCTCAGGGGGGAAAAAAAGATATTATATCCACTGGCATAAAAATTGATTGCCAAGAAAAGATTCTTGCCTATTTCTATAAGTATACTTTCCCACAGTTTATAATAAGGGAGAATGCATGCATACACACACACACACACAGACACACACACAGAGCTTGTGAACAAAGAACTGATGAACATATATGAAATTCTAGGAAATAAACATTGGTTGTACATATGGAAGCAACCTTTTCTGGACACTGTGTAGCTTATCACTTTGAATAGCAGTAAGTCCAGATGTGGCATAACAAGGATAAATTTTAGAGGGTATGTCTTCTCAGGAGCATGGTGGTGAAATCTGGAGAGCCTGAAGGAGAGATAGAAGAGCACTTGTCTTCAGAACAGACCCCAAAGAGTTGTTAGCGTATTATTCCAGAAAGATCTTATGAAATTCATAAGAATTTATTCTAGATCCAGCTCCTACATTATAATTATTGTCTTAATTAGTTTCTTTGCTAATTATCTGGGATCATCCAAATAAGGTTTCATGTCATCAGCAAACACAGAGAATTTTTGCCTCTCTTTATCTTTTTTTGGTGCTGTTAATTTCTATCTTTCCTCCTTTTGCTGTTAGCACTTCTAGAACCATAGGAAACAAAAGTAGACAAAAAGAACATTCTTTAAAAAAAAATACTCTATTAGTGTTTTTGCTTAAAAAAAATACTGTTGAGTTGAGTTTTAGACTTTTTTTCTATTATAATAAAAATGTCTTATTTTAACCCTGAGCTTTGAAGGTTTTCTTTTTAAAGCACTGATGAATACTATACTTTATTAATTAACAACACACTAATGAACTGGACTAGTTAAGTAGAAAATGAGGAAGAAAGAATTTATTTGACTAAGAACGGGAAAATGTATCAGTAGATAAAAGCAAGAGAGAGAAACTAATACACTAAACTCTAAAAGAAAGGGACTAACTGTTGAGAAGAGGGAATCTAAAGTAAGAGAAAGTTAGTCATTGAGAACAGTCCACCTAAAAATAGATTCAAGTAACAAGAAAAACTTAATACTGTTTTTACAACAGAAGAGGGAAAAATAATAACCTGATACCTTCTTCCCCCACCCCTCAATTTAGAGACAGCTGAAGAAAATTGTAAACCCAGCTCTTACAACTTGAAATTAAATAGATTAAACAATCCAAATAAAATGAAAAGTTGTGATAGATAGGATAAGAAAACAAAACCCTACTATCTGATGTTAACAAGAAACACATTTAAACAACAAAGATGTACACAAAATAAAAACTGTGGCGATGGAATAATATTATGCATCCTAATGAATTAAAAAAAAGAAATCAGAGATTGCCACTATGTTATCAAACATCAGCAAAATAAACATTAAAGATATTAAAATACAATAAAAATAAATAAGTAAACTATTTTAGGCTGATATGACAAAACAATATCAGTAATAAATGTATGCACTCCAAATGTCTTAGCATTTTAAAATTTATAAATGAAATTGAACTTCAAGAAGACATAAACAGTAACAGAATGTTATGTGAGAGGAGACTTTAATAAAAGCTGGCTTGGTTTCTAGGAGGCTCTGAAGGAAAGTGGAGGAGAAGAGGTATTAGATGTCTATTAAACTGAAGATCTATGTGCTGACCACATTGTATGACTATGAAATCTGGACAGTCTATCAGCACCATGTCAGAAAGCAGAATCATTTCCATTTGAATTACCTTAGTAAAATTCTGAAGAGTTGAACAATGAGGATTTTTGTCAAGCTGGAATGCCAACTTCCACAGCAAAGATGACCACTATGATGGTCTGTTACTGCTGTTTGAATGCTTAAAAGATTGTTTTTTAGAGAACTCAAACAAGGCAAGCACTTATTTAGACAATAGAAGAAATAATACCAGGACAGTTTCAAGGTCTCTGTAGAGAAATTTGGAATAAATTGAGATCTAGGAGACACTGACACAGGATTTCTGAATACAGCATGCTCATATCAAAGAAGACACTTTGTTCTCTGAACAAAGTAGAAATTGCAGGCACTCAAAATAAAGACGAGATGTACAAATTTAGAGGCATTTAAACTCTAATTGATCATATGGACTATTTGTGTCCAATATGTTGCAGTATTCTGAGCTTGTATTGGTCTGATCAGACATAGTAGGATGCAGTGTACCTTGACCCCACCCTAATGATGTCATTTTGGTCTTCCTGGAAAATGGACAACAACCAATCAGTTTTGCCTAAGTCTATCAGAAATATAAACAAAAGGGGAAAAAAGTGGAACTGAACTGATTTCTGGAGAAACTAGAGTTAATAAAACTTTTGGCATCTTCTAAATAGGACATCAAAAGATTGTATTTGTTCTGCAGCATATGAAATTTTTACAAATATTGACCATACACTAGGGCATAAGGATATTGCAAACAACTCTAATAGGACAAACATAATGAATATATGCGTTACAGATCATAATAAATTCAGAATAGAAATTATTTCAGGAATGAAAAACAAAAGATACAGCTCTAAAAGTAGACATAATGTAATCTTAAATTATGGATGGGTCAAAGAGAAAATCTATGTTTTTCTATGTAATAATCAACAACCATGAAAAAGAAAATCATAAACAACATGCCGAATTTTCTGGGATGAAGTTAATTCAGTCACTCAGGGAAAAATAATATTCTTACAATCATACATTAACGAAATTTTAAAAAGAGAAGCTTCAAGGAACTGAATATGCATTAAAATTATATAATCAACAAATAAACTAAAATAAGCACAAAACAGAAGAAATAAAAGATTAGAAGGGAAACAGATAAATTGGAACGCAACCATAAATAGATAAATAAGATCAAAATCAGATTTCTTAAAAAAAACTAATGAAATTCATAAACACTTAGATAATCTAATTAAAAAGAACAGCACAAAATCAACTCAATAAAATAGCAAATGAATAAGGTAAAATCACAACAAAATCCAAAGAAAAAGGAATATTAAAAACAAATTATACACAACCATAGTCTAACACAATAGAAAGTAGGACAGATATAGGAGAATACCTTCAAAACTATGAAAAGAAAATGGAAGTCCTGGGAAAATTAATGAATGGAAAATAGGGACTATGGGGGCAGAGGAATATTCAAAAGTGAAAAGGTTGCTGAGGCTTATTGCAAAATCTAGAATGTCAGAGGCAATTCAGTTTAGTAGTCTCCTTGTCTGATCTTTTAAATATACTTTCTTTAATTTTCAAAATGTCCTTTTGGTGTCTATTTTGGTTGTATTTATTTGTGGGCTTTGCTAATTTTGCAACTGCATTTAAGTTCACCAATTGGATATTTTCTGTTTTCTTTTTTCTATTCTCCTAATACTTATTTTCAGAAATGGCACTTTTCTTCTGACTAATGATTTGTTGCATCAAGGAAATTTGGGTAAGATGTATAATTGTTACCAGCTTTTTATACATAGTTATTGTTTTTATGCTTTCTGCTTTGACTCAATAATCACTCAGGTTGTTAGTATTCAGTCTCTATTTAGGTTTATTCGCCACATGTTATTTTCTATTTTTACAGCATTACATTCCTTAAATGATGTGGTTGTGTGCTCTACTAATATTTATTAATATTATTCTGTGCTGTAGCATGTCAGGTGAAAACTTGTAATACCCATGTCATATACTCATGAAAATATTCTTTTAAAAATATTTCATTTTTTAACCCCAATTGCAGGTTAAACATTTAAAAAACATTTTAAAAAGAGGGGCAACTAGGTGGTGCAGTGAATAGAGTACCAGCCCTAGATTCAGGAGGACCTGAGTGCAAATCTGGTCTCAGATACTTAATACTTCCTAAAAAGAGTTTTGAGTTTCAAATTCTATCTGTCTTTTACTTTTCTTCCTGCTTGCCCACATTGAGCTAGTTAGCAATATATTATAGGTTATGCGCACAATCATGTAAAGCATTTCTATGTTAGCATTTCTTCTTGCAAGAAAACTCCAATCAAATGAAACACAGGAAGGAAGGAAGGAAGGAAGGAAGGAAGGAAGGAAGGAAGGAAGGAAGGAAGGAAGGAAGGAAGGAAGGAAGGAAGGAAGGAAGGAAGGAAGGAAGGAAGGAAGGAAGAAAAGACATAGCATCATCATTAGTCTGTTTGCATTGTCTTGGATCACTATATTCCTGAGAATACTTAAGTCATCCACAATACTTCCTGCTATGATATTTCTGTTATTGAATACAATGTTTTTATAGTTCTGCTCACTTTCTACTGGGTTAGATAAGTCTTTCAAGATGTTTTTGAAATCATCCTGCTTATCATTTCTTATGGCATCATCTAGTAAAATGTGTTCAGCCATTCCCTCGTTGATGGGCATCCCTTCAATGTGCATTCTTTGTCACCACAAAAAGAGCTGTTATAAATATGCTTGTACATTTACATCCCTTTTTTGGGTATGTCTTTTTGGAATACAGACTTAGCAGTGGTATTAGTGGATCAAAGGGAATACACAGTTTTATAGCCCTTTGGAATGAAAATGTTGTTGAGGAGGATCATTATCCTAAAAGTAGCTTGGTGATATAGTAGATAGTGTGCTGGAACTCAGGAATTTCTAAATTCAAAACTGATCTCAAACACTAGCTGTGCGATCCTTGTTAAGTCACTGCTTGCCTCAGTTTCCTCAACTGTAAAATGAGGATAATAACAGTACTTACCTTTTCAGGACTATTATGGAATAAAGTGAGTTAATATCAGGAAAGTACTTGGCACAGTTCCCAGCAAATAGTGGGTGTTTAATAGATGGTTGTGGTCTTTCCACCTGCAGCCCCCTTTCCTCAGGCTTTCCCTCCAGAGAAGTTGTCAGGTAATAAATTATTCTGTAAGAGTCAGAGGCAAAACCAATAGTTATAGCTAGTGAATCCTTTCCCAAGAGCATAGAGGTAGTTATTTCTCAACCTGATAACAGTAGAATTGGTGTTTATTATCTTCCTGAGGCACATAGCCAAATTATAACCAGGAGGTACTGAAGTGGATTATCACAATTTATTTCTGATAACTCACTTTGGCACAAATGGCATTGTCAGAAGGAAGCTGAGAAAGGTTTTCAAAAATTATGAGGTGAGAAATTGAAGGCCATTGGCACATAGGTTTTCTTTTCATTCTTGTTGCCCAATGAAAATGTTATACAGAAGAGAAAAACTCAGTTGGAAAATGAACAGCATATAAGCAGATATAAAAACAAAATAATGATTTGGTAGATGGACCAGTCTCTTATAACATTCTAATTCTTAGAACTAAAGGCAAAAAATTTCTGCAGGAGGAGAGAATAAAAATGTGTGTTCTGATAACATACAGGCCACCGAATGTAGCCAGTCTTTGAGAACTTAAACACTGAAACATCACTGACAGTCATCAGAGGTAGAAAGTCTTCTATATAAAAATCTAAGTGAGTCATTTTTGAGGACGATCACCCCATCTTACATCTTGTTATACTTAGAGTCCATCTTGTGGTGTTCTGGTCCCCACTTTCACCCCACTGATTAATTAGAGTCTACAAAGTTTCTGTGGTACCCTCATTACTTCTGGACACACAACTTAATATGTATACCCAAGAAAGCATAATAACCCCCATTTTCATATGCTCAGTACCTTGGCTGGTTTTATAAAATATCCTCCAACAAAGCTCCTTATGATGGGTTGATAAGTTTTATTCAGAAATGGTTCATTTTTTCCCTTCCAGTCTCCTATTTAGATTATTAAAAAATTACCCATTTAGATAGCAATTGCTATTAAATATAGGCAATATATGATCACGGAATCATAAAACCATTGACTTGGAGCTAAAAGAGAACTTAGTGGCTGTCTTATTTTACATCAGGAAACTAGGACAGAAATGTTGCATGAGCTAGCAACTATCTGAAATGGGATTTGAACTTTAGTCTGCCTGACTGCAAGTCCAGTGCTCTATCCACTGCTACATGAAATTAATGATCCTTCTTTCCAGCCATTCCCACAGCTCTCCAAAGAGCACTGAGTCTGATCATACTGTACAAGACCAGCAGTGATCTGTAGATAAACAGGTAATAGGTTATGATGGTGTTCAGACAATTTATTTAACATACCTTTCCATTTTGTCTTCTTGTTTCCTGTGATATATAGATTTATCTACACAATAGAGTGCCATAAAGAAGAACCAAGAGTATAAGAAATGGCACAAAATAGATATAGAATGGGAAGAAGGAAGAGCCAGGAACTTCAGAGGACTTTGAACAGGAGAGGAAACAGAAGTAAGCTGGATTTAGAGGTGCAAAAGAACCACCTAGTAGAAACAACATTTCTCAGATTCTGAAGGAACAAAATACCAATCCCTTTTGCAGAGACTTTACTTTCTGTAATACACAAACATCTTGCAGGCATTTCTGTGTTTCTCCTTAACTTTTTGACTCTGAGGACAGAATCTTTCTGGCTAAGCCTGAAACACAAGAACTCACCTTGCTTTTATCTCTGTTTCTGGGACCGACGATGACTCCAGCAAGGAGTGTAGACTTTGATTTGGTTCTGTGTTTGTGCATATATGGGGGATACATCCAGGGCTATCTTTATAAGACTTGATTCACTGATCTGATCTGCCCCCAGAGCAGCAATAATCATGTCTCCTGAAAAACACAGAACACTGTCTATCCCCAAGGTGCAAATCAGAAAAGCAATTAATGTTGATTAATCATACTTCTTAGCAATTACCAACAAATATGAAAAGTGCCAAGAAAGTAGCAGGAGCAGCTGAGGGAGAAGAGGACATGAAGGTGGGGCAGTGATTAGACTTGATAAGTGAGGGCCTCTGAACCTGTGTCTGTCCACTGGATTGGGTTTGGGAATCATTCTCTGAGTGCCCTAGGCCCATTGTATATACCCATTGTACCTCCAGAGAGTTTTTTTTTTTCCTATTCAGTGTTTTCACAAGTGCTTACAGGGTTCTCAACTACTCAGTCCTGATGGAGTAACTTTGGTTAATAATAAGGACATGATAATAGAGAGATGGGCTGAACCCTTCCATGGTATATCTCAGGGATGAAGTCAGTGATTATATATTTCAAATAGAAGTCAATCTCTTTCTAGCCTGAATTCCAAATGAAGAAGAGGTTTCAATTGCCATTTGTCTTTTTTTTTCCCATGACTAAGCACTGGATATTGATTCTATTCCAGCTGAGATTTACAAGATAGGGAGGCCATTACTTATGTAAAAGTCAACTGAAATTTTTGGGTTTATATGACAAGAGCAAGTTATTCCTCAAGAATTTAAGGACTCTATAATCTTTATAAAGGTAAAGGGAATAGATTGTCATGTAAAAATCACAGGGATATGTATGTGGAGGTATCTCCCAGTTATTGGTGGTAAGATTTTTGCCATAGTCCTGCTTAATAGATTGATCCTTCACCTGGAAGGTGATCATCTATTTAAGAGACAGTAGTGCTTCAAAAAGGGCCCATAAATGGTTGATATGGTGTTTGCTGCCTGAGTCCTCCAGGAGTAATACAAGAGCAAAATGTACAGAATGTTTGTCAATCTGACAGTGGTATTTAATACCATCAGTTCTGAGGGCTTTTGGAAAATCATGCCAAAATTTGTTTGCCTGGAAAAGTTCATCAGTATTTTATGTCAGTTTCCTGACAGCATGTTTTCTCATATAGGTAATTTTCCCTTAATATTCATTTTCTTTCTTTCCTTTTTTTTTTTCTGAGTCAATTTTGTTTAAATTACTTGCCCAGGGTCACACAGCGAAGAAGTGTTAAATGTCTGAGGCTAGATTTGAACTCAGGTCCTCCTGATTGCAGGGCTGGTGTTCTATCCACTGCACTACCTAATCACCCCTAATATTTCTTGAAATAAGATATTTAGGCTTTTTTATGTGGAGCTGGAGGGTCATAATATTTGGGAAGCCTGGTGGTTCTTTTTTTTTTTTTTTTTTTTTTTGTATCTTTATTATATATATAAGTTACCACCTAATAGTTTTTGGTCAACTGAGTTTAATGTTTTGTTTTGATTTGTTTTGTTTTTTTTTGAAGGAATCATTGGCTTCTATTTTGTTCATTCTAATTTTAAAATATTTCTCTAGGAAAGTTTTGTATTTTTTGTGATAAGTTGTTAATTCCCATTCCAATTCTTTCTTCCATAGTTCTGATCCTTTCACTCTTTTTCTTTTATTATTTTGGAGTGTAGACATGTAATATTCTCTTTAAAATGTAAAGTTCTTTGTTGAGGTTTCCTTGGGGTCTCTGAAGAAAGCCTTCATTTCAGTTCAGTAATCACTACAGGAGAGCAGCCAAGTGTTAAAGTCCAAATCCTTTATTATCTCTTTCAAAGTCTTGTCTCCTTTCCTGGGCCCAGTTTAGCTTTCTTAGAGGCCTATCTCTCTCCTTGCTTCCGTGGGCTTGAGCTCCTGCTTCCTTCTCTACCTTCTGAATCTCTCCAAATCCAAAGGTTTCTGCTTCAGCCTCCAACCAAAGGTTGGAAGATGCAATGAATCTGTCTCAGCCTCCCAGAGCTTCTAGTGCAGTTGTCCTTTCTGACCCTGAGAGCTTCTTGCTTATATGCTGTACACTGAGTAAAAACCAGTCATTACATCACTAGGAAATCATTATTTGTTGTAAGATTAAATCAATGATAAACTAGATTCAACATTGTCTCCTCAATTCTGCTTAGTACCTTGTTTCAAGTTCTAGCCCATAACATCTCCTTGTAGGATTAAATCAATCCTACTGAACCATGCTAAATTAGATAACTATTGTCTATATCAATTCCATTGACTTCATACCTTGTAAGAATCCTTTGTTTCAAGTTCAGAGTTCTGGCCCATAACACATTTCTGTTCTCTTCAGACTTTATGCATGACAATGAGAATAATAGTTTTAGGAATCATAACCTGAGTTGACTCTCTTGACCCTACTTTGAATATCCTCAAAGCTACCCCTGCTTCTAAAAAAGGAGAGATGCATTCAATATTTAGGTTGCAATACTTTAGATTTAATAGGATGTGAGTATTCTTTCCTTCTGATCAGAGTCTTCCAGAAGTCAGTCTGGTCAGGTATTTTAGCTTGATAGTAGGATCAAAATCTGAGTTTTCCATCCCAGAAAAGAGCACAGTAGTACTTGGGAACTCCTAGGTAATTATTAACCAACACACAAGGGCTAATACTTGGGAAACATGAAAATAGAAAGGCAGAGGCATATCTCAATTATGATAGGAGATTAATAAAAACATATAAGGTGTCACAGGGGAATTAAGAGGAAACAAAGGTAATCACCACTAATCGGATAGTTTTCTTGTTTCTTTCAAGAGAAATTCTGGCAGAGATGCAGATAATTTGGATTTACTGGATTTTTTGGGATGCCTGTGTAGATGAAATACTATGTTGGTTCTGGAAAATACCATGATTCCCAAATACACAGAATCAGGAAAGGACAGAATGATTGCAAAAATGGAGTCCTGACATATAGAAGAAATTAAATGGGAACAATATTTGTAATCCTCTCTCTCAGGAATGTTTCTGTTATGAGTTGACCATTAATTCTCCAAGAAATTATGAAATTTAAAAACAGATGGAGAGTCCCACAGAAGATACTAGAAGGACTGTGTTTTTGAGTTCTGCCTATATGAAGTTACTGGGGCTGATGGTAATGACCTAAAAGGTACTCTGAGCATAAATAATGCTTAGAGGAAAACACTGAGCCATTCTGAAGGAAGAAAAATTTACAGCTAATGACATCTGTGAAATTCTTCAGATTCAAGATCATCCTTGTTTGGGGGATGCTCTTGGAAAGAAGCACCAATAAATTGGCCAAGGATAACAAAAATCATATCTGTGTTTTAGTTTATGTCTATTAAGATACACTTAGAGATAAAGAGACAAGTAAGGAAGGGATTCCTAAGGACCCTACTTCCTTCCTGAGAGAAGAGAATGATTAGGATAATAACATTAGAAGATCAATTCTTGGAGTCCTGGGAAGGGAAATTGTTATCAGAGTAAGTTTTATCCATAGGAAAACACAAATTAATGGTATTTATGAACATTATCTCTTCAATCCCACACAAAAGAACCTATTGAGAATATCTCCTTTGATTTCTTGATAAGGAAATGAATTAATAAATTTATAAAGTCTTATCATTTCCATTATATTGGCTCAGCCTAACTATGAAACATTAATATTTCTTTACATGTTTTCTTTTTTCATTTTCCTCAAGAGGGTCACATAATATTTAGTCCTTTTTGCAGATTTTAGGGAATATTTCTTTTTTAATCCCATTTCTTATTTTTTTTTACTTTTGATAAAATATTTATAGTGCTTAATATTTTAAACAAATTTAAAGGTGTTTTACAGAAAAGATAACAGGCTCTTATATAGCAATTCATCATGTTAAGGAATTTGAACAGAAATACACCGAAATTAATTTTTAATAACTAAAAAGTCACCTAAAATTCATCTTAGAATTTTACTAGAAAATGTGTCTTGGACACCTCTTTATTGTGCACTAATGACTATCCAAGGGAAAGAAAATGAGTAGTATAATGTTTAATAAAAATACAATAACTGGGGCAGCTAGGTCGCACAGTGGATAGAGTTAGCCCTGAAGTCAGGGGGACTTGAGTTCAAGTGTGGCCTCAGACACTTAACACTTCCTGACTGTGTGATCCTCGGCAAGTGTACTATAATGTGTAATAAAAATACAATACTTGGGGCACCAGGTCTAATTCAGTTCCAATTAATCAATGATGGACAGAATCAGCCACACCCAGAGAAGAAACACTGAGAAATGAGTGTAAACTCTTTGCATTTTTGTTTTTCTGTCCAGGTTACTTTTACCTTCTGAATCCAATTCTTCCTCTGCAACAAGAGAACTGTTTGGTTCCGCACACATATACTGTATCTAAGATATAGTATAACATATTTAACAGGTATAAGACTGCTTGTCATCTAGGGGAGTGGGTGGAAGGAGGGAAGGGAAAAATCAGAACAGAAGTGAGTGCAAGGGATAATGTTGTAAAAAAAAAATTGCCCATGCACATGTACTGTCAATAAAAAGTTACAATAATAAAAAAAAAGAAAAAAACTTTAAAAAAACCCAATAGTTCCTGCAGTTAGAAATACTTGTGGTTATTTTTAAACATACTGTAAAGTATACCTCTGAGGGTCTTCAAAATATCATGGAATCCCATATTGTTGATGTGAAAATTTATGCCACTCTAAGTCCCAAATACATTGCAACTGGAGACCCATCCAGAGACTGGATAATGTGGGTCTTCATTCACCAATAAATTCCAATTCCCCCTCTTTAAATAAGCGGCTCAAAGGACCAGGGAGCAGGGCATGGGTGATCTCATCTTCTGAAACTACTTGCTCAGAATGAGTATAGATTTGAGTCACTTGAAGGGTCTCATCTTATTATGGAGGGTTGGCAAGTTACAAATCCATCTGGTCATGGTGTTTTTTTCTTAGGAACTCATTTACGTCTTGTTCAATTCAATTTTTTTTTCTCTCTAATATACCTCTTTTTAAACATTGTATTTCCTCTTCTACTAATCTTGGTAGTTTACAATTTTGTAAATATTCTTCCATTTCATTTAAGTTGTTAAATTTATTGGTATAAAATTAGGCAAAATATTCCTTATGATTGCTTTGATTACATCATAGTGATATATATACCCTTTTCATTTTTGATTCTATGATTTGGTTTTTTTCTCAATATTTTTTCAATCAAATTAAACAATGATTTATCTATTTAATTTTTTATGATTATACTTTGTGAAGTTTCCTCCATTTTATTGTTACTCACTATTCTCTGCCTTTCTTTTTAACCTATCTCGGTTACCTTAGGTCTCCCCCTTGTTCCACTAGGAGTTCCTCCCTTATTTTCTCCCCCACCCTTTCTAAAAGCCCTGCCATTATCCTTTCCCCAGTTTTCCACCTCTCTAGAATATCAGAACTCACATTTGGATTTTCAGGCTGTTTTCCCTTCAACTCTGAGGAGAGCAAGATTCTAATATTTCCAACATATCCCACTGTAAAGTTGTTGAATTGTGAGGATCCAGTCATCTGCTCAATTTTAATCCTTGTCTGTGAGGAGATCTGAAAAATGTATTCCTCTGTGCACAGAGAAGGATTATAATTGAGCAGACGACCAGATACTCACAATTCAAGAACTTTAGATACTGGCGCCCAAAGTGGGACAAGGACTTTTGGTTATCCTGTCAAGGACTTATTCTGAGCCCTTCAGAGGAGCTAGCCCAGACCTTCACATTTAAGGACTTATTCTGAGCCCTTCAGAAGAGCTAGACTGGACCATTGCAATTTTGTGCCTGAACAGGGACAGACACGATCCTGATTCCAGTGGAAAATTTCGCCTCCGATTCAGATTCCAGTGGAAAAGACTTTCTGACATAGAAATAACCATGAGTAACAAGGAAACTTTGTTAAAGATTAAGTGAGTGTTCTAATAGACAAATAAGGAACTTACCTTGTTAAAGGCTAAACCAGCAATCTCTTATAGCTGAAATGGGGCACATGTTAGCTAAGAATATTCCCTTGACCTTAGCAAACTCAGCCCCAGCCCCAGAGGCAGCCTCAGCTCCACCCCCAATCAGGAGTGGTACTATAGAGAGTATAATTAAGATAATTGAGGAACAGAGTTTACTTGTAAACTGGGTACAGAGTACTAAACTCTTGGCTGCATTAAGATGCACGTCCCCTTGGTTCTTAGAGGAAGAAAAGATAGAAGTAGATAACTGGAAGCTAGTGGGATTTGAAATGAAAGAATTTCATGCAAAAAAAATGGGCCTCGTTCAATTTCTGCAGAGTTTTTAATATCTACAACATAATTCAATTAGCCTTAAACTATGGAGCAAGTTGTAGGAGAAGGAAAAGTTTTTAAAATGAACAGAAGAGGAAGTGTGAGGAAAAAAGGAAAGATCAAGCTCTTGCCCAAGAGCAAAGGGATTTAAATGAGGAATTAGGGAGTGATGACTCTAATTCTCTTGAAGAAGCTTCAACCCCACCTAGAGAGCAGATTATTGACAGGCCCACATCAACTCCACCTTCAGAGGTGGAGGAAGAAGGAGGAAGGGAAGAGGCAGAAACACAAACAGAATTGCCTGTGAAGCAGCCTAAGCCTATGACAAGATTAGAAAAAGCATTGGTTAAAGCTAAGAGAGAAGGACAGGATATAAGTGATTTTATACATGCATATCCTGTGATTAAAGAGATTGACTCTGTAGGTCAAAAAGGAGAAGATATGCACCTTTAGATTTGAATAAAATTAAAGATTTGAAAAAAGGTTGTACGCTTTATGGGGCTCCATCAGCTTATGTTAAAATGTTACTAGATGGTTTGCTTATGAAGTCCTAACCCTGAATGATTGGAAATCCATAGCAAGGACATGTCTAGAACCTGGACAAAATTTGTTATGGTTTGCGGAGTTTCATGAATTATATAAAATCCAAGTCAGATGCAATTTGGAAATAGGAGTTAACACACAATTCACTTTTGAGCAATTACCTGGTGAAGTTCACTATGGAGAGAATTCAGAACAGATTGATTATACCATGACAATATATGATCATATTGCTAAAGCTGCAATAATAGCTTGGGGTATCCTCACTGGACAGAAAGATCAGGGAGAGG
This sequence comes from Sminthopsis crassicaudata, assembly GCF_048593235.1. Lineage (NCBI taxonomy): Eukaryota > Metazoa > Chordata > Mammalia > Dasyuromorphia > Dasyuridae > Sminthopsis > Sminthopsis crassicaudata. The sequence goes on along the minus strand of NC_133619.1, from coordinate 646,900,068 downwards.
CTTTCACTAAAATAGAGCAAGATCCCAACGATCCTTTGGCAGATTTTGTGGGATGTTTGCAAACTGCTGTCAAAAGAACTATTGGAGAAAATGCAGCTACAGAAATAATGACCAGATATCTGGCTAAGGAAAATGCCAATGAGATTTGCAAAAGAATTATATGGTGATTAGACAAAGATGATCCTTTAGAGGAGATCATAAGATGATGTGCTACAGTAGAAACAAATGCTTTCTACACCCAGACTATGACGAACATGGAAAGACAGGGTCCCTCCTGGCAAGGACCTTCTAGAGAAACTCATCGATGTTTCCAATGTGGAAAAATTGGGCATCTAAGAGCTCAACATAGATATGGAGATATAGTGAGAAGACAGGGTGAGAGAAAAACTAAAACTCCATGTCCAAAATGTCACAAGCGCTTCCACTGGGCCTCTGAATGTAGATTGACCAAGGGAAATGAGAGGTGGGGCTTAGCTCCAGCCCCCCAGGTGAAGTGTGATGGCAGCCAAGGTTACATCCAGAGAAATTTAAGACATGATCAATCAGCCAAAAGGCTATCAGATGGAAGAATGGATTGAAATTAGGAAAAACAGAGTTGTATGCAGTAGAGACTACTGAGATATTCCCTGGAGAAGTGAAACCTATTCCTGTTGAGCCTATGGATCTTTTGCCTCCAGGCACAGAAGGCTTGACCATTTCACTTTCTGAGAGTGCCTACAAAACAGTGTCCATCCATACACTGATGTGGGAAACTGGAGAACGTGTAACTAATATCCCAGTCACTAACACAGGTAGACAACAGGTGATTTGTCAACCAGGAGAAGTAATAGCATCAGACTTATTGTTATGTACCCCTAATAAGCAACCTGGTAATAGTCACCTAGATACTGACTCCAATCAAGAAAATCTAGGAATATATTGGACAGCAGCTGTGACAGCTGACCAACCTGTCCTTACTATTTATAGAAATGGAATACCATTTTAAGGATTGGTAGACACGGGTGCAGATTGTACAGTTATTAGAGGTGCCAATTGGCCCAGTCACTGGCCAAAGATTAAGGTAGACACCTACATGTCTGGGGTAGGAGGATCAATTGCAGCACAAGTTAGTGCTAGGCCTTTGAGATGGATATTTGAAGGTGAAACAGGAGTTTTTACTCCTTTTGTGGTTGAAAAAATCCCTTTTGTGGGGAGGAGACATTTTACAGCAGATAGGATTATAAATAAGCACTTTGGCTTTTTAGGCAGGGCTGCTGTTGAAGGCTTACCTGCACTTTCATCAGTTCCTATTCAGTGGAAGACTGATTCATCAGTGTGAGTAGGACAGTGGCCCTTAACAAGTGGTACAATCCAGGCCTTATTAGACATAGTGCAAGAACAACTTGACCAAGGACACTTGCGGCCTTCTCTAAGTCCTTGGAATTCCCCAGTATTTGTGGTGAAAAAGAAATCTGGAAAATGGAGGATGTTAACTGATCTAAGAAGAGTAAATGAACAGATGGAAACTATGGGAACTCTTCAGCCTGGACTTCCATCTCCTACTCAGTTGCCAAGAGAATGGCCTCTTTGGGTTATAGACATTAAGGACTGTTTCTATTCTGTCCCTTTAGATAAGGAGGATATGAACAGATTTGCTTTTTCAGTGCCTAGTGTTAATTTGGCTGAGCCTTATAAAAGATATGAATGGACAGTTTTGCCACAGGAAATGAAAAACAGTCCTACTATGTGCCAAATGTATTTTGCTACTGCTCTTGCTCCAGTAAGAAAAGCATTTCCAAAAGTAATATTGTTACATTATATGGATGATATTTTGGGATGTGCACCTGAGGAACAAATGTTAGAAGCATGTCTACAACAGACCCTAAACACTAAACAATTAAAATCTAAACAACACTAAAGTACTACAAACTGCATATAGCTACAGAAAAAAATTCAAAGACATGCTCCTTTTCAATATTTAGGATAAGCAGTATATCCTAAGACACTCACAGTACAAAAGCTTTAAGAACAGAGAAGTTGGACATCTTAAATGATTTCCAAAAATTAATAGGAGATATCCAATGGATGTGTCCAGTGTTAGGCCTAACTACCAATCAACTGCAACCTCTATGTGACATTTTAAGGGGAGACAGTGCTTTAAATTTACCACACCAGCTTACAAAAGAAGCACAAGAGGCTTTGAGGGAAGTTGAACTGGCTTTATCCAATGATAAAGAGTCACTCAAAAACCCTTGGAAATATCAGTTTGTTACAAAAGAGGCACCCACAGCAGTCCTTAATCAAGGAGACAGTGTGATTGAGTGGGTGAACCTCCCAGCACAACCAGAACAAAGGCTTACTCCTTACCCAGTGCTTGTGGCTAGGATTTTATTAAAGGCTATTAAGAGAGTAATACAATTATCTGGAATAAGTCCTGAAAAAATATACACATTCTATACTAATGCACAAATTAATTTATGCTGTGAGACCATCCCAGAATGGCAAATTTTATTGGCCACAGCTCCAAATTTTGCACATGGGTCTCCATTAAAGATAACCCAGCTACTACATAATTGGCAATGGATTTTTGAAGAAAAGGTTTCTAAGGTTCCTCTTAAAGGACTAACAATCTTTACAGATGCCTCCAAAGAAAATATTTGTGCTGTATACTCTCATGATTTAACCATAGAGAGAGTAGTCAGGACTCCTTTTCTGTCTACTCAACAGAATGAATTATTTGCTATCATGCTAGCTCTTACTTATTACCATGGAGACGTAAATATAATTACTGATTCAGCCTATTTAGTAGGTGTAGTACAAAGAATTGCCACTGCCCAAATAAAATTGGTAGCCTCCAATATATATCAGCTCTTGAAGGAACTTCAAGAGCAAGTGAAAAAGCATCCAGGCAAGATTTATATCTTACATGTCCACTCACATAGTGGACTTCCAGGTCCTATTTTTGATGGAAATTCAAAGGCAGATAGCCTTCTAACCATGTTAGCCAGTAGTCCTTTATTTCAGTAAGCACAAGAATCTCATTCTAAATATCATCAGGCTGCTTGAGCTTTATGTTTACAATTTGGAATAACAAAAGAAGAAGCTAGAAGCATAGTAAAAAGCTGTACAGCTTGCCTTCCTTTCCATGCTCCTACACTCCCTTCAGGAAGAACCTAATGAAATCTGGCAAATGGATGTGACCCATTATAAATCTTTTGGTCGTCTGTCTTTCATCCACGTGGTAGTAGATACCTTTTCAGGATTCACTTTTGCAGTGCCAACAGCAAAAGAGACAGCCCGACTGGTCACTGAATTCCGTATTCAAGCATTTGCAATTATGGGTGTGCCACAAGCAATAAAATCAAACAATGGACCTGCATATAATTCTAAACATTTTGAGCACTTCTGTGTGCAGTATAAGATTTTACACTCTACTTGAATACCTTTTAATCCACAAGGTCAGGCAATAGTAGAGAGAAGTAACAGAGACATTAAGACACTCCTCCAAAAACAAAAGAAAGGGGAAGCCACAGGTAGCCCTAGACAACTTCTAAATTTAGTTCTCTATACCATTAATTTTCTAATTTTTGACAAAGATGCACAGGCTCTGCCAGACAGGTTTGATAACCCACCAGAAGGGCAGTGTCCAGTGCGAGCAGCTCCATTGTCCTTAGATAATTGCTAGGTGATGTGGAGAGACCCAAAAAGTGGTGAATGGAAGGGACCAGATAGGTTAACTACCTGGGGGAGAGGGTTTGCTTGTATTTCTTCAGATGGAGAAGGAATCAGATGGGTGCCAACGAGTCATATTCTCCTTGTCCATCAGAGAGAGACAGAAAAAGAGAAAGACCTCAAAACAAAGGAGAAAATCTAAGAAACATCTGACACTGAAAGAGCATGGCTAATAAGAAGACTGGGAAAGAACTTTAAAACCAGCAGGAATCATTGGATTTCCTAACACAAGATGAGACTAATGGACAGTAGACTTCTGGACATTTATAAATTGTCAATTTATGATTATTTGATCATGTTATTTGTTACATACTTCTAGTATGTACTATGTTACTATGTTACACTATGTTACTATGTGTTCACGTAATTTATGTAATTATGTCTACTACCTCCCATAGTGATGGATTTATGTTTCAAGGTCATGAATACCCTATGTTCTAAATCAAGAGAAAGGGGGAGATGTTGGGATTACAAGGTGAGAACTCAGGTTGTCTGGACAGTGACAAGGTGAGAACTCAGGTTGACTTGACAGTTCTCTGGCTCAGACCTTTGGTTCGGGCCTTTAAAGGGAGTTTACACCTTAGGAATTCTAAGAGGGTCAAGTTCATTGGTGGAAGTATTTCCCCACGCCCCGCTGAGTTCTCACATGCCTATTCTCTGGGAGGATAAAAGAAGGGCAGCATTGGGTGTGAGAGAATCGACTCTGGGATAGAGTTTTGATGCCAGGCAGGCTGAAAGGAGACCAGTCTGATTTGGGGAAGAATAAGAGCTGGAGGAGATTCAGAGCTCCCAAGAAACCTGGGCACAGAGATAAAGATTTTACAGATCTCCCAGAGAATAGGTATGTGAGAACTCAAAGGGGGCGTGGGGAAATACTTCCACCAATTAACTTGCTCCTCTTAGAATTCCTAAGGTATAAAGTCCTTTTAAAGGCCCGAACCAAACGTCTGAGCCAGAGAACTGTCAAGTCAACCTGAGTTCTCACCTTGTCACTGTCCAGACAACCTGAATTCTCACCTTGTCACTGTGCAGACAACCTGAGTTCTCACCTTGTAATCCTAACATCCCACCTTCAGCCTCTGTGCAGTTCCTTCTTTCACACTCAAATTTATGAGGTGATTGCTCCGTTTTACCCTTTTGTAACCAGTTTTGTTTTTCAGAAGCACTCCATCATATACAACTCAGCTCTCACCTTTCTTTCAAACTTCTCAGTAATGATGACAGCTTAAAGAATTCTGACGGCATTTGTGTATATAGGCAAACTTAGGGTGTTTGGAGTTAATTTCTTCCAGGTTTAACTGTGTCCCCAACATAATATTTGTGGTGCTATTACTTACTGTCTACTTATTCTTCCAGGTTCCTTTCTGACCAAAGACTTAGCTCTCTCCATATATACAGGAAATGTCCAGGATATTCTTATGGCTCTTTCTTGGTGTAAGGAGTTTTGAAATTTCCCAGGATATAAAAAAACTAAAACACAAACAAAACAATCAAACAAACAAAACAAAACTTTTGCTGGGGTCCTTCAATCTTTCAGTGCTCTGTAAATGGTGTCATTTCCTCTTCTCTTTCTTATTGTGGTTCTCAAAATCCTGACTTCTTTTTGTACTTGTATGGATTTCCCCCATGTGAGGTTTCAGAAGAATATTGATGCATTCAGTCTCTTTAACCCAGCTAGAAAACTGTATTGGTCCCTACTGAGAAAACCTCAGGGTCCTTTCTTGTATAAAAGTCTAGTTTTCTGCTACAAGCATTAGGCTGGGCTGGAGGTTGGATCTGAAACTTCACTCTAGGATCAGAACTCTACAGTTGCTTTTTGTGTTGAATGTATTCCTTGATTAATACCCAATTTAAGGTTCAGAATCTTCTCCTCCCCTTAGATCAAACTTTTGACACCTGGAAAGCCCCCACTTTGGACCTGCCTCATTTCTGGATTTTGGTGGAAAGCCTAACCTCAGAATCTTGGGAGAGCACTCTTAGCCAGTCTGACTCTAACAGGAACCTTTCAGTGTTCCTGATACCCTTGTGAACAATTTTTTTCTTGAAACTTATTTAAAAGCTTTGACAAAATGGGATTGCCATGTTTGAACTTTGCCTTGTGTATCATAGAGACTAGATTTGTTTGAAGCTTTCAGACTAGATGTGTTGCTTAATCAGGATGTGCTGGTCACGCTGATCCCAGAGCCTTTTGGGGGACAGGGAGAGTGATCCAGACAATGAGGAAAGGAATTTTCTGAGATCTACCTTTTTAGAAACTTGTGTGCTGTATTTGGAAACTGCTTCAAGCTGAGCACTAAGCTGTTATATGTAATCACATCACACTCTCAGAATCATTTTTTAGATTAGTATTTTTTATACTCTAGTTTCCCCAAATCCCAATACAAGAAAAACTAGAAATATAACAATAATATAAAAAAGGTTTTTGTTTTAAAACATGGAGAAAAATTGTCAGTGAAATTACATGAATGCATTTCTAAATCTCTTCCATAGAAAAATCTTCATCCTTCTGACTATTTGACTCTCTTGACTTGCTGGGGACCACAGGACCTCAGTTGTTGATCTGGTCTGGGACTCTGTTCCTCTTTTACCCAAGTGAGACTGGTCTTTCCTGTAGTATTTTTAAATTATCTAAGGTTGGAAATTGTTCTCACCATCCTTTTATAGGTCCTGTCACTCCACTCTTAAATGAAAGTTACTTCATAGGAAACTGGAGAGAATTGAGGCAATATCCTGCCTTTTCTCTCCCATCTTGACTCCACCATTTTCATTTTTCAGCCTGCCCCTCCTTTCAGCCTCTCTTCCCCTGTTTGTTGGGGTCTCTGCTCTACAGGCAGAGTAACTTCCCTAGAACCTCATCCTCTGTAATTTCCTGTAGGCTAGCCCCCTGTCCAGGAAAAGAAGGAAACAATATCTGTGCAGCTATAATCATCCCAATCATCCCTCCCCCCCCCCCCCACAGCCTGCAGAGGACCAAGGCCTGTCCAAGCAGGGAGCCTGAAGCCAGAGGGAATGGCCCCTGAGAATTGCAGAGCCCCACCCCAGGTGAGTGTATTCTGCCTACAGATGTGGCCACATCAGCACAAGAGGCCATTTCCATGGATCTGGAAGGTGGTCTGTGAGGCAGGCCATCTCTCTTATCATTGGATCCTTTACAAAGATAGGCAGGAAAGTGAATGCAGTAATAACAAGGCTGCCCTCCTCTCTCCTAAGTTTTGGACTGATTCACTGTCCCTTTGGCATCTTGAGCACTAACTCTCTTCCCCCAGTTGCTGCCCAAACATGTTTGTTTAAATTTCCCCTCAATATAAGTCCCTGACTAGGATGACCACTTCACTCATTAGTGTCTGTCCTGTAGGTATTATGTCTTTGTTTTAGTCCAGAACCAGCTCCCCACTACACACACACACACACACACACACACACACACACACACACACACACACACACAAACACACACACACACACACACACACACACACACACACACACACCCCTACACCTTCTAGCCACTCTCTGTGTGCTGTGACCAACCTCCCTCCTGTAGCAATTGACTTTCCTGGCAACCGCTGACCTTGTGGTATGTAGCAGAACCCTGGAAGCTTCCCCAGTTATTCTTTCCCTGGCTGGTAGCAGATTAGAATTTGTCCCCCTGCTGTTGCTCAATTGTCTCAGGTCATACAGATCTTCCCAAATCTCTCTGAATCCCTTCTCTTTACCATTTTTGCCGTTATTATTGTAATTTTATTTCATTTTTTCTCCTGAGGCAATTAGAGTCACTAACTTTGCCCAGGGTCACACAGTTAGGAAATATTAAGTATCTGAGGTCAGATTTGAACTCAGGTTCTCCTGACTTCAGGGCCAGTGCTCTATCCACTGCTTCACCCAGCAGCCTCTATTAGAATTTCTTTTAACCTTAAATACAAAATAAGAAAAGAAAGAATATTTCAGGTAACCAGCAGAACATAAGAGCAAATTCGATAAAACAAACCCACATAATATATGTCACATATGGGTCAGGAGCTGTCCAGCATTTCTTTGCTTCCTGGTAGGTTTTGTTTTATTCCATTTTATTTTCTTTATCTCCTGAGAACCCTCAGCTGCAATTAGGCACTTCTAGAATCACTCCATCACACTTGGCTCATACTTAGCCTTTCTCTCCCTTTACCATTGCTTGGGTCAAAGCAACAGGCATTTAGAAAGGGAAGAGGCTCTGTGGGAATATAGAGGAGATGCAAAGAAAGAAAGATCGGTCCCTGACCTCAAGAAACTTCCATTCTAACATGGAAGACAACATATCAGCAGCTGTGTCCACACCAGCTGTGTACAGTATAGGTGGGAGGCCTTTGCATGGCAGTGCTTCCAAGTGCTCTCATGGAGGATGTGACCTTTGGGTAAATCCCTTTTCTCTGCTTCAGTTTCCTTTTATAAATTGGTGACCATTGATCCACATCCATTAAGAAGTGTGTGCTGCTGAAATTTAGAACGCCAAACCTTACAAAAATGAGTGTTGAAAAGTATCTGTACTTGCATTTGGAAAAATAAAATATTATTGGGAGGAAGGATAGTGTTTTCATCTGGATAAAACTTAATTTCTGGCCTTTGGAAAATTCACAAGATCTTTTTTTCTCCTCATGGATCATGGAAATGTTTTAGCTCTACAGCACATAATACTTGCTGGCTTTGCACAAACACTTCATGCCATTTTCTTAACATAGCACTGTCTGATTTCACCTCCAAGAGTCCTCCTCTCTCTCTGATAGAACCCATAAGTTTTCTGATTGCACAGGCAGTAATTTCCTAGTAAGACATTTCTCCATTTTATTCCAACTGAACATATAAAATGTGTTTCTCTATATTCCACTGGTCTTTGGGGGACTTTGGTTTCAGTGCAGGCTCAGAATCCTGTAAGGGCTGTCACCTTTGGGCAGATCCCTCCTCCATGCTTCAGGTCCCTTCTGTAAATTGAGGAGCATTGGATCAGAACAGTTAAAGCTTGTTTCAACTCTGAAGTGCTCTGGGTCTTGGTGTTTTAGGAGTTGGTGACCTTCAAGGATGTGGCTGTGGACTTTAGCTCTGAGGAGTGGGGTCTGTTGCACCTGGATCAGAAAGAGCTGCACAAGGAGGTCATGCTGGAGAATGCCAAGAACTTGCTCTCCCTGGGTAAGGAGCAATTTCCTTGGAACTCTGGAACTGCCATCAAAAGGACTGACACCATCCCCTCCCTGGGGTGCAGAGTTTCAGGTTTTTATCAGTTCTTAGAAAGGCCCAAGGGCAGCCTCCTGTCCCCAAGAGACAGGGTCCTCCTGCTGCCTGTTCTTCTATGGGAGGTCTTTACATTGTAAGATGGGCACCTAGCACTTGTGTCTGCAAAGCTTCTGAAAACTGCTCCTGCCCCTTTTCATTGAACATGTGATAGGGGAAGGAACCCCCTTCCTCTTGGTGGGAACCATTTTGTTTTTGTCATGTTCTTTTTACCTTGCTGCCCCTGGTGTAACTCAAATTCCCAGCACAACAAGTGGGCCCCTGTTCCTTCATACATCCCCCAAAGGTCTGTACAGATACAGGGGGAGAAAGGGAAGGGAGGAGGTCTTTCCATACATTTGCTGGGATCCAGCCCTAGTGCACAAGAGCTTCCTTCATGTGCATTATTGAACTTGATTCCCACCACAATCCTTTGTTTTGGGCACCATCTCTATCCCCATTTTACAAGTCTGCAAACTAAAGCAAAAAGATGAAATTAGTTGCCCAAAGTCACAGAGCCAGGATGTGTCTAAATACAAATTTGAACTTGGGGCTTCCTGACTATAGGCCTGGTCCTCCCTTGTCTATGCTACCAGCTGCTTCTAATGTCCAGAAAATGGAGGATGTGGGATGTGTCCACCCTGCTGAGAAGGAGGCAGCAAAATCAGGATCTTCTGACTCCAGATTGCTTGTGTGGACTCCTTTGCCCTCTCCCTCTTCCCCTGGAAATAAGTACCCTGAAAACCATCTTTGAGTTGTCCTTGGAATCCTCCAATGGGCCTCCCACCCCAGCCCTATTGCAATGAGGAATAATGACAAGTTTCCAGGCTCACACCCACTATCTCCCCCCTCCCCAGGATTTCCAGTTCCCAGAGAAGATGTCATCTCCCATGTGGAGAGAGGATGTCCTGGTGAGTGAGTTGCAAGCTGGGGTGCAGGCTGCTATCCCAGGAAGCTTCTTGATGTGATGGGCCTGGGGGTGGGTAAACTGGCTTGGAATCCCATTTCAGACTCTTGTGATAGGGAGATCTTGAGCACTTCTCTGAATCTCTCAACTTCAGTCACTTCATCTGTAAAAGGAGGGCTTTGGACTCCAAGGCCTTTCAGTTGCCTTCTAATAAAGAATCAATGATCCTAGTGGAAGCCTTTATTGGAAATTTGGGGCCATGCAACTATCTACAACCAAAGAAAGAGGGGTCAGGCTGTCTAATATGACTTCTCTTAGACCTTCCTTAAGGCAAAAAGTATTTATTTGTACTTTTTTGATATTTATTTAAAACTAAAAACAAAGTAGAAAAAGACAGAAAAGAACAATTTTAAAAAATGTTTTATGTTCAGCAGAACATAAGGGAGGATTCAAAATATGTAATAATAAATTTTCATAAACCATAAATGAAAGACATTATATTCAGAAGCGTTCATCGATTTTTGCTTTCCTGTGGTTGTTCCTTTGTTCTCTGCTGGGCACTTTTACTTTATTGTTCTCCCCCCCTCACTCCCCCTTCATCCTCTGCTAACTTCCCGAAGGAGGCTGTAGTTGAACACAGATACATAGAAAAAGCAACAACTTCTAAGGAAAGCTGGCTGCAAGCTGGAATCAATGAGTTGGAAGATTCCTTACCTGCCTTCTTCCCTCCATTCCTGCCTTTTCTCTCTCTCTACTCTCTTCTTTCTTCATTGCCTGTTTTCTTCTTTCTTTTCTTCTTTCCTTCCTTCCCTCTGTCTAGCTAGGATATCATATACCCTTACCTATAAATGCTCTTAATATTATTCCCCCCCCTCCAGAATTGCTTGGAAAATGGCCCTTCCCACTATCCTGTGCTGGCCCAATCATTTAGTGTATACAGAGAATTGTGGGAGGGATTAGGAGGTAGAGGGAGACTAGTCAGGGTCACTTCTTTGAGAGAGACAAGGAGGTGAGGTCAAAGACATCCTACACATCCACTCTACCACTAAAGACCAAGAATAAAGACTTTTGCTCAGCCTGACTCTGGCTGATTTGAAGGTTCCAGGGTGCTAATGTGTTTGCCACAGATGCAAGATAAGGTGAAAGCAAAAACATTAGGAATCCAGGAACAGAATTCAGGTGATTTCAGCCCACAATATCTCTTAATCTGTTACCTTCTTTCCATTCATTTTGTCTCTTCCCCAACCTCATTATTTCTTACCTGGGCCTGGCTTCCCCTTCTTCAGTATTCTCCTTCTACCAAAATAATCTTCTGAATGTACCACCAAGCATTTGTAGGTCACTCCCTTGTTTCTAAACTTTGAATTACTCTCCATTGACTATATAAAAATACAAGCCAGTCATACATCTCAGACCTCATTTATTTCTGAAGTCTTCCATGATTCCTACCTAGAAGTATGCCTATGAATATTCCAGTTCTCTCTAGTTTCCAATTAATCTCTATTATTAATATTTTCTTAAGCCTGGGCCATTAACAAACACATAAAACAAGCCTTAGTTTGTAGCATTTGCTGACTTCCGAGGTGTAAATACTGACAATAAAAACGTAAAAAAAAATGCTGACAAAAACCTCCTAAAAACACAATTGTCTCTGGCTCCAGAATACTCTTACCTTATTTCCCTTCACAATCAGACTTTGATTTTGAGTTTTGGTGTAAAGCTAATGAAGTTAGATTGTGGCATATTGAACTTCATTTGCCTTTAAGACATCTAGTTTTATATTAAAACTAGATATATAGATCTGAAAGACATCCAAAAAGAGATAATGTTTCTGAGATGATCAAATGAGAGGATATAGAGATAAGGAGAGTGTAGGACATAACTTTGATAATGGTACAAACACAGTTAGGGGAAGTAAAAGCAGCTGAAAAGGAATGGTCAGAGAGGTAGAACTAAGAAGATGCATTGCCTCAAAAATTCCGAGGGAGTGTCCCAAATGAGAAGGTGGCCAAAAGTGTGAAATACTACAGAGAGATCCAGAAATATGAAGACTCAGGGAAGACCAAAACTCTGTATGGTTCTCAAGTGCTCTTTAACAAATATTTTGTTCTATTATTTTCCCTCTTGCCTTCTTTTTCAGAAAATCTACTATTAAAGACTGCCTGTTTTTTGGTAGTGTAATGCTGGAGAAACTGAGGCAAAATAGAGATTAGAAAGTATTTAATGTTTTATTTGAAAGGGAGAGATTTCCTGGGATCCAATGGATCCATGGTTTGGTCCCAGGGCTGAAGGAGACTATCATCTCTAAGAATTCAACAAACAATGTGAATTCTCAATGACACATATGCACATGGCTCAGACACAGTGGGTAGATGGAGGCAGGGCAGAGTCAGGGTGCTAAGAGTGGGAATGGGACTCGGACAATACAATTGTGACAGGGTGAGGAGAGCCACCGGAGATGGGGATGACATGATGAGGGGAGGCACCCCCCCCGCCAGATGGGGAGAGGCATCTTGATAAGACAGTATCTGTTATTCTGATAAATTGGAATGGGGAGAGGCATTCTGATATTCTAAAATATGAGATCATTTATCCTTATCAAGTATTCTGATGATTAAGAGGGAGGGGTGATTGCAGGATTGACCAGAAAAATTAGGTAATAATTCAAGGAAACTGAGGCAGGACAGTTTAGGGAAACTGAGTCAGGATAATTAGAGAAATTGAGTCAGGACAATAAAAAACAACTGTGGCACACCAATAGTTTCTCGTTAGACATGCTCATTTCTTCCTAGAGACCTCTAAATTCTGTTCTTAATGTTTTATGTATTCTTTTCATTCATTAATTGCTTTTCTGAACCACTCCAGGGTCCTTGATTGCCCTGTTGATGTTTTGTATGGTCAAATTATGGTCATTTTTCCTTCCTTCCTACTCCTTTTCTTGTTCACTCAGTCTTTAAAATCCTCCCCACTTGATCCCTTTACTTCTTGATTCTAATAGCTAGTGCCAAATTCACTTACTTATGTTTTATCACTGTAATAGGAGCAGTGAATTAATCACGAAAATCAAGGAAGGGTGGAACAGCTGCTCAGCATGCCCACAAAAACTTTTTGAGAGTGAGTTGAACCCAATGATTGTGAAATATTGTTCAAATTTTAAGTACTTGTTAATTATTTATGGATCACACTTAACATTATATACCAAGATAAGATCAAAATGGGTCCATGATTTAGGCATAAAGAATGAGATCATAAATAGATTAGAGGAACAGAGGATAGTCTACCTCTCAGACCTGTGGAGGAGGAAGGAATTTATAACCAGAGGAGAACTAGAGATCATTATTGATCACAAAATAGAAGATTTTGATTACATCAAACTAAAAATTTCTGTACAAACAATACTAATGCAAACAAGATTAGAAGGGAAGTAACAAATTGGGAAAATATTTTTACAGTTAAAGGTTCTGATAAAGGTCTCATTTCTAAAATATATAGAGAACTGACCCTGATTTATAGGAAACCAAACCATTCTCCAATTGATAAATGGTCAAAGGATATGAACAGACAATTCTCAAATGATGAAATTGAAATTATATCCACTCATATGAAAGAGTGTTCCAAATCACTATCAGTCAGAGAAATGCAAATTAAGACAGCTCTGAGATACCACTACACACCTGTCAGATTGGCTAAGATGACAGGAACAAATAATGATGAATGTGGGAGGGGATGTGGGAAAACTGGGACACTAATAGATTGTTGGTGGAGCTGTGAAAGAATCCGGCCATCCTGGAGAGCAATTTGGAACTATTTCCAAAAAGTTATCAAACTGTGCATACCCTTTGATCCAGCATTGCTGTTATTGGGCTTATATCCCAAAGAAATACTAAAGAGGGGGAAAGGACCTGCATGTGCCAAACTGTTTGTGGCAGCCCTTTTCATAGTGGCTAGAAACTGGAAGATGAATGGATGTCCATCAATTGGAGAATGGTTGGGTAAATTATGGTATAAGAAGGTTATGGAATATTATTGCTCTGTAAGAAATGATCAGCAGGATGAATTCAGAAAGGTTTGGAGAGACTTACATGAACTGATGCTGAGTGAAATGAACAGAACCAGAAGATCGCTGTATACTTCAACAAAAATGCAGTAAGAAGATGTATTCTGATGGAAGTAGATATCTTCAACATAAAGAAGATCCAACCCACTTCCAGTTGATCAATGATGGACAGAAACAACTACACCCAGAGAAGGAACACTGGGAAGTGAATGTAAATTGTTAGCACTACTGTCTATCTACCCAGGTTACTTGTACCTTGGGAATCTAATACTTAAAGTGCAATAAGAAAATTGGATTTACACACATATATTGTATCTAGGTTATACTGTTACACATGTAAAATGCATGGGATTGCCTGTCATCTAGGGGAGGGAGTAGAGGGAGGTAGGGGAAAATTTGGAAAAATGAATACAAGGAATAATGTTATTAAAAAATTACTCATACATATATACTGTCAAAAATTATAATTATAAAATAATAATAATAATAACAATAAATTTTATGGATGTTTTGTGTTATATGTTTTTCTGGTGGAGAAAATAACTGTTCCAGATTAGATACCCACTCTAAATGTCTTAGTACTTTTCTTGAAGGGAAATACTGATTCCTTGTGGAAACTGTAGTCATGAGACACATCTAAACCTTATGTTCAGATATAGTCGCTTGGAGTTCTAGTCTCGTTTGGGTGTAAATCAGAATTATGAGAGAAAAAGCATGAATTTCCCTTCTATGGTCAGGTTGTCCTCCAAATGAATCCGGATCCACTTGATCAGACCTAAAATCCAAATGTGAGAAGAGCTTTCATTTGGGTCATGGATGAGAGGCCAAAATATTCACCCTTTTTGTGGTAGCATAGTACATAGTAAGAGTATCCATTTAGATATGAATGTAATGAGATGTGATCATATGATAAGAAATGACAAATATGACGATTCAAAAAAAAATCAAAAGACTTCTGTGATTGGATCTAGTCTAGATAGCTACATGAGGATTCTGGATCTTTTTTTTGAAGTACAGTTTTTTAGGGAATTATTCTTTTTGACAAGAGTCTGGGAAGATGTTAAGGACTGGGTCCCTGGTTTTACTTCTCAGGTTGAGAACTTTTTCTTCCATGGACAGCCCTGTAATACCTCAAGATTTGTGAGTCACTGCTGATCAGCAGAAAAGGGCTAAGCATTGGAAAACAGGAAGCCAAGAGGGCAGAGCTATGCAACAGCCAGGGTCTAGGTGTCATTGAGTGCATGCAGGCAGTCAAGATAGAATTAAGTAAGTAAAAAGTGACAAAAGTGCTCACTAGCAGGAGGATCATTTGGGTGGCTCTGGTTTCTGGGGAGGAACTAGGAAAAAAGCTATTAGAGTGAAGCTGTTGAACTCTCTTGTGGTGCTTGTGTAGAAGATAAACCTTGTAGCCACTGGTAAAGCTAATGAAAGTCATACACACAGCATCAGGGAGGGAGAACACAACTCCATGAAGTGAGTTACTAATAGAAGTTGCAGCATTCACAGAGCAGTATCCATATATATTTGTTTTTGAAGTATTTCTGGTGCTCCTTGGTCCTTTAAGTTTCTCAAGAATAGCAATATTTTGCAGCAGGGGGAAAATCCAGCAGAGAAGAATAGAGGGCATAATGTATCTTGGGAGTCTGGTTTTAAGCTTCATGAACCTGGAGTTCAGGGGACTGATATTGATGGCCTGAAAACCACTCAGAAGACAGGTTATGCAGAGGGAAAGCCCTCGACCTACTCTGTGAAGGTAAAAGACAATTTTACAACCAATGTCATCCAGTAAGTTTTTCAGACCCAAAGCTGCCAATCCCTGAAGGAATCCTTTGGAGAGAAGCACCAAGGAATTAGCCAAAGCCAGCTGGCTGAGAATCAGATCTATGAGCCTCAGATTCTGACCAGTGAAGAAAAGAAAGCTGAAGAGATAAAGTAGGAAGAGATTTCCCTGAATCCCAATTCCTGTCTGGGAGAAGAAGGCAATACTCAGGAGTATGTTCATAGGAATCATGTTCTTGGTGTGGTGAGATAAAGAACTTCAATCCGAGCCTGAGGGCCCTGGAGAGAAACACAAGGACTTTATGCCATCTCATTCCAATCTAAGGAAAACTAGTTACATGATACATGTTACAGATGACAAAGGATACCTGTCATTTATACATTAATGTTTTGGGGAATCATTTATTTTTCAGCTCAGGTGTTAGTAGGCTCAGTTTCATTATCTGTATTTATGCCATGAATCATTTCACATTTTGTTCCAGGCTTAGCTTTCTGTTTTCCCTGAGCTCACTTAAGGAAACTAGCCTAGTTGCTTGTTAACTGCTCTGGCTCAAAGTCCTTACTTGACATTTTTCTCATCTGGTTACTATTACTCTGCCAACTCATTGTGAACTTCCAGTCTATTCTACTCCACAGATCTTTCTTAATCACAGTCCTTTCTTTCTAGACACACTTGTTTCATACTCCTTCCTACATTAATGTAATATAGTTTTAGATCCCAGGTCTAAGAATTTATATTTAATTTCATCTTATTAGATTCAACCCAATGAATTTAGAAAGAGCTCTACAAATTAGAAAGCTGGGCTGAGTAAAAGAAAAAAGCAAATTTAATAGGAAAAATATAAAGCAGCTTTGGAATTCCTTCATGCAAAAGTTGCTCCTCCCAAAGATTCCTCTACTCATTTTTCAAGGCACAGGGATTGGGGGTAGGTGTGGTGGGAGTTAGCATCCCCACAAAATCATGGCTTTTTAGTCCCCACCAGAGTAGTTACTTTTACCAACCATCCCATGGACAGATTAACTTTTAAAAAGATATTATATCGGGGGAGCTAGGTGGCCCAGTGGATAGAGCACCAGCCTTGAATTCAGGAGGAACAGAGTTCAAATCTGGTCTCAGACACTTAACACTTCCTAGCTGTGTGACCCTGGGCAAGTCACTTAACCCCAGCCTCAGGGGGGAAAAAAAGATATTATATCCACTGGCATAAAAATTGATTGCCAAGAAAAGATTCTTGCCTATTTCTATAAGTATACTTTCCCACAGTTTATAATAAGGGAGAATGCATGCATACACACACACACACACAGACACACACACAGAGCTTGTGAACAAAGAACTGATGAACATATATGAAATTCTAGAAAATAAACATTGGTTGTACATATGGAAGCAACCTTTTCTGGACACTGTGTAGCGTATCACTTTGAATAGCAGCAAGTCCAGATGTGGCATAACAAGGATAAATTTTAGAGGGTATGTCTTCTCAGGAGCATGGTGGTGAAATCTGGAGAGCCTGAAGGAGAGATAGAAGAGCAGTTGTCTTCAGAACAGACCCCAAAGAATTGTTAGTGTTTTATTCCAGAAAGATCTTATGAATTTATTCTAGATCCAGCTCCTACATTATACTTATTGTCTTAATAAGTTTCTTTGCTAATTATCTGGGATCATCCAAATAAGGTTTCATGTCATCAGCAAACACAGAGAATTTTTGCCTCTCTTTGTCTTTTTTTGGTGCTGTTAATTTCTATCTTTCCTCCTTTTGCTGTTAGCACTTCTAGAACCATAGGAAAAAAAAGTAGACAAAAAGAACATTCTTTTAAAAAAAATACTCTGTTAGTGTTTTTGCTTTAAAAAAATACTGTTAAATTGAGTTTTAGACTATTTTTTTCTATTATAATAAAAATGTCTTATTTTAACCCTATGCTTTGAAGGTTTTCTTTTTAAAGCACTGATGAATACTATACTTTATTAATTAACAACACACTAATGAACTGGACTAGTTAAGTAGAAAATGAGGAAGAAAGAATTTATTTGACTAAGAACGGGAAAATGTATCAGTAGATAAAAGCAAGAGAGAGAAACTAATACACTAAACTCTAAAAGAAAGGGACTAACTGTTGAGAAGAGGGAATCTAAAGTAAGAGAAAGTTAGTCATTGAGAACAGTCCACCTAAAAATAGATTCAAGTAACAAGAAAAACTTAATACTGTTTTTACAACAGAAGAGGGAAAAATAATAACCTGATACCTTCTTCCCCCACCCCTCAATTTAGAGACAGCTGAATCAAATTGTAAACCCAGCTCTTACAACTTGAAATTAGATAGATTAAACAATCCAATAAAATGAAAAGTCATGATAGATTGGATAAGAAAACAAAATCCTACCATCTGATGTTAACAAGAAACACATTTAAACAACAAAGATGTACACAAAATAAAAACTGTGGCGATGGAATAATATTATGCATCCTAATGAATTAAAAAGAAAAGAAATCAGAGATTGCCACTATGTTATCAAACATCAGCAAAATAAACATTAAAGATATCAAAATACAATAAAAATAAATAAGTAAACTATTTTAGGCTGATATGACAAAACAATATCAGTAATAAATGTGTGCACTCCAAATGTCTTAGCATTTTAAAATTTATAAATGAAATTGAGCTTCAAGAAGACATAAACAGTAACAGAATGTTATGTGAGAGGAGACTTTAATAAGAGCTGGCTTGGTTTCTAGGAGGCTCTGAAGGAAAGTGGAGGAGAAGAGGTATTAGATGTCTACTAAACTGAAGATCTATGTGCTGACCACATTGTATGACTATGAAATCTGGACAGTCTATCAGCACCATGTCAGAAAGCAGAATCATTTCCATTTGAATTACCTTAGGAAAATTCTGAAGAGTTGAACAATGAGGATTTTTGTCAAGCTGGAATGCCAACTTCCACAGCAAAGATGACCACTATGATGGTCTGTTACTGCTGTTTGAATGCTTAAAAGATTGTTTTTTAGAGAACTCAAACAAGGCAAGCACTTATTTAGACAATAGAAGAAGTAATACAAGGACAGTTTCAAGGTCTCTGTAGAGGAATTTGGAATAAATTGAGATCTAGGAGACACTGACACAGGATTTCTGAGTACAACATGCTCATATCAAAGAAGACACTTTGTTCTATGGACAAAGTAGAAATTTCAGGCGCTCAAAATAAAGGTGAGATGTACAAATTTAGAGGCATTTAAACTCTAATTGATCATATGGACTATTTGTGTCCAATATGTTGCAGTATTCTGAGCTTGTATTGGTCTGATCAGACATAGTAGGATGCAGTGTAACTTGACCCCACCCTAATGATGTCATTTTGGTCTTCCTGGAAAATGGACAACAACCAATCAGTTTTGCCTAAGTCTATCAGAAAGATAAACAAAAGGGGAAAAAAGTGGAACTAGAGTTAATAAAACTTTTGGCATCTTCTAAATAGGACATCAAAAGATTGTATTTGTTCTGCAGCATATGAAATTTTTACAATATTGACCATACACTAGGGCATAAGGATATTGCAAACAACTCTAATAGGACAAACATAATGAATATATGCGTTAGAAATCATAATAAATTCAGAATAGAAATTATTTCAGGAATGAAAAACAAAAGATAGAGATCTAAAAGTAGACGTAATGAAATCTTAAATTATGGATGGGTCAAAGAGAAAATCTATTTTTTTTTTCTATGTAATAATCAACAACCATGAAAAAGAAAATCATAAACAACATGCCGAATTTGCTGGGATGAAGTTCATTCAGTCACTCAGGGAAAAATAATATTCTTACAATCATACATTAACCAAATTAAAAAAAAAAGAGAAGCTCAAGGAACTGAATATGCATTAAATTATATAATCAACAAATAAAACTAAAATAAACACAAAACAGGAGAAATAAAAGATTAGAAGGGAAACAGATACATTGGAACCCCACCATAAATAGATAAATAAGATTAAAATCAGATTTCTTAAAAAAAATAACTAATGAAATTCATAAACACTTAGATAATCTAATTTAAAAGAACAGCAGAAAATCAACTCAATAAAATAGCAAATGAATAAGGTAAAATCACAACAAAATCCAAAGAAAAAGGAATATTAAAAACAAATTATACACAACCATAGTCTAACACAATAGAAAACAGGACAGATAAAGGAGAATACCTTCAAAACTATGAAAAGAAAATGGAAGTCCTGGGAAAATTAATGAATGGAAAATAGAGACTATGGGGGCAGAGGAATATTCAAAAATGAGAAGGTTGCTGAGGCTGATTGCAAAATTTAGAATGTCAGAGGCAATTCAGTTTAGTAATATCCTTGTCTGATCTTTTAAATATACTTTCTTTAATTTTCAAAATGCCCTTTTGGTGTCTATTTTGGCTGTATTTATTTGTAGGCTTCCTAATTTTACAACTGCATTTAAGTTCACCAATTGGATATTTTCTATTTTCTTTTTTCTATTCTCCTAATACTTGTTTTCAGAAATGGCACTTTTCTTCTGACTAATGATTTGCTGCATCAAGGAAATTTGGGTAAGATGTATAATTGTTACCAGCTTTTTATACATAGTTATTGTTTTTATGCTTTCTGCTTTGACTCAATAATCACTCAGGTTGTTAGTATTCAGTCTCTAGGTTTATTCGCCACATGTTATTTTCTATTTTTACACCATTACATTCCTTAAATGATGTGGTTGTGTGCTCTACTAATATTTATTGATATTATTCTGTGCTGTAGCATGTCAGGTGAAAACTTGTAATACCCATGTCATATATTCATGAAAATATTCTTTTAAAAATATTTCATTTTTTAACCCCAATTGGAGGTTAAACATTTAAAAAACATTTTTAAAAGAGGGGCAGCTGGGTGGTGTAGTGAATAGAGTACCAGCCCTAGATTCAGGAGGACCTGAGTGCAAATCTGGTCTCAGATACTTAATACTTCCTAAAAAAAGTTTTGAGTTTCAAATTCTATTTGTCTTTTACTTTTCTTCCTGCTTGCCCACATTGAGCTAGTTAGCAATATATTATAGGTTATGCTCACAATCATGTAAAGCATTTCTATGTTAGTATTTCTTCTTGCAAGAAAACTCCAATCAAACGAAAGACAGGAAGGAAGGAAGGAAGGAAGTGAGGAAGGAAGGAAGGAAGGAAGGAAGGAAGGAAGGAAGGAAGGAAGGAAGGAAGGAGAAAGAAGGAAGGAGAAGGAAGGAAAAGGAAGGAAGGAAGGAAGGAAGGAAGGAAGGAAGGAAGGAAGGAAGGAAGGAAGGAAGGAAGGAAGGAAGGAAGGAAGGAAGGAGGGAGGAAGAAAGGACATAGCATCATCATTTGTTTGCATTGTCTTGGATCACTATATTCCTGAGAATACTTAAGTCATCCACAATACTTCCTGCTATGATATTTCTGTTATGGAATACAATGTTTTTATAGTTCTGCTCACTTTCTATTGGGTTAGATAAGTCTTTCAAGATGTTTTTGAAATCATCCTGCTTATCATTTCTTATGGCATCATCTAATAATATGTGTTCAGCCATTCCCTCGTTGATGGGCATCCCTTCAATGTGCATTCTTTGTCACCACAAAAAGAGCTGTTATAAATATGCTTGTACATTTACATCCCTTTTTTGGGTATGTCTTTTTGGAATACAGACTTAGCAGTGGTATTAGTGGATCAAAGGGAATGCACAGTTTTATAGACCTTTGGAATGAAAATGTTGTTGAGGAGGATCATTATCCTAAAAGTAGCTTGGTGATATAATAGATAGTGTGCTGGAACTCAGGAATTCCTAAATTCAAAACTGATCTCAAACACTAGCTGTGCGATCCTTGTTAAGTCACTGCTTGCCTCAGTTTCCTCAACTGTAAAATGAGGATAATAACAGTACTTACCTTTTCAGGACTATTATGGAATAAAGTGAGTTAATATCAGGAAAGCACTTGGCACAGTTCCCAGCAAATAGTGGGTGTTTAATAGATGGTTGTTGTCTTCCCACTTGCAGCCCCCTTTCCTCAGGCTTTCCCCTCCAGAGAAGTTGTCAGGTAATAAATTATTCTGTAAGAGTCAGAAGCAAAACCAATAGTTATAGCTAGTGAATCCTTTCCCAAGAGCATAGAGGTAGTTACTTCTCAACCTGATAACAGTAGAATTGGTGTTTATTATCTTCCTGAGGCACATAGCCAAATTATAACCAGGATGTACTGAAGTGGATTATCACAATTTATTTCTGATAACTCACTTTGGCACAAATGAAGCTGAGAAAGGTTTTCAAAAATTATGAGGTGAGAAATTGAAGGCCATTGGCACATAGGTTTTCTTTTCATTCTTGTTGCCCAATGAAACTGTTATACAGAAGAGAAAAACTCAGTTGGAAAATGAACAGCATATAAGCAGATATAAAAACAAAATAATGATTTGGTAGATGGACCAGTCTCTTATAACATTCTAATTCTTAGGACTAAAGGCAAAAAATTTCTGCAGGAGGAGAGAATAAAAATGTGTGTTCTGATAACACACAGGCCACCGAATGTAGCCAGTCTTTGAGAACTTAAACACTGAAACATCACTGACAGTCATCAGAGGTAGAAAGTCTTCTATATAAAAATCTAAGTGAGTCATTTTTGAGGACGATCACCCCATCTTACATCTTGTTATACTTAGAGTCCATCTTGTGGTGTTCTGGTCCCCACTATCACCCCACTGATTAATTAGAGTCTACAAAGGTTCTGTGGTACCCTCATTACTTCTGGACACACAACTTAATATGTATACCCAAGGAAGCATAATAACCCCCATTTTCATATGCTCAGTACCTTGGCTGGTTTTATAAAATATCCTCCAACAAAGCTCCTTATGATGGGTTGATAAGTTGTATTCAGAAATGGTTCATTTTTTCCCTTCCAGTCTCCTATTTAGATTATAACAAAATTACCCATTTAGATAGCAATTGCTATTAAATATAGGCAATATATGATCACAGAATCATAAAACCATTGACTTGGAGCTAAAAGAGAACTTAGTGGCTGTCTCATTTTACATCAGGACACTAGGACAGAAATGTTGAGTGAGCTAGCAACTATCTGAAATGGGATTTGAACTTTAGTCTGCCTGACTGCAAGTCCAGTGCTCTATCCACTGCTACATGAAATTAATGATCCTTCTTTCCCGCCATTCCCACAGCTCTCCAAAGAGCACTGAGTCAGATCATACTGTACAAGAGCAGCAGTGATCTGTAGATAAACAGGTAATAGGTTATGATGGTGTTCAGACAATTTATTTAACATACCTTTCCACTTTCTCTTCTTGTTTCCTGTGATATATAGATTTATCTACCCAATAGAGTGGCATAAAGAAGAACCAAGAGTATAAGAAATGGCACAAAATAGATGTAGAATGGGAAGAAGGAAGAGCCAGGAACTTCAGAGGACTTTGAACAGGAGAGGAAACAGAAGTAAGCTGGATTTAGAGGTGCAAAAGAACCACCTAGTAGAAACAACATTTCTCAGATTCTGAAGGAACAAAATATTAATCCCTGTTGCAGAGACTCCTCTGCAATATACAAACATCTTGCAGGCATTTCTGTGTTTCTCCTTAACTTTTTGACTCTGAGGACAGAATCTTTGTGGCTAAGCCTGAAACACAGGAACTTACCTTGCTTTTATCTCTATTTCTGGGCCCGGCGAGGACTCCAGCAAGGAGTGTAGACTTTGATTTGGTTCTGTGTTTGTGCATATATGGGGGATACATCCAGGGCTGTCTTTATAAGACTTGATTCACTGATCTGATCTGCCCCCAGAGCAGCAATAATCATGTCTCCTGAAAAACACAGAACACTGTCTATCCCCAAGGTGCAAATCAGAAAAGCAATTAATGTTGATTAATCATACTTCTTAGCAATTACCAACAAATATGAAACGTGCCAAGAAAGTAGCAGGAGCAGCTGAGGGAGAAGAGGACATGAAGGTGGGGCAGTGATTAGACTTGATAAGTGAGTGCCTCTGAACCTGTGTCTGTCCACTGGATTGGGTTTGGGAATCATTCTCTGATTGCCCTAGGCCCATTGTATATACCCATTGTACCTCCAGAGAGTTTTTTTCCTATTCAGTGTTTTCACAAGTGCTTACAAGGTTCTCAACTACTCAGTCCTGATGGAGTAACTTTGGTTAATAATAAGGACATGATAATAGAGAGATGGGCTGAACCCTTCCATGGTATATCTCATGGATGAAGTCAGTGATTATATATTTCAAATAGAAGTCAATCTCTTTCTAGCCTGAATTCCAAGTGAAGAAGAGGTTTCAATTGCCATTTGTCTTTTTTTTCCCATGACTAAGCACTGGATATTGATTCTATTCCAGCTGAGATTTACAAGATAGGGAGGCCATTACTTATATAAAAGTCAACTGAAATTTTTGGGTTTATATGACAAGAGCAAGTTATTCCTCAAAAATTTAAGGACTCTATAATCTTTATAAAGGTAAAGGGAATAGATTGTCATGTAAAAATCACAGGGATATGTATGTGGGGGTATCTCCCAGTTATTGGTGGTAAGATTTTTGCCATAGTCCTGCTTAATAGATTGATCCTTCACCTGGAAGGTGATCATCTATTTAAGAGACAGTAGTGCTTCAAAAAGGGCCCATAAATGATTGATATGGTGTTTGCTGCCTGAGTCCTCCAGGAGTAATACAAGAGCAAAATGTACAGAATGTTTGTCAATCTGACAGTGATATTTAATACCATCAGTTCTGAGGGCTTTTGGAAAATCATGCCAAAATTTCTTTGCCTGGAAAAGTTCATCAGTATTTTATGGCAGTTTCCTGACAGCATGTTTTCTCATATAGGTAATTTTCCCTTAATATTCATTTTCTTTCTTTCCTTTTTTTTTTTTCTGAGTCAATTTTGTTTAAATGACTTGCCCAGGGTCACACAGCTAAGAAGTGTTAAATGTCTGAGGCTAGATTTGAACTCAGGTCCTCCTGATTGCAGGGCTGGTGTTCTATCCACTTCACTACCTAATCACCCCTAATATTTCTTGAAATAAGTTATTTAGGCTTTTTTATGTGGAGCTAGCGGGTCATAATATTTGGGAAGCCTGGTGGTTCTTTTTTTTTTTTTTTTTTTTGTATCTTTATTATATATATAAGTTACCACCTAATAGTTTTTGGTCAACTGAGTTTAATGTTTTGTTTTGATTTGTTTTGGTTTTTTTGAAGGAACCATTGGCTTCTATTTTGTTCATTCTAATTTTAAAATATTTCTCTAGGAAAGTTTTGTATTTTTTGTGATAAGTTGTTAATTCCCATTCCAATTCTTTCTTCCATAGTTCTGATCCTTTCACTCTTTTTCTTTTATTATTTTGGAGTGTAGACATGTAATATTCTCTTTAAAATGTAAAGTTCTTTGTTGAGGTTTCCTTGGAGTCTCTGAAGAAAGCCTTCATTTCAGTTCAGTAATCACTACAGGAGAGCAGCCAAGTGTTAAAGTCCAAATCCTTTATTATCTCTTTCAAAGTCTTGTCTCCTTTCCTGGGGCCAGTTTAGCTTTCTTAGAGGCCTATCTCTCTCCTTGCTTCCGTGGGCTTGAGCTCCTGCTTCCTTCTCTACCTTCTGAATCTCTCCAAATCCAAAGGTTTCTGCTTCAGCCTCCAACCAAAGGTTGGAAGATGCAATGAATCTGTCTCAGCCTCCCAGAGCTTCTAGTGCAGTTGTCCCTTCTGACCCTGAGAGCTTCTTGCTTATATGCTGTACACTGAGTAAAAACCAGTCATTATATCATTATATCATTATTTGTTGTAGGATTAAATCAATGCTAAATTAGATTCAACATTGTCTCCTCAATTCTGCTTAGTACCTTGTTTCAAGTTCTAGCCCATAACATCTCCTTGTAGGATTAAATCAATCCTACTGAACCATGCTAAATTAGATAACTATTGTCTATATCAATTCCACTGACTTCATACCTTATAAGAATCCTTTGTTTCAAGTTCAGAGTTCTGGCCCATAACACATTTCTGTTCTCTTCAGACTTTTTGCATGACAATGAGAATAATAGTTTTAGGAATCATAACCTGAGTTGACTCTCTTGTCCCTACTTTGAATATCCTCAAAGCTACCCCTGCTTCTAAAAAAGGAGAGATGCATTCAATATTTAGGTTGCAATACTTTAGATTTAATAGGATGTGAGTATTCTTTCCTTCTGATCAGAGTCTTCCAGAAGTCAGTCTGGTCAGGTATTTTAGCTTGATAGTAGGATCAAAATCTGAGTTTTCCATCCCAGAAAAGAGCACAGTAGTACTTGGGAACTCCTAGGTAATTATTAACCAACACACAAGGGCTAATACTTGGGAAATATGAAAGTAAAAAGGCAGAGGCATATCTCAATTATGATAGGAGATTAAAAAAAACATATAAGGTGTCACAGGGAAATTAAGAGGAAACAAAGGTAATCACCACTAATAGGATAGTTTTCTTGTTTCTTTCAAGAGAAATTCTGGCAGAGATGCAGATAATTTGGATTTACTGGATTTTTTGGGATGCCTGTGTAGATGAAATACTATGTTGGTTCTGGAAAATACCATGATTCCCAAATACACAAGATCAGGAAAGGACAGAATGATTGCAAAAATGGAGTCCTGACGTATAGAAGAAATTAAATGTGAACAATATTTGTAATCCTCTCTCTCAGGAATGTTTCTGTTATGAGTTGACCATTAATTCTCCAAGAAATTATGAAATTTAAAAACAGATGGAGAGTCCCACAGCACTGTGTTTTTGAGTTCTGCCTATATGAAGTTACTGGGGCTGATGGTAATGACCTGAAAGGTACTCTGAGCATAAATAATGCTTAGAGGCAAACAATGAGCCATTCTGAAGGAAGAAAATTTTACAGCTAATGTCATCTGTTAAATTCTTCAGATTCAAGACCACCCTTGTTTGGGGGATGCTATTGGAAAGAAGCACCAATAAATTGGCCAAGGACAACAAAAATCATATCTGTGTTTTAGTTTATGTCTATTAAGATACACTTAGAGATAAAGAGACAAGTAAGGAAGGGATTCCTAAGGACCCTACTTCCTTCCTGAGAGAAGAGAATGATTAGGATAATAACATTAGGAGGTCAATTCTTGGAGTCCTGGGAAGGGAAATTGTTATCAGAGTAAGAAGTATCCATAGGAAAACACAAATTAATGGTATTTATGAACATTATCTCTTCAATCCCACACAAAAGAACCTATTGGGAATATCTCCTTTGATTTCTTGGTAAGGAAATGAATTAATAAATTATCCATCATATTGGCTCAGCCTAACTATGAAACATTAATATTTCTTTACATGTTTTCTTTTTTCATTTTCCTCAAGAGGGTCATATAATATTTAGTCCTTTTTGCAGATTTTAGGGAATATTTCTTTTTTAATCCCATTTCTTATTTTTTTTACTTTTGATAAAATATTTATAGTGCTTAATATTTTAAACAAATTTAAAGGTGTTTTACAGAAAAGATAACAGGCTCTTATATAGCAATTCATCATGTTAAGAAATTTGTACAGAAACACACCAAAATTAATTTTTAATAACTAAAAAGTCACCTAAAATTCATCTAAGAATTTTACTAGAAAATGTGTCTTGGACACCTCTTTATTGTGCACTAATGACTATCCAAGGGAAAGAAAATGAGTAGTAGAATGTGTAATAAAAATACAATAACTGAAGCAGCTAGGTGGCACAGTGGATAGAGTTAGCCCTGAAGTAAGGGGGACTTGAGTTCAAGTGTGGCCTCAGACAATTAACACTTCCTGACTGTGTGACCCTGGGCAAGTGTAGTATAATGTGTAATAAAAATGCAATACCTGGGGCACCAGGTCTAATTCAGTTCCAATTAATCAATGATGGACAGAATCAGCCACACCCAGAGAAGAAACACTGAGAAATGAGTGTAAACTCTTTGCATTTTTGTTTTTCTGTCCAGGTTATTTTTACCTTCTGAATCCAATTCTTCCTCTGCAACAAGAGAACTGTTTGGTTCTGCACACATATACTGTATCTAAGATATATCATACCATATTTAACAGGTATAAGACTGCTTGTCATCTAGGGGTGTGGGTGGAAGGAGGGAAGGGAAATATCGGAACAGGAGTGAGTGCAAGGGATAATGTTGTTAAAAAAAAAAATTGCCCATGCACATGTACTGTCAATAAAAAGTTACACTAATAAAAAAAAAGAAGAAAAAACTGTTAAAAAAAAAAAACAAAAAAAAAACAGTTCCTACAGTTAGAAATACCTGTGGTTATTTTTAAACATACTGTAAAGTATACCTCTGAGGGTCTTCAAAGTATCATGGAATCCCATATCTGAGATGTGAAAATTTGTGCCACTCTAAGTCCCAAATATATTGTAACTGGAGACCTGTCCAGAGACTGGATAATTTGGGTGTCCATTCATCAATACATTCCAATTCCCCCTCTTTAAATAAGCGGCTCAAAGGACCTGGGAGCAGGGCATGGGTGATCTCATCTTCTGAAACTACTTGCTGAGAATGAGTATAGATTTGAGTCACTTGCAGGGTCCCATCTTATTATGGAGGGTTGGCAAGTTACAACTCCATCTGGTCCTGTTGCTTTTTTCTTAGGAACTCATTTATGTCTTGTTCAATTTCTTTTTTTTTTTTTTCTCTCTAATATACCTCTTTTTAAACATTGTATTTCCTCTTCTACTAATCTTGGTAGTTTACAATTTTGTAAATATTCTTCCATTTCATTTACATTGTTAAATTTACTGGCATAAAATTAGGCAAAATATTCCTTATGATTGCTTTGATTTCATCATAGTGATATATGCACCCTTTTCATTTTTGATTCTAGTGATTTGGTGTTTTTCTCAATATTTTTTCAATCAAATTAAACAATGATTCATCTATTTAATTTTTTTTATAATTATACTTTGTGATGTTTCCTCCATCTTATTGTTACTCACTATTCTCTGCCTTTCTTTTTACCCTATCTCTGTTACCTTATCTCTCCCCCTTGCTCCACTAGGAGTTCCTCCCTAATCTTCTCCCCCACCCTTTCTAAAAGTCCTGCCACTATCCTTTCCCCAGTTTTCCACCTCTCTATAATGTCAAAACTCACTTTTGGATTTAAAGGCTGTTTTCCCTTCAACACTGAGGAGAGCAAGGTTCCAACATTTCCAACCTATTCCACTGTAAAGTTCTTGAATTGTGAGGGTCCGGTCGTCTGCTCAATTTTAATCCTTCTCTGGGAGGAGATCTGTAAAATATTTTCCTCTGTGCACAGAGAAGGATTATAATTGAGCAGACGACCAGATACTCACAATTCAAGAACTTTAGATACTGGCGCCCAAAGTGGGTCAAGGATTTTGGTTATCCTGACAAGGACTTATTCTGAGCCCTTCAGAGGAGCTAGCCCAGACCTTCACATTTAAGGACTTATTCTGAGCCCTTCAGAGGAGCTAGACTGGACCATCACAATTTGGCGCCTGAACAGGGACAGACACGATCCTGATTCCAGTGGAAAAGTTTTTCTGACACAGAAATGACTGTGAGTAACAAGGAAACTTTGTTAAAGATTAAGTGAGTGTTCTAATAGACAAATAAGGAACTTACCTTGTTAAGGGCTAAACCTGTATTGGTCCAGACTGAGAGAACTTCAGGGTCCTTCCTTCTATAAAAGTCTAGTTTTCTGCCACAGGCTATTAGGCTGGGCTGGAGGCTGAATCT
This sequence comes from Sminthopsis crassicaudata, assembly GCF_048593235.1. NCBI lineage: Eukaryota > Metazoa > Chordata > Mammalia > Dasyuromorphia > Dasyuridae > Sminthopsis > Sminthopsis crassicaudata. The sequence goes on along the minus strand of NC_133619.1, from coordinate 646,870,601 downwards.
GAAACTTCACTCTAGGATCAGAACTCTACAGTTGCTTTTTGTGTTGAATGTATTCCTTGATTAATACCCAATTTAAGGTTCAGCATCTTCTCCTCCCCTTAGATCAAACTTTTGACACCTGGAAAGCCCCCACATTGGACCTGCCTCATTTCTGGATTTTGGTGGAAAGCCTAACCTCAGAATCTTGGGAGAGCACTCTGAGCCAGTCTGACTCTAACGGGAACCTTTCAGTGTTCCTGATACCCTTGTGAACAATTTTTTCTTGAAACTTACTTAGAAGCTTTGACAAAATGGGATTGCCATGTTTGAACTTTGCCTTGTGTATCATAGAGACTAGATTTGTTTGAAGCTTTCAGACTAGATGTGTTGCTTAATCAGGATGTGCTGGTCATGCTGATCCCAGAGCCTTTTGGGGGATAGGGAGAGTGATCCAGACAATGAGGAAAGGAATTTTCTGAGATCTACCTTTTTAGCAACTTGTGTGCTGTGTTTGGAAAGTGCTTCAAGCTGAGCACTAAGCTGTTATATGTAATCACATCACACTCTCAGAATCATTTTTTAGATTAGTATTTTTTATACTCTAGTTTTCCCCAAATATCAATATAAGAAAAACTAGAAATATAACAATAATATAAATAAGGTTTTTGTTTTAAAACATGGAGAAAAATTGTCAGTGAAATTACATCAATGCATTTCTAAATTCTCTTCCATAGAAAAATCTTCATCCTTCTGACTATTTGACTCTCTTGACTTGCTGGGGACCACAGGACCTCAGTTGTTGATCTGGACTGGGACTCTGTTCCTCTTTTACCAAGTGAAACTGGTCTTTCCTGCAGTCTTTTTAAATTATCTAAGGTTGGAAATTGTTCTCACCATCCTTTTGTAGGTCCTGTCACTCCACTCTTAAATGAAAGTTACTTCATAGGAAACTGGAGAGAGTTGAGGCAATATCCTGCCTTTTCTCTCCCATCTTGACTCCACTGTTTTCATTTTTCAACCTGCCCCTCCTTTCAGCCTCTCTTCCCCTGTTTGTTGGGGTCTCTGCTCTACAGGCAGAGTAACTTCCCTGGAACCTCATCCTCTGTCATTTCCTGTAGGCTAGCCCCCTGTCCAGGAAAAGAAGGAAACAATATCTGTGCAGCTATAATCATCCCAATCATCCCTCCCCCCCCCCCCACAGCCTGCAGAGGACCAAGGCCTGTCCAAGCAGGGAGCCTGAAGCCAGAGGGAATGGCCCCTGAGAACTGCAGAGCCCCACCCCAGGTGAGTGTATTCTGCCTACAGATGGCAGCACAAGAGGCCATTTCCATGGATCTGGAAGGTGGTCTGTGAGGCAGGCCATCTCTCTTATCATTGGATCCTTTACAAAGATAGGCAGGAAAGTGAATGCAGTAATAACAAGGCTGCCCTCCTCTCTCCTAAGTTTTGGACTGATTCACTGTCCCTTTGGCATCTTGAGCACTAACCCTCTTCCCCCAGTTGCTGCCCAAACATGTTTGTTTAAATTTTCCCTCAATATAAGTCCCTGACTAGGATGACCACTTCACTCATTAGTGTCTGTCCTGTAGGTATTATGTCTTTGTTTTAGTCCAGAACCAGCTCTCCACTACACACACACACACACACGCACACACACAAACACACACACACACACACACACACACACACACACACACACACACACACACCCCTACACCTTCTAGCCACTCTCTGTGTGCTGTGACCAACCTCCCTCCTGTAGCCACTGACTTTCCTGGCAACCGTTGACCTTGTGGTCTGGAGCAGAACCCTGGAAGCTTCCCCAGTTATTCTTTCCCTGGCTGGTAGCAGATTAGAATTTGTCCCCCTGCTGTTGCTCAATTGTCTCAGGTCATACAGATCTTCCCAAATCTCTCTGAATCCCTTCTCTTTACCATTTTTGCCGTTATTATTGTAATTTTATATTTCATTTTTTCTCTCTGAGGCAATTAGAGTCACTAACTTTGCCCAGGGTCCACACAAGCTAGGAAATATTAAGTATCTGAGGTCAGATTTGAACTCAGGTTCTCCTGACTTCAGGGCCAGTGCTCTATCCCACTGGCCCCATCCAACAGCCTCTATTAGAATTTCTTTAACCTTAAAATACAAAATAAGAAAAGAAAAAATATTTCAGGTAACCAGCAGAACATAAGAGCAAATTGGATAAAAAGAAACCCACATAATATATGTCACATATGGGTCAGGAGCTGTCCAGCATTTCTTTGCTTCCTGGTAGGTTTTGTTTTATTCCATTTTATTTTCTTTATCTCCTGAGAACCCTCAGCTGCAATTAGGCACTTCTAGAATCACTCCATCACACTTGGCTCATACTTAGCCTTTCTCTCCCTTTACCATTGCTTGGGTCAAAGCAACAGGCATTTAGAAAGGGAAGAGGCTCTGTGGGAATATAGAGGAGATGCAAAGAAAGAAAGATCGGTCCCTGACCTCAAGAAACTTCCATTCTAACATGGAAGACAACATATCAGCAGCTGTGTCCACACCAGCTGTGTACAGTATAGGTGGGAGGCCTTTGCATGGCAGTGCTTCCAAGTGCTCTCATGGAGGATATGACCTTTGGGTAAATCCCTTTTCTCTGCTTCAGTTTCCTTTTATAAATTGGTGACCATTGATCCACATCCATTAAGAAGTGTGTGCTGCTGAAATTTAGAACGCCAAACCTTACAAAAATGAGTGTTGAAAAGTATCTGTACTTGCATTTGGAAAAATAAAATATTATTGGGAGGAAGGATAGTGTTTTCATCTGGATAAAACTTAATTTCTGGCCTTTGGAAAATTCACAAGATCTTTTTTTCTCCTCATGGATCATGGAAATGTTTTAGCTCTACAGCACATAATACTTGCTGGCTTTGCACAAACACTTCATGCCATTTTCTTAACATAGCACTGTCTGATTTCACCTCCAAGAGTCCTCCTCTCTCTCTGATAGAACCCATAAGTTTTCTGATTGCACAGGCAGTAATTTCCTAGTAAGACATTTCTCCATTTTATTCCAACTGAACATATAAAATGTGTTTCTCTATATTCCACTGGTCTTTGGGGGACTTTGGTTTCAGTGCAGGCTCAGAATCCTGTAAGGGCTGTCACCTTTGGGCAGATCCCTCCTCCATGCTTCAGGTCCCTTCTGTAAATTGAGGAGCATTGGATCAGAACAGTTAAAGCTTGTTTCAACTCTGAAGTGCTCTGGGTCTTGGTGTTTTAGGAGTTGGTGACCTTCAAGGATGTGGCTGTGGACTTTAGCTCTGAGGAGTGGGGTCTGTTGCACCTGGATCAGAAAGAGCTGCACAAGGAGGTCATGCTGGAGAATGCCAAGAACTTGCTCTCCCTGGGTAAGGAGCAATTTCCTTGGAACTCTGGAACTGCCATCAAAAGGACTGACACCATCCCCTCCCTGGGGTGCAGAGTTTCAGGTTTTTATCAGTTCTTAGAAAGGCCCAAGGGCAGCCTCCTGTCCCCAAGAGACAGGGTCCTCCTGCTGCCTGTTCTTCTATGGGAGGTCTTTACATTGTAAGATGGGCACCTAGCACTTGTGTCTGCAAAGCTTCTGAAAACTGCTCCTGCCCCTTTTCATTGAACATGTGATAGGGGAAGGAACCCCCTTCCTCTTGGTGGGAACCATTTTGTTTTTGTCATGTTCTTTTTACCTTGCTGCCCCTGGTGTAACTCAAATTCCCAGCACAACAAGTGGGCCCCTGTTCCTTCATACATCCCCCAAAGGTCTGTACAGATACAGGGGGAGAAAGGGAAGGGAGGAGGTCTTTCCATACATTTGCTGGGATCCAGCCCTAGTGCACAAGAGCTTCCTTCATGTGCATTATTGAACTTGATTCCCACCACAATCCTTTGTTTTGGGCACCATCTCTATCCCCATTTTACAAGTCTGCAAACTAAAGCAAAAAGATGAAATTAGTTGCCCAAAGTCACAGAGCCAGGATGTGTCTAAATACAAATTTGAACTTGGGGCTTCCTGACTATAGGCCTGGTCCTCCCTTGTCTATGCTACCAGCTGCTTCTAATGTCCAGAAAATGGAGGATGTGGGATGTGTCCACCCTGCTGAGAAGGAGGCAGCAAAATCAGGATCTTCTGACTCCAGATTGCTTGTGTGGACTCCTTTGCCCTCTCCCTCTTCCCCTGGAAATAAGTACCCTGAAAACCATCTTTGAGTTGTCCTTGGAATCCTCCAATGGGCCTCCCACCCCAGCCCTATTGCAATGAGGAATAATGACAAGTTTCCAGGCTCACACCCACTATCTCCCCCCTCCCCAGGATTTCCAGTTCCCAGAGCAGATTTCATCTCCCATGTGGAGAGAGGCGGCCTGAGGAACTCCTGCCCTGGTGAGTGAGTTGCAAGCTGGGGTGCAGGCTGCTATCCCAGGAAGCTTCTTGATGTGATGGGCCTGGGGGTGGGTAAACTGGCTTGGAATCCCATTTCAGACTCTTGTGATAGGGAGATCTTGAGCACTTCTCTGAATCTCTACTTCAGTCACTTCATCTGTAAAAGGAGGGCTTTGGACTCCAAGGCCTTTCAGTTGCCTTCTAATAAAGAATCAGTGGTCCTAGTGGAAGCCTTTATTGGAAATTTGGGGCCATGCAACTATCTACAACCAAAGAAAGAGGGGTCAGGCTGTCTAATATGACTTCTCTTAGACCTTCCTTAAGCCAAAAAGCATTTATTTGTACTTTTTTGATATTTATTTAGAACTAAAAACAAAATAGAAAAAGACAGAAAAGAACAATTTTAAAAAATGTTTTATGTTCAGCAGAACATAGGGGAGGATTCAAAATATGTAATAATAAATTTTCATAAACCATAAATGAAAGACATTATATTCAGAACCGTTCATCGATTTTTGCTTTCCTGTGGTTGTTCCTTTGTTCTCTGCTGGGCACTTTTACTTTATTGTTCTCCCTTCCCTCACTCCCCCTTCATCCTCTGCCAACTTCCCGAAGGAGGCTGTAGTTGAACACAGATACATAGAAAAAGCAACAACTTCTGAGGAAAGCTGGCTGCAAGCTGGAATCAATGAATCTTCCTTACCTGCCTTCTTCCCTCCAATCCTGCCTTTTCTCTCTCTCTACTCTCTTCTTCCTTCATTGCCTGTTTCCTTCTTTCTTTTCATCTTTCCTTCCTTCCCTCTGTCTAGCTAGGATATCATATACCCTTACCTACAAATGCTCTTAAAATTATTCCCCCCCTTTCTTCATCACTGAACCATCCCTGCATAATCTCTCTCTCTCCCTCCCTCCCTCCCTCTCTCTCTCTCTCTTTTTTTGCTGAGGCAATTGGGGTTAAGTGACTTCCCTAGGCACACACAGCTAGGAAGTATTAAGTGTCTGAGGCTAGATTTGAACTCAGTTCCTCTTTGCTTCAGGACTGGTACTCTATCCACTATGCCCCAGTTCCTTTCTTAAGGAACAAACCTTAAATCAAAATCAGTCTGATTCTCATTGAGCACCGATTCCTCCCTTGCTAAACCACATTTGGTCTTTGTTTGGGTCCTGATTGACTCAGATTGAGTGTAAATTGAAGTCATTTCTGCTTTAACCAGAAACCTGAGGTTCTTCCCAGAGTCACTCATTCATTCCTTTTTATTTATTGAGAGTTTTCTTTTTGCCTAGGTGAGACAGGAGATTCTTTGCCTCCATTGCTCCCTAGCCTTAATCACTGGATGGGTGCAGCCTCAGTCACAGGAGACATGTTGGAGGCCTTACCTTAAGAAGGCCCAGCTCTCCCCTGGCCATCTGCATCGAGAGCCATTTGCAATAATCTTGATCTGTAACTGGCCAGGAGAGGTAGATGGCTCTGTGGGGGAAAGTGAGGTCAGTGACCTTGGGCAGCCCTCCCTGACTTAAATTCAAGTAACTCACTGTATAAAACTGACAGCTACCCTTAGGTTAGAGATATGGGAGGGAAAGACTCCTGGTTATTTCATAACAGCACCAAGAGCCTTAGGCCCTTGTTATCTTCACTATGGGATTTGTTCATAGGTGAGAGGGAGCAGGAAAGAGATAGAAATAGAAACATAAATTTGGCCCCTCAGAGGGACCAGCATGCAAGCACTAAGGTGGGGTTAGGCCATTAGATCAGCCCTGGGAATGTTAACCAATCAATACACTTCGAATAAGCACCTGTTCTGGTATACACATTGCATTGAGCCCTGGGTATACAAAGAGAACTTGTCAAGAAGTTTTAAATCCAGCATATAAACTTGGAGATGGTTTGAGAGTAAACAGCAGCTTGTGAAATTTTTCTTAGCTAATCCAGGCACAGGAAAGTGTTTTTATTGAAATGGATCACATTCAACAGACATATGTATATAAAGAGAAGTTGGAAGGGAAGTTTATGAAGGAAGGGTTGAGGTGGAGAGAATCAAAATCATAGTGCAACAATAGTAGTTAACAAGCATATATGCCTATTGTGTGCGAATATATTGTCTCTTTTGAAGCACACAACAACCTCGGAAGTGGGTACAATTATTACCTTCACTCTACAGGAAAACTGAGGCAAAGAAACACATTCTCAAGGTGCAGAGCTAGGTGGTGCCTGAGATTGAGTTTGAAAGAAAGGATTGGAAGTAAAATGGAGAACATGTCTAGTGTAATGGATTGAGAATACTCAGTTTTTAGTTTCTAGTTCTAATCTCCTGCAGGGATTCGAATTAGGTTACTCAGCCATTCAGAGGACATATCCTGTTTCTAAATAATGAGAACCTTGCCTTTTTCTCAGCTTTGTTGTGGGTGTCCCATGTCATTATACTGTGAGTGGAACTCTGTTAATTGAATCACTTTATTGGTGTGAGCTAATAGCATTTAAAAATGATTGAATCTCTCCGTTTCAATTTGAAAACTTTGCCTGGAGAAATTAAAAGTCAATCATTTTATTATCAGCCAGCATTAGAGGGTATATTTATATACTTGTGTGTTTGTTTCTTTCAGATGCAGAGACACAGTTTGATATGAAGGAGATGAGTGCAAATCTGAAAATGATCTCATGGAAAGACCTTTTTCAATATCGTGAATACAGGGCTGTTATTGCTAAACACAAAAGAAACCACATTGGAGAGGAACATTGTGAATGGAATACACACAACCAGGCTTTAAGAAAGAGTTCCATTGTTGCTAAAGATAAGAATATACATCCTGAAGAGAAGACACCTGAGTGCCATGAATGTGATAAAGCTTTTTTTGTACTCTCTTCCCATCAGAGAATCCTTGCTGGAGAGAAGCCTCATGAATGTAAGAAACATGGAAAAGCTTTGAGAGAGAGATCTACTCCTGCTAAACATGAGAGAATTCACATGGAAAACCAACTATCTTACATATGTAATCCATGTGGAAAAGATTTCCAATGTTATTCCAAATTGGTTCAACATCAGAGAATTCACACTGGAGACAAGCCTTATAAATGTAACCAATGTGGAAAGGCTTTCATAGATCGCTTCAGTCTGGCTAAACATCAGAGAATCCACACTGGAGAGAAGCCTTATAAATGTAATGAATGTGGAAAGACCTTCACACGGAGTGACCATCTTCGTGAACATCAGAGAATCCACACTAGAGAGAAGCCTTATGAATGCAATGACTGTGGAAAGGCTTTCACATTTCACTCTTATCTTAATGCACATAAGAGAATCCACACTGGAGAGAAGCCTTATGAGTGTAAAGAATGTGGAAAGACTTTCATACAGAGCTCCTGTCTTCATAAACATCAGAGAATCCACACTGGAGAAAAGCCTTATAAATGTAATCAATGTGGAAAAGCTTTCACACAGAGTGGCAGTCTTGCTTTACATGAGAGAATCCACACTGGAGAGAAACCTTATAAATGTAATCAATGTGGAAAGTCTTTTATAGATCGCTCCTACCTTGCTATCCATCAGAGAATCCACACTGGAGAGAAGCTTTATGAATGTAATGAATGTGGAAAGGCTTTCACAAAGCTCTCCTACCTTTTAGCACATCAGAGAATCCACACTGGAGAGAAGCCTTACAAATGTAATGAATGTGGAAAGAGTTTTACACAGCGCTCCCATCTTGTTGTCCATCAGAGAATCCACACTGCAGAAAAGCCTGATAAATGTAATGAATGTGGAAAAGCTTTCACACAGCGCAACAGTTTTAGTTTCCATCAGGGAATCCACACTGGAGAGAAGACTTACGAATGTAAAGAATGTAGAAAAGCTTACACAAATGGCTACTGCCTTGATTTACATCAGAAAATCCACACTGCAGAAAAGCCTTATAAATGTAATGAATGTGGAAAGGCTTTCACCCTGCGCAGCAGTCTTACTTCCCATCAGAGAATCCACACTGGAGAGAAGCCTTACAAATGTAATGAATGTGGAAAGACTTTCGCACAGCGCAGTAGTCTTACTTTCCATCAGAGAATCCACACTGGAGAGAAGCCTTATAAATGTAATGAATGTGGAAAGACTTTCATAGATCGCTCCTACCTTGTAGTACATCAGAGAATCCATACTGGAGAGAAGCCTTATCAATGTAATGAATGTGGAAAGGCTTTCACAAGGAGCTCCTCCCTTGAAGTACATCAGAGAATTCACACTGGAGAGAAGCCTTACAAATGTAATGAATGTGGAAAGGCTTTCACAAGGCGCTCCTACCTTGACGTACATCAGAGAATCCACACTGGAGAGAAGCCTTACAAATGTAATGAATGTGGAAAGGGTTTCCTAGATCGTCCCTATCTTGCTGTCCATCAGAAAATGCACACTGGAGAGAAGCCTTATGAATGTAATCAATGTGGAAAGGCTTTCATCTATCGCTCCCATCTTGCTATGCATCAGAGAATCCACACTGGAGAGAAGCCTTATGAATGTAATGACTGTGGAAAGGCTTTCACAAGGCGTGAAAGTCTTGGTAAACATAAGAAAATCCACATTGGACAGAAACCTTCAGCTAAAGGTCAAATTTTGCTTAGCAACAAAGAGTGCACATTAGAGAAAAACTTTAACTATCTGGATCATGGTAAAGTTTTTTAATATATTAGTCTCTGACTAGACATAGGAGATGCCATACTAGATGTAAAACCTCATTTATATAATCCATGTGAAAAATCATTCAGGCTCACTTCATCCCTGAATTGCCTCTAGAAAATTCCTAGAAGATTGAAATCCCAAATAAAGGCATAAAAGTGGAGGAGAGACCTTGTTAATCAGCAGAGATTTTCTGTTTGGAAACAAGTCTCCTATGGACTTGGCATGGGAAGGTCTTTAGCTCAGGTTTATATCTGAGTATACGGAGTGCAGGGAAGAGTTACAGATGTGCTGAAGGAAGACATGCCCTTACTTGGAGCATAAAGGTCACTATAAGTCACAATATTCACACTGGAAAGAAACATTATACAAAATGTATTTGCAGAAAGGCTGGATCTCATCCTTTGTGTAGAAATCTAGCAGCAGATGAAACATGTGAATATAATGAATGAGGGAAGGCCTCTTCCTACAGCACAGATTGCATTAGATATTGCAATTTTATACTGTGTATAAAGGTCAGAAAAAAGATGTGAGTTTTTCTCTGAAATCCCCAGATTGCTATCCAAAGAAGGGTCTTTATAATGGGGGGGAAACCAATTGTTTTAATCTCTTTACTCTATCAAGAATGATTAAGAGATTTTAAAATCTGATTTTACATTGTTTTTATTACTTAATTTTCCTCTTCATTGTCTTGTTTATTCCTAAATTCTTTGGCTTTCCATCTGTGTAATAAATTATATGTTACATGTTTTAATTTTCTTTTAAAATATCTGTGGCAGGGCAGCTAGGTGGTGCAGTAGATAGAGCGCCAACCTTGAAGTCAGGAGGACCCGAGTTCAAATCTGGTCTCTCACACACACACGCGCACACACACACACACACACACACACACACACATGTATGCCTGCACAAACACACACACACACACACATACACACATGCATTTATTCCTTTCAGTAGAATCTCAACTCACTTAACCCCAGCCTCAAAAAAAAAAAAAAATATCTGTAATTAGGTCTCCATTTTGACCTTTTTTTTGCTAAATTATGTGGAGTGGTTTGGAGGGGATGTTAGGCCTTTTCAGAAATTTGACCCCCAGAAGAGTTCCATAGTTTAGGGCTATATTTCCAGAAAAACTTTTCCCCTTAGACTTTGCTTAATCTTGCACAAACAAATTTGCTACATCAGAAAGTTTTGTAATGTATAGTTACTGTTAAGTGGAATGGGTTGGTTTAAAAAAAATTATTTTAAAGGAAAATATACCAGTTAAACAGGTAAATTTTCAAACATTCTAGCACAGAGATAAGAGCAAATTTATTCATCTGAGGATAAGCATGTGTGTGTGTGTGTCTGTGCACTTTAAACAAAGCCAATAGTGTGTCCTCCTGAGAATATTAGTCTTTTCTCATGGGACTATAAGCTATGAAATCACCCAGACAATTTCTTCCCTTCCTTGCAATCTCCAAGGACATTCTTTTCCCTTGAGACAAAACAGAGGAGTGGTGAGCCACCATTCTGAGTTCTCACAGCCATGGAACAGGGATCAAGCTTTAGGGAAAACCTGAGCTGGTCTGAATCCTCTGCCTCCTCAGAGCTGGCCCTCTTCCTGTTCTTCTGTACTACCTTGAGATACAGAAGGGATACTTGAAGCTCATCTAAGGAGTGGCGAGCTTGTCTTAGAAAACAGGGTAGGAGGAAACATGCCAGGGTAACAAAACTTATTCAAGGCAGAAAATTCAACAGCAAGCTTGATACATTATTAAGAGGATTGCCTTGATTTATCCACTTCCACAACCTGTTTGCAATATCATGAGGATTAGTACCGTCCATCTGAGAATCACCTCCTTTATGTTGTATCTTAGACAATTGAATAATTTCCCATGAAGTATTTTCAGAATGCAGCACCCTATAGCTTGTTCAATATTTGCTTAATAGTTCAGTTGTTAAGAGTTGGAATATATGTAAGTAGTTATCTAGATAAAGGAATAGTGATAATCACATTCCCAAATTCAGGGTCAGCCAGAGTCAGGATGAATTAAAGTCCTTGGTCTTTAATTAAAGCCCTTGGTCTTTAAGGGGAAGTGAAGGACCTAGGCAAGCTGCCATGAAGCTTGTCAAAAATCTCTCTTTGATTCTGGAGTCCAGAATCCCCAGCTTCATTCCTTCTCATCCTGCTGCCAAGTGACTGTGGCCTCTTTCATCCTGCTCTCTACAATTATTGCCTACAATTATCTTAACACCAAACATTCAGCAAGCTCCACTTGTGAGAAGAGCCATTTATCCAAACATATGCAAATAGAGCCATTGTCTCATGTCTAACAGGTGACTAATCTTACATGCTAGTTGTCTGATTCAAGCATATCTTTTTTGAGTTTCAGCCCTCTACATCTACTGCTTGCTTTTGTTTTAGAACCAAGGTGGTCATGCCCTCCCTGACCTCTCAGGGAGGTGAGAACCCCCCAATGTGGAGGTGACCATGCCTTCCCTGAGTTCTCAGGAAAGGAGGCGAAAACCAAAAAGGATGTGATCACACCCCCCTGACTTCTCAGGAAAGGAGGTAAAAAACACGAAATGGAAGTGGGGAGTCAAGCCAGATATTGTTAGTGGGTTTCTGAGCTGCAGGGTCTTAATAGAAACAAATATACACGAACCCTTCAACAAGGGAGGTATTGCACATACACATAGCAATAAAGCACAGGCTAGCAGTAATGACTCCCCCCACAGCTGGTGTAGGCACAATGTGGTATAACAAACATGAATTGCACATGCAAGAAGTAATATGACAAATAACATGAAACAATATGATGTTGTAAAAGATGTCCTGAAGTCCTAGAAGGACAGCATGTAAACAACAATCACACATACACCTCCTTCAGCAGCCAAGAGATAGTCCAAAACCAATCTATTGTCCATTGCTTCACTGTTAGGAAATGCAATGATTCCTGCAGATTTTGAAGTCTTGAAATAGTCTTATCATATCTCAGGGATTCCAATGATTTCTGAGGGATTTGAAATCCTGCATTAATCTCTTTATCAAATTTTGATGTGTATGAGTCAATTGCCATTACTGCCATGCTCTTTCAGTTGTGGGCACAATCATCAATGGAACCATGAAATGTTTCTTGGGTGTTCTTCATTTTAAGGGTCTTCTCCATCTGTCTCTGATGGGCAAGGTGAATACGGTTCATTGGCACCCATCTGATTCTTTCTCCATCTGTAGAGATACAAGCAAACCCTCTCCTCCAAGCAATTAACCTATATGGTCCCTTCCATTCACCACTTTCTGGATCTTCCCACATCACCTGGTGATTATCTAAAAATAGTGGAGCTGCTCACACTGAACACTGCCCTTCTCCTGGGTTATAAAACTGTTAGGTTCTTACCAAGTACTAATGAGATAATGAGATACTAAATTCTTACTAAGTGCTAAGTCGGTACTTAAACAATTCTCTAGTTCTGGCCTTTAGGGAAGTTTTAGTCCTGTGAACTCCTGGGGAGGAGCTTACATGTTTAGCAGGAGCAAGTTCATTGGTTGAAGTATTTTTTTCCAGAAGCCCTTTTGTTATCCCACGCCCATTCTCTGGGAGGATAAAAGAGGGCAGCACTTGAGAGATTGACAAAGAGTCTCTACAGGAAGTCAGAGTTGGTGGCAGTTGAGACAGCAGATCTCCTCCCAGAGAGCAATCTACAGTTTCTGGAGACAACAGCACATTACATAAAACCTGTCTGCTAGAGCCAGTGCATCTTTGTCAAAAATCAAGAACTTAATAGGATAAAGAGCTAAAATTAGAAATTCTCTACAGTTACCTGTAACATGCACTCCTGGTAGTTACAATTACTAGTCTGTCCTAGGCCCAATAGAGTACCTTTGACCATTGACCTTTGCAGTGTCAACTCTACCCGGCTAGCCTCCTCTGAGGCCTTCAAAGATCTCTAGCCATGATCTCTTAAATCTATAGCTTAATAACCGGTAGCACACTCAAGAACAGCCACGTGTAATCTTAAAAGCCTTTATTATACCTACTCACATAATGCCCTGACTTCATGCCCTGACTTGTTGTTCCCGAGTGAACACCTGGTCAGAAGACCCATGTGTTCACTACCAAAATCCGTACCTCTCTGGGCTATTCATCTGCTTGTCTCAGGGAGCCAGGTTAAAGACCGCCAAGTTAAAGAGAGCAACTGCTCTCTGCAGTGGGCTTATAAAGGTTCTGTGAGGTCACACACACAGCCAATCAGCGAGAGAGTCACCCATTACGAAGCTATCTCAATGTGGCCAAGATCCCACCCACTGGGCAGTCCTAATATCTACAGAGAATATTTCCGGGCCTCAATCTCCTGTTGCACTCTGGCGCTGCCCATTTAAAGGGCCCTTACAGTTACCTGTGCCTCCTGCTTTCTTTTGTTTTTGGAGGAGTGTCTTGATGTCTCTGTTTCTCCTATCTAATACTGCCTGTCCCTGAGGATTAAAAGGTATGCCAGTGGTGTGTAAAATCTGATCCTGTGCACAAAAGTGTGCAAAATGTTTAAAAGTATATCCAGGTCAATTATCTGTTTTTATTGCTTGTGGCACATCCATAATTGCAAATGCTTATATAAGGAATTCTGTGGCCACTCAGGCTGTCTCTTTGGCTGTTGGTCTTGCAAAAGTGAATCCTGAAAAGGTATCTACTACAGCATGGATAAAAGACAGATGACCAAAAGATTTATAATGGGTCACATCCATTTGCTAAATTTCATTGGGTCTCAAACCATAAGGGTTCTTCCCTGGAGGGAGGGTAAGAGCATGGAAAGGAAGGCAAGCTGTACAGGCTTTTACTATGTTCCTAGCTTTTTCTCTTGTTTTCCCAAATTGTAAATGTAAAGCTGGAGCAAACTGATGATATTTAGGATGAGATTTTTGAGTTGCCTGAAATAAAGGAGTATTGGCCAACATGGTTAGAAGGCTCTCTGCCTTTTAACTTCCATCAAAAAATAGGACCTGGAAGTCCACTATGAAAATGAACATGCAAGATATAAGTCTTACCTGAATGCTTTCTCTTGAAGTTCCTTAAAGAGCTGTTATATATTGGAAGCTACAAATTTTATTTGGGCTGTGGCAATTCTTTGCACCACACCTACTGAATAGTCCAAATTAGATATTATATTTACATCTCCTGGATAATAATTAAGAGCTAGAATGATTGCATATAATTCATTCTGCTGAGTGGACTGAAAAGGAGTTGTGACTACTCTATAGTTAAGTCACGAGAGAACACAGCACATGTTATGTTTGGATGCATTTATAAAGGTAGTTGGTCCTTTAAGAGGACTTTTAGAAAACTTTTCTTCAAGAATCCATCATCAATTATGTAATAGTCTGGTTATCTTTAATGGAGACCCATGTATAAAATTTGGAGCCATGGTCAATAAAATTTGCTTCTCTGGGATGGTTTCACAGCATACATTAATTTGTGCATTAGTATAAAAGGTGTATGTCTTGTCAGGTCTTATCCCAGATAATTGTACTGCTGGCTTAGTGCCTTTAATAAAATTCTGATCACAAGCAATATGTAAGGCTTTGGTCAGCTTGTGCTGAGAGGTTCACCCACTCTATCACACTGTCTCCTTGATAAAGGACTGCTGTGGGTGCCTCTTTTGTAGCAAAAACTTTTATTCCCAAGGGTTTTTGAGTGACTCAACCACATTGGATAAAGCCAGTTTGACTTCTCTCAAAGCCTCTTTAGCTTCTTTTGTAAGCTGGCATAGTGCGTTTAAAGCACTGTCTACCCTTAAAATGTCATATAATGGTTGCATTTGATAGGTAGTCAAGGCTAACACTGGACGCATCCTTTGTGAAATTCATTTGAGGTGTTTAGCTTCTCTGTTCTTTAGAAAAGTATTTGTATTATAAGCACTTTGAGGTATATTTTATATTCTAAATATTGAAAAGAAGCATGTCTTTTAATTTTTTCTGGAGCCACATGCAATTTGTAGTTCCTTAGTGTTTCCATGGTATTTTGCAGACATGCTTCTAGCATTTGTTCCTCAGGTGCACATCTCAATATATCATCCATATAATGTAATAATAATACTTCTGGAAATGCTTTTCTTGTTGGAGTAAGAGTAGTAGCACCATATATTTGAACATAGTGGGCTATTTTTTATTCCCTGTGGCAAAACTGTCCATATCTTTTATAGGACTCACCTAAGCTAACCTGGGCACTGAAAAGGCAAATCTTTTCATATCCTCTTATCTAGAGGGATAGAATGGAAACCATCATTTATGTCTATAACCAAGAGGCCATTCTCTAGGCAATTGAGTAGGAGATGCAAGTCCAGGCTGAAGAGTTCCCATAGTTTCCATCTGATCATTTACTCTTCTTAGATCAGTCAACATCCTCCATTTTCCAGATTTCTTTTTTACAACAAATACTGGGGAATTCCAAGGACTTAGAGAAGGTCACAGGTGTCCTTGGTCAAGTTGCTCTTGCACTATATCTAATAAGGCCTGAATTTTATCGCTTGTTAAGGGCCCACACTGTTCTACCCACACTGGTGAATCAGTCTTCCACTGAATAGGAACCAGTGAGAGTGCAGGTAGGCCTTCAACAGCAGCCCTGCCTAAAAAGCCAAGTACTGATTTGTAATCCTATCTGCTGCAAATGTCTCTTCCCCACAGACTGATAGGGATGTTTTCAAGTATAGAAGGGAGAACAACTCCTGTTTCACCTTCAAATGTTCATCTCAAAGGGTTAGCATTAATTTCGGCTACTATTGATCCTCCTAAGCCAGACATATAGGTGTTTCTTAATCTTTGACCAGTGACTGGACTAGTTAGCACCTGTAATGATTGTACCATCTGCACCTGTGTCTACCAATCCTTCTAGTGGTATGCCATTATATAAACAGTGAGCATAGGTCTGTCAGCTGTGTTGCAGTCCAGAATTGTAATGTTCTTCTCTAAAATATAATATTGTCTGGTGTTATGGGCCAGAACTTGAAACAAGATGCTAATGCTTGTACTTAGTACACCTTTAGAGGAGTTCACATCTTAGTTCACACATTCACACCTTTAGAAATTCCTGGTATTAAGAATTGTTCCCATAATTGGCTTTTTCTTTTCAAAACATATGCATACTTTTCAACATTCACCCTTGCAAAACCTTGCATTCCAATTTTTTTCCTCCTTTCCCCCACCCCACTCTTTAGATGACAAGTAATCCAATATATGTTAAACCTGTGCAACCCTTGAAGACATATTTCCACATTTATGATGCTGCACCAGAAAAATTAGATTAAAAAGTAGGAAAAAGGGGCAGCTAGGTGGTGCCATGAATAGAGTACCAGACACTTAACACTTCTTAGCTGTGTGACCCTGGGCAAGTCACTTAACACCTATTGTTAAGGGACAGGTCAATTCTTTGAGAGCCTCCACAGCTGTGAATCATAACATCTGAAGGAGTTTCAAGGCAGCCTTTGCTGACACAGGTGTTGTAGACTGGGAATGAGATAAATTGGAGGCTGAGGGAAGAGGAGGGAGGTCAGACAAGGCAACAGCCTCTCAGTCAGAAAGGTCAGAGACCAGCAACTGCCTCTCAGTCTCCTTGTATCATGGTCTCACAAGAAGAGATCCATTCTGGGTTGGATCTACAGCAGCCACTGTCAGGTGGTTCCCATGTATTCCAACAGCTCCCGTGTATTCCAACCCAGTTGCCTTGGGGGGGAGAGAGAGAGAGAGAGAGAGAGAGAGAGAGAGAGAGAGAGAGAGAGAGAGAGAGAGAGAGAGAGAGAGAGAGAGAGAGAAATTGTAAAAATACTATGCTGTGATTCATATTCAGTCCCTGTGTCCTTTCTGGATGCAGATGGCTCTCTCTATCACAAGATGATTGGAAGTGACCTGAATCATCTCCCAATTGAAAGGAGTCATGACTGTCAGAATTGATCATTGTATAATCTTGCTGATGCTATGTACAATGATCTTCTGGTTCTGCTCATTTCACTCAGCATCAGTTCATTTAAGTCTCTCCAGGGCTCTCTGAAATCATCCTGCTGGCCGTTTCTTATAGAACAATAATATTCCATAACATTCATACGCCATAACTTATTGAGCCATTCTCTAACTGATGGGCATCCACTAAGTTTCCAGTTCCTTGCCACTACAAAAATGACTGCTATAAACAATTTGCACATGTGGGTCCTCTATCCTTTTATGATCTCTTTTGGACACAGACCCAGTAGAGATACTACTGTGTCTGTGAATATCCACAGTTTGAGAGAACTTTGGGCATAGTTCCATATTGCTTTCCAGAATGGTTCACAACTGCACCAACAATGTATTAGCATCCCAGCTTTCCAACATCTCCTCCAACAGATAGCATTTTTTCTTGTCATACTTACATTCTTAGGAATACCATGTATTTGTAATGGTATCTCTTTGATTTTGTAGCATAGTCTTTGAAATCATCTAGTAACCCATCTGAAAATAGCAATCCACTTCTTGTTAGCTCTATGTTAGTATATGTGTCTGTGTCTAAATGCTTTTGGTCAGAACACTTGGAACAATAGACTTTTAAAACAGCTCAACCAGTTAATAGGGACTCAGTACTCATAAATCTCTAGTGAGGGATAAGGAAGAAGTCCTTGCCAGTAAATAATTCTCTGTGTCTCTCTTATCATATAACTTGTGAAAGCCAAATAAGCTTTTACCTGGGTCATTATCAGCCCAAAGATTAAGAACAAAATGAAAACTTTTTCTTGAGAAAGCATATCTCTCTGTCTTTTAATTATGGCTAAGTTAGAAGACAGATAAGAGATGCAATCTTTTCCCCATTTTGCAGAAATATATAACATTAGAAACTGATTAGAAATTCAGTTTGTGACTACAATGTACATTTTGCTTTGAATTTCCAAATTGTGATTTGAATATTTTTTAAAATGTTGAATAAATGCTAAAGAAATTGCTGAAATATTCTAGTGAGTTCCTGAAGGTAGTTTGAACAAAGTAGCAGTGAAATTCCAAAGTAAAAGAGAAATAGATCGCACCATGCATTTTAAATTTTAAATGACTTTTAGAAACTACTTGCTTGTTATTAACTCTTTTCTGGCTAATAAAAAAAGAGACAAATTTATGTAAATCAGAAACACCTAAAAAGTTTAAAAGTTTTATTAAAAATGTAAATCTAATTCAAATTCTGTTTACATTAATTAAACTTTATTGAAACAATTGGTTCCAGCAATAGTATTGGGGGAGAGATGCTCATTCTTAATCTGAGCTCCTGGGTAACAAATTCTTGAGCACCCATTAGGAAGACTTTTTTTCAGCTGGAAGGACTGGAGATTGAGGATTTCTCTTTGAAAAAAGTATAAGCAAAGTGTGAAATAGGAATGAGTTTTCTTTCATGTTTTAAATTAAAGATACTGTTGACATTATTACTTCCCTAACTGGTATTATACACACTGGGAAAATATTGTATAAGAAATGCAATTAGGAATGTAATACAATTGTATTAATAAAATTTAAACTTTTTTGACATGGTTACTGTGAAACTATTAACTAATTTATTAGAGGTCATTGCCATTATGTTAAAACCCTAAATGTTTAATTGGTATATATTAAAAAAGGAAATTAATAATTACTTACTGTGTGGGAGAAAGTACAAAAGAAAAGACCTTGTAAAATCTTTTTATTGATAAACCTGCCAAATTTCTTGAGACTATCTGGTTAAGATCAGGACATCCAATAATTCCTGGGAAAGAATTTGTGAATTGGTTTGAGAAAAATGGGATCTCTTCTTCTAAAACAAACATTCTTTTACAATGGTGGTGGGGGGGGGGATTTACAAGTTTATTTATAATATGGCAATATTTCTGTCATGATTTGAGATTATGAATTTATACCTGGAATAGTATACATTGAAGTTGTATCTTGACCTAATTTAATCTCAGCTCTCTAGTCTTGCATATTTAATCTGATGTAAAGCCTGTGGGGAGGAAATAGCACTGAGCCAATAGCACTTTATTAGAGTCCATGTTCTGCTCTAATGAAGTGACTCTCAGATCTTTCTCATGACTTGAGATGCTTCCTCCTTCAAGGGGCCTATTTTTATAGGGCTAGATATCCAGTTATTGAAAAACAGTTATATCAAATACAGAATAGTTCCATAGATTGATATATGACACATAAACCAAAATATGGAAAATAATATATCAGCAGGGTTACAAATTAGGTGAAGTAAGGAACATCTCCATACAAGATGGACAGGCTTCTCCTCAGGTTGGGAAGGAAGAAATAGCACAAGCTATCACAAATTGGTTCTAAATGGTCAGAAGATAGTCACCTGCTCCTATTGAACAAATGCTTCCTGTAGAGGTACAAAAATATTTTGAAGTCTTTCCATTTATTTGTCACCTCTGTCAGTCTGGATTTGGTCACCATGGTAAGTCAAAAGAAGGGTGTTGGGCCATTAGTTAAATTCCTATAGTTTAGTAAGTGAACTAAAAATCTGCAGCTCACAACTCTGGGGCCTTATCCAGACAAACACAATCCCCAATCATTTTGGCTCTCTTGGATAGTCTTCATCTCTAAATGAGCCTCACAATTCCCATTAAGGATATGATAGACCTGTTTTCTCCTCAAATGTGTTACACCATCTCTTTCTTTAGGTAAAGGATGTTACCTGGGAATGAATGTTTAAATATTAATCAAGCGATTTCTATGTACCAGATACTCAGGTAAGTGCTGGGAGTGCAATCAAATTTAATGAAGACAATCCCTTGCCCTCAAGGAGCTTTCATTTTAAGAGGAGTAGAGAGAACATAAAGAAAGAAGAGTTGGAGGTGGGAAGAGAAGTAAAAATGCTTTAGAAATGTTTAGGAAGTGATATGGAGGCATGTAAAGGGCTGAAACTCTTGAGTCAATGCATTGAGGTTGGACAAACGCGCACTTGAGGCGAATTACCGATTGGACAATACTCTCTAGAGTATGCTTGGAAAATGGCCCTTCCCACTATCCTGTGCTGGCCCAATCATTTAGTGTATACAGAGAATTGTGGGAGGGACTAGGAGGTAGAGGGAGACTAGCCAGGGTCACTTTTACCTTCTTTCCATTCATTTTGTCTCTTCCCCAACCTCATTATTTCTTACCTGAGCCTGGCTTCCCCTTCTTCAGTATTCTCCTTCTACCAAAATAATCTTCTGAATGTACCACCAAGCATTTGTAGGTCACTCCCTTGTTTCTAAACTTTGAATTACTCTCCATTGACTATATAAAAATACAAGCCAGTCATACATCTCAGACCTCATTTATTTCTGAAGTCTTCCATGATTCCTACCTAGAAGTATGCCTGTGAATATTCTAGCTCTCTCTAGTTTCCAATTAATCTCTATTATTAATATTTTCTTAAGCCTGGGCCATTAACAAACACATAAAACAAGCCTTAGTTTGTAGCATTTACTGACTTCCAAGGTGTAAATACTGACAATAAAAACTAAAAACAAACAAACAAAAAAATGCTGACAAAAACCTCCTAAAAACACAATTGTCTCTGGCTCCAGAATACTCTTAACTTTATTCCCTTCACAATCAGACTTTGATTTTGAGTTTTGGTGTAAAGCTAATGAAGTTACATTGTGGCATATTGAACTTCATTTGCCTTTAAGACATCTAGTTTTGTATTAAAACTAGATATATAGATCTGAAAGACATTCAAAAAGAGATAATGTTTCTGAGATTTTCATATGAGAGGATATAGAGATAAGGAGAGTGTAGGACATAACTTTGATAATGGTACAAACACAGTTAGGGGAAGTAAAAGCAGTTGAGAAGGAATGGTCAGAGAGGTAGAACTAAGAGGATGCATTGCCTCAAAAATTCAGAGGGAGTGTCCCAGATGAGAAGGTGGCCAAAAGTGTGAAATGCTACAGAGAGATCCAGAAATATGAAGACTCAGGGAAGACCAAAACTCTGTATGGTTCTCAAGTGCTCTTTAACAAATATTTTGTTCTATTATTTTCCCTCTTGCCTTCTTTTTCAGAAAATCTACTATTAAAGACTGCCTGTTTTTTGGTAGTGTAATGCTGGAGAAACTGAGGCAAAATAGAGATTAGAAAGTATTTAATATTTTATTTGAAAGGGAGAGATTTCCTGGGATCCAATGGATCCATGGTTTGGTCCCAGGGCTGAAGGAGACTATCATCTCTAAGAATTCAACAAACAATGTGAATTCTCAATGACATATATGCACATGGCTCAGACACAGTGGGTAGATGGAGGCAGGGAAGAGTCAGGGTGCTAAGAGTGGGAATAGGACTCGGACAATACAATTGTGACAGGGTGAGGAGAGCCACCAGAGATGGGGATGACATAATGAGGGGAGGCAACCCCCAGATGAGGAGAGGCATCTTGATAAGACAGTATCTGTTATTCTGATAAATTGGAATGGGGAGAGGCATTCTGATATTCTAAAATATGAGATCATTTACCCTTATCAAGTATTCTGATGATTAAGAGGGAGGAGTGATTGCAGGATTGACCAGAACAATTAGGTCACAATTCAGGGAAACTGAGGCTGGACAATTTAGGGAAACTGAGTCAGGATAATTAGAGAAATTGAGTCAAGACAATAAAAGAGAACTGTGGCACACCAATAGTTTCTGGTTAGACATGCTCATTTCTTCCTAGAGACCTCTAAATTCTGTTCTTAATGTTTTATGTATTCTTTTCATTCATTAATTGCTTTTCTGAACCACTCCAGGGTCCTTGATTGCCCTGTTGATGTTTTGTATGGTCAAATTATGGTCATTTTTCCTTCCTTCCTACTCCCTTTCTTGTTCACCAGTCTCTAAAATCCTCCCCCATTTGATCCCTTTACTTCTTGATTCTAATAGCTAGTGCCAAATTCACTTACTTATGTTTTAACAATGCAATTTGAGAAATGGGTTAATCACAAAAGTCAGGGAAGGGTGGAATAGCTGCTCAGCATGCCCACAAAAACTTTTTGAGAGTGAGTTGAACCCAATGATTGTGCAATATTGTTCATATTTTAAGTATTCGTTAATTTTTTATGGATCTTTTGTGTTATATGTTTTTATGGTGGAGAAAATAACTGTTCCAGATTTGATACCGCCTCTAAATGTCTGAGTACTTTTCTTGAAGGGAAATACTGATTCCTTTTGTGGAAACTGTAGTCATGAGACACATCTAAATCTTATGTTCAGATATATTCACTGGAGTTCTAGTCTCGTTTGGGTGTAAATCAGAATTATGAGAGAAAAAGCATGAATTTCTCTTCTTTGGTCAGGTTGTCCTCCAAATGAATCCCGATCCACTTAATCAGAACTAAAATCCAAATGTGAGAAGAGCTTTCATTTGGGTCATGGATGACAGGCCAAAATATTCACCCTTTTTGTGGTAGCATAGTACATAGTAAGAGTATCCATTTAGATATGAATGTAATGAGATGTGATCATATAATAAGTAATGACAAATATGAATGATTCAAAAAAATCAAAAGACTTCTGTGATTGGACCTAGTCTAGATAGCTACATGAGGATTCTGGATCTTTTTCTGAAGTACAGTTTTTTAGGGAATTATTCTTTTTGACAAGAGTCTGGGAAGATGTTAAGGACTGGGTCCCTGGTGTTACTTCTCAGGTTGAGAACTTTTTCTTCCATGGACAGCCCTGTAATACCTCAGGATTTGTGAGTCACTGCTGATCAGCACAAAAGGGCTAAGCATTGGAAAACAGGAAGCCAAGAGGGCAGAGCTATGCAACAGCCAGGGTCTAGGTGTCATTGAGTGCATGCAGGCAGTCAAGATAGAATTAAGTAAGTAAAAAGTGACAAAAGTGCTCACTAGCAGGAGGATCATTTGGGTTGCTCTGGTTTCTGGGGAGGATCTAGTAAAACAGCTATTAGAGTGAATCTGTTGAACTCTCTTGTGATGCTTGTGTAGAAGATAAACCTTGTAGCCACTGGTAAAGCTAATGAAAGTCATACACACAGCATCAGGGAGGGAGAACACAACTCCATGAAGTGAGGTACTAATAGAAGTTGCAGCATTCACAGAGCAGTATCCATATATATTTGTTTCTGAAGTATTTCTGGTGCTCCTTGGTCCTTCAAGTTTCTCAAGAATAGCAATATTTTGCAGCAGGGGGAAAATCCAGCAGAGAAGAATAGAGGGCATAATGTATTTTGGGAGTCTGGTTTTAAGCTTCATGAACCTGGAGTTCTGGGGACTGATATTGATGGCCTGAAAACCACTCAGAAGACAGGTTATGCAGAGGGAAAGCCCTCGACCTACTCTGTGAAGGTAAAAGACAATTTTACAACCAATATCATCCAGTAAGTTTTTCAGACCCAAAGCTGCCAATCCCTGAAGGAATCCTTTGGAGAGAAGCACCAAGGAATTAGCCAAAGCCAGCTGACTGAGAATCAGATCTATGAGCCTCAGATTCTGACCAGTGAAGAAAAGAAAGCTGAAGAGATAAAGTAGGAAGAGGTTTCCCTGAATCCCAATTCCTGTCTGGGAGAAGAAGGCAATACTCAGGAGTATGTTCATAGGAATCATGTTCTTGGTGTGGTGAGATGAAGAACTTCAATCTGAGCCTGAGGGCCCTGGAGAGAAACACAAGGACTTTATGCCATCTCATTCCAATCTAAAGAAAACTAGTGACATAACTCTTTCCATGCTACAGATGACAAAGGATACCTGTCATTTATACATTATTGATTTGGGGAATCATTTATTTTTCAGCTCAGGTGTTAGTAGGCTCAGTTTCATTATCTGTTTTTATGCCATGAATCATTTCACATTTTGTTCCAGGCTTAGCTTTCTGTTTTCCCTGAGCTCACTTAAGGAAACTAGCCTAGTTGCTTGTTAACTGCTCTGGCTCAAAGTCCTTACTTGACATTTTTCTCATCTGGTTACTTATTGCTCTGCCAACTCATTGTGAACTTCCAGTCTATTATACTCCACAGATCTTTCTTAATCACAGTCCTTTCTTTCTAGACACACTTGTTTCATACTCCTTCCTACATTAATGTAATATAGTTTTAGATCCCAGGTCTAAGAATTTATATTTAATTTCATCTTATTAGATTCAACCCAATGAATTTAGAAAGAGCTCTACAAATTAGAATGCTGGGCTGAGTAAAAGAAAAAAGCAAATTTAATAGGAAAAATATGAAGCACCTTTGGAATTCCTTCATGCAAATGTTGCTCCTCCCAAAGATTCCTCTACTCATTTTTCAAGGCACAGGGATTGGGGGTAGGTGTGGTGGGAGTTAGCATCCCCACAAAATCATGGCTTTTTAGTCCCCCCTAGAGTAGTTACTTTTACCAACCATCCCATGGACAGATTAACTTTTAAAAAGATATTATATCGGGGGAGCTAGGTGGCCCAGTGGATAGAGCACCAGCCTTGAATTCAGGAGGAACGGAGTTCAAATCTGGTCTCAGACACTTAACACTTCCTAGCTGTGTGACCCTGGGCAAGTCACTTAACCCCAGCCTCAGGGGGAAAAATATATATATTATATCCAATGGCATAAAAAGAAAAGATTCTTGCCTATTTCTATAAGTATACTTTCCCACAGTTTATAATAAGGGAGAATGCATACACACACACACACACAGAGCATTTGAAAAAAGAACTGATGAACATATATGAAATTCTAGGAAATAAACATTGGTTGTACATATGGAAGCAACCTTTTCTGGACACTGTGTAGCGTATCACTTTGAATAGCAGCAAGTCCAGATGTGGCATAACAAGGATAAATTTTAGAGGGTATGTCTTCTCAGGAGCATGGTGGTGAAATCTGGAGAGCCTGAAGGAGAGATAGAAGAGCAGTTGTCTTCAGAACAGACCCCAAAGAGTTGTTAGCGTTTTATTCCAGAAAGATCTTATGAAATTCATAAGAATTTATTCTAGATCCAGCTCCTACATTATAATTATTGTCTTAATTAGTTTCTTTGCTAATTATCTGGGATCATCCAAATAAGGTTTCATGTCATCAGCAAACACAGAGAATTTTTGCCTCTCTTTGTCTTTTTTTGGTGCTGTTAATTTCTATCTTTCCTCCTTTTGCTGTTAGCACTTCTAGAACCATAGGAAACAAAAGTAGACAAAAAGAACATTCTTTTAAAAAAAATACTCTGTTAGTGTTTTTGCTTAAAAAAAATACTGTTGAATTGAGTTTTAGACTATTTTTTCTATTATAATAAAAATGTCTTATTTTAACCCTATGCTTTGAAGGTTTTCTTTTTAAAGCACTGATGAATACTATACTTTATTAATTAACAACACACTAATGAACTGGACTAGTTAATTAGAAAATGAGGAAGAAAGAATTTATTTGACTAAAAAGGGGAAAATGTATCAGTAGATAAAAGCAAGAGAGAGAAACTAATACACTAAACTGTAAAGAAAGGGACTAACTGTTGAGAAGAGGGAATCTAAAGTAAGAGAAAGTTAGTCATTGAGAACAGTCCACCTAAAAATAGATTCAAGTAACAAGAAAAACTTAATACTGTTTTTACAACAGAAGAGGGAAAAATAATAACCTGATACCTTCTTCCCCCACCCCTCAATTTAGAGACAGCTGAAGAAAATTGTAAACCCAGCTCTTACAACTTGAAATTAGATAGATTAAACAATCCAAATAAAATGAAAAGTTGTGATAGATTGGATAAGAAAACAAAACCCTACTATCTGATGTTAACAAGAAACACATTTAAACAACAAAGATGTACACAAAATAAAAACTGTGGAGATGGAATAATATTATGCATCCTAATGAATTAAAAAAAAAAGAAATCAGAGATTGCCACTATGTTATCAAACATCAGCAAAATAAACATTAAAGATATTAAAATACAATATAAATAAATAAGTAAACTATTTTAGGCTGATATGACAAAACAATATCAGTAATAAATGTATGCACTCCAAATGTCTTAGCATTTTAAAATTTATAAATGAAATTGAGCTTCAAGAAGACATAAACAGTAACAGAATGTTATGTGAGAGGAGACTTTAATAAGAGCTGGCTTGGTTTCTAGGAGGCTCTGAAGGAAAGTGGAGGAGAAGAGGTATTAGATGTCTATTAAACTGAAGATCTATGTGCTGACCACATTGTATGACTATGAAATCTGGACAGTCTATCAGCACCATGTCAGAAAGCAGAATCATTTCCATTTGAATTACCTTAGGAAAATTCTGAAGAGTTGAACAATGAGGATTTTTGTCAAGCTGGAATGTCAACTTCCACAGCAATGACCACTATGATGGTCTGTTACTGCTGTTTGAATGCTTAAAAGATTGTTTTTTAGAGAACTCAAACAAGGCAAGCACTTATTTAGACAATAGAAGAAATAATACCAGGACAGTTTCAAGGTCTCTGTAGAGAAATTTGGAATAAATTGAGATCTAGGAGACACTGACACAGGATTTCTGAATACAGCATGCTCATATCAAAGAAGACACTTTGTTCTATGAACAAAGTAGAAATTGCAGGCACTCAAAATAAAGACGAGATGTACAAATTTAGAGGCATTTAAACTCTAATTGATCATATGGACTATTTGTGTCCAATATGTTGCAGTATTCTGAGCTTGTATTGGTCTGATCAGACATAGTAGGATGCAGTGTACCTTGACCCCACCCTAATGATGTCATTTTGGTCTTCCTGGAAAATGGACAACAACCAATCAGTTTTGCCTAAGTCTATCAGAAAGATAAACAAAAGGGGAAAAAAGTGGAACTGAACTGATTTCTGGAGAAACTAGAGTTAATAAAACTTTTGGCATCTTCTAAATAGGACATCAAAAGATTGTATTTGTTCTGCAGCATATGAAATTTTTACAAATATTGACCATACACTAGGGCATAAGGATATTGCAAACAACTCTAATAGGACAAACATAATGAATATATGCGTTACAGATCATAATAAATTCAGAATAGAAATTATTTCAGGAATGAAAAACAAAAGATACAGCTCTAAAAGTAGACGTAATGAAATCTTAAATTATGCATGGGTCAAAGAGAAAATCTATGTTTTTCTATGTAATAATCAACAACCATGAAAAAGAAAATCATAAACAACATGCCGAATTTTCTGGGATGAAGTTAATTCAGTCACTCAGGGAAAAATAATATTCTTACAATCATACATTAACCAAATTTAAAAAAGAGAAGCTCAAGGAACTGAATATGCATTAAAATTATATAATCAACAAATAAACTAAAATAAGCACAAAACAGAAGAAATAAAAGATTAGAAGGGAAACAGATAAATTGGAACTCCACCATAAATAGATAAATAAGATCAAAATCAGATTTCTTAAAAAAAACTAATGAAATTCATAAACACTTAGATAATCTAATTAAAAAGAACAGCAGAAAATCAACTCAATAAAATAGCAAATGAATAAGGTAAAATCACAACAAAATCCAAAGAAAAAGGAATATTAAAAACAAATTATACACAACCATAGTCTAACACAATAGAAAGTAGGACAGATATAGGAGAATACCTTCAAAACTATGAAAAGAAAATGGAAGTCCTGGGAAAATTAATGAATGGAAAATAGGGACTATGGGGGCAGAGGAATATTCAAAAGTGAAAAGGTTGCTGAGGCTGATTGCAAAATCTAGAATGTCAGAGGCAATTTAGTTTAGTAGTCTCCTTGTCTGATCTTTTAAATATACTTTCTTTAATTTTCAAAATGTCCTTTTGGTGTCTATTTTGGTTGTATTTATTTGTGGGCTTTGCTAATTTTGCAACTGCATTTAAGTTCACCAATTGGATATTTTCTGTTTTCTTTTTTCTATTCTCCTAATACTTATTTTCAGAAATGGCACTTTTCTTCTGACTAATGATTTGTTGCATCAAGGAAATTTGGGTAAGATGTATAATTGTTACCAGCTTTTTATATATAGTTATTGTTTTTATGCTTTCTGCTTTGACTCAATAATCATTCAGGTTGTTAGTATTCAGTCTCTATTTAGGTTTATTCACCACATGTTATTTTCTATTTTTACAGCATTACATTCCTTAAATGATGTGGTTGTGTGCTCTACTAATATTTATTAATATTATTCTGTGCTGTAGCATGTCAGGTGAAAACTTGTAATACCCATGTCATATACTCATGAAAATATTCTTTTAAAAATATTTCATTTTTTAACCCCAATTGCAGATTAAACATTTAAAAAAATTTTTAAAAGAGGGGCAACTAGGTGGTGCAGTGAATAGAGTACCAGCCCTAGATTCAGGAGGACCTGAGTGCAAATCTGGTCTCAGATACTTAATACTTCCTAAAAAGAGTTTTGAGTTTCAAATTCTATCTGTCTTTTACTTTTCTTCCTGCTTGCCCACATTGAGCTAGTTAGCAATATATTATAGGTCATGCGCACAATCATATAACGCATTTCTATGTTAGCATTTCTTCTTGCAAGAAAACTCCAATCAAATGAAACACAGGAAGGAAGGAAGGAAGGAAGGAAGGAAGGAAGGAAGGAAGGAAGGAAGGAAGGAAGGAAGGAAGGAAGGAAGGAAGGAAGGAAGGAAGGAAGGAAGGAAGGAAGGAAGGAAGGAAGGAAGGAAGGAAGGAAGGAAGGAAGGAAGGAAGGAAAGACATAGCATCATCATTTGTCTGTTTGCATTGTCTTGGATCACTATATTCCTGAGAATACTTAAGTCATCCACAATACTTCCTGCTATGATATTTCTGTTATTGAATACAATGTTTTTATAGTTCTGCTCACTTTCTACTGGGTTAGATAAGTCTTTCAAGATGTTTTTGAAATCATCCTGCTTATCATTTCTTATGGCATCATCTAGTAAAATGTGTTCAGCCATTCCCTAGTTGATGGGCATCCCTACAATGTGCATTCTTTGTCACCACAAAAAGAGCTGTTATAAATATGCTTGTACATTTACATCCCTTTTTTGGGTATGTCTTTTTGGAATACAGACTTAGCAGTGGTATTAGTGGATCAAAGGGAATGCACAGTTTTATAGCCCTTTGGAATGAAAATGTTCTTGAGGGGGATCATTATCCTAAAAGTAGCTTGGTGATATAGTAGATAGTGTGCTGGAACTCAGGAATTCCTAAATTCAAACCTGATCTCAAACACTAGCTGTGCGATCCTTGTTAAGTCATTGCTTGCCTCAGTTTTCTCAACTGTAAAATGAGGATAATAATAGTACTTACCTTTTCAGGACTATTATGGAATAAAGTGAGTTAATATCAGGAAAGCACTTGGCACAGTTCCCAGCAAATAGTGGGTGTTTAATAGATGGTTGTTGTCTTCCCACCTGCAGCCCCCTTTCCTCAGGCTTTCCTCTACAGAGAAGTTGTCAAGTGATAAATTATTCTGTAAGAGTCAGAGGCAAAACCAATAGTTATAGCTAGTGAATCCTTTCCCAAGAGCATAGAGGTAGTTATTTCTCAACCTGATAACAGTAGAATTGGTGTTTATTATCTTCCTGAGGCACATAGCCAAATTATAACCAGGATGTACTGAAGTGGATTATTACAATTTATTTCTGATAACTCACTTTGGCACAAATGGCATTGTCAGAAGGAAGCTGAGAAAGGTTTTCAAAAATTCTGAGGTGAGAAATTGAAGGCCATTGGCCTTCTTGTTGCCCAATGAAAATGTTATACAGAAGAGAAAAACTCAGTTGGAAAATGAACAGCATATAAGCAGATATAAAAAAAATAATAATAATTTGGTAGATGGACCAGTCTCTTATAACATTCTAATTCTTAGAACTAAAGGCAAAAAATTTCTTCAGGAGGAGAGAATAAAAATGTGTGTTCTGATAACATACAGGCCACCGAATGTAGCCAGTCTATGATAACTTAAACACTGAAACATCACTGACAGTCATCAGAGGTAGAAAGTCTTCTATATAAAAATCTAAGTGAGTCATTTTTGAGGACGATCACCCCATCTTACATCTTGTTATACTTAGAGTCCATCTTGTGGTGTTCTGGTCCCCACTATCACCCCACTGATTAATTAGAGTCTACAAAGTTTCTGTGGTACCCTCATTACTTCTGGACACACAACTTAATATGTATACCCAAGAAAGCATAATAACCCCCATTTTCATATGCTCAGTACCTTGGCTGGTTTTATAAAATATCCTCCAACAAAGCTCCTTATGATGGGTTGATAAGTTCTATTCAGAAATGGTTCATTTTTTCCCTTCCAGTCTCCTATTTAGATTATAACAAAATTACCCATTTAGATAGCAATTGCTATTAAAAATAGGCGATATATGATCACAGAATCATAAAACCATTGACTTGGAGCTAAAAGAGAACTTAGTGGCTGTCTCATTTTACATCAGGAAACTAGGACAGAAATGTTGAGTGAGCTAGCAACTATCTGAAATGGGATTTGAACTTTAGTCTGCCTGACTGCAAGTCCAGTGCTCTATCCACTGCTACATGAAATTAATGATCCTTCTTTCCAGCCATTCCCACAGCTCTCCAAAGAGCACTGAGTCAGATCATACTGTATAAGACCAGCAATGATCTGTAGATAAACAGGTAATAGGTTATGATGGTGTTCAGACAATTTATTTAACATACCTTTCCACTTTCTCTTCTTGTTTCCTGTGATATATAGATTTATCTACCCAATAGAGTGGCATAAAGAAGAACCAAGAGTATAAGAAATGGCACAAAATAGATGTAGAATGGGAAGAAGGAAGAGCCAGGAACTTCAGAGGACTTTGAACAGGAGAGGAAACAGAAGTAAGCTGGATTTAGAGGTGCAAAAGAACCACCTAGTAGAAACAACATTTCTCAGATTCTGAAGGAACAAAATACCAATCCCTGTTGCAGAGACTTTCCTCTCTGCAATATACAAACATCTTGCAGGCATTTCTGTGTTTCTCCTTAACTTTTTTACTCTGAGGACAGAATCTTTCTGGCTAAGCCTGAAACACAAGAACTCACCTTGCTTTTATCTCTGTTTCTGGGCCCGGCGATGACTCCAGCAAGGAGTGTAGACTTTGATTTGGTTCTGTGTTTGTGCATATATGGGGGATACATCCAGGGCTGTCTTTATAAGACTTGATTCACTGATCTGATCTGCCCCCAGAGCAGCAATAATCATGTCTCCTGAAAAACACAGAACACTGTCTATCCCCAAGGTGCAAATCAGAAAAGCAATTAATGTTGATTAATCATACTTCTTAGCAATTATCAACAAATATGAAAAGTGCCAAGAAAGTAGCAGGAGCAGCTGAGGGAGAAGAGGACATGAAGGTGGGGCAGTGATTAGACTTGATAAGTGAGTGCCTCTGAACCTGTGTCTGTCCACTGGATTGGGTTTGGGAATCATTCTCTGAGTGCCCTAGGCCCATTGTATATACCCATTGTACCTCCAGAGAGTTTTTTTTCCTATTCAGTGTTTTCACAAGTGCTTACAGGGTTCTCAACTACTCAGTCCTGATGGAGTAACTTTGGTTAATAATAAGGACATGATAGTAGAGAGATGGGCTGAACCCTTCCATGGTATATCTCAGGGATGAAGTCAGTGATTATATATTTCAAGTAGAAGTCAATCTCTTTCTAGCCTGAATTCCAAGTGAAGAAGAGGTTTCAATTGCCATTTGTCTTTTTTTTTCCCATGACTAAGCACTGGATATTGATTCTATTCCAGCTGAGATTTACAAGATAGGGAGGCCATTACTTATATAAAAGTCAACTGAAATTTTTGGGTTTATATGACAAGAGCAAGTTATTCCTCAAGAATTTAAGGACTCTATAATCTTTATAAAGGTAAAGGGAATAGATTGTTATGTAAAAATCACAGGGATATGTATGTGGGGGTATCTCCCAGTTATTGGTGGTAAGATTTTTGCCATAGTCCTGGTTAATAGATTGAGCCTTCACCTGGAAGGTGATCATCTATTTAAGAGGCAGTAGTGCTTCAAAAAGGGCCCATAAATGGTTGCTATGGTGTTTGCTGCCTGAGTCCTCCAGGAGTAATACAAGAGCAAAATGTACAGAATGTTTGTCAATCTGACAGTGGTATTTAATACCATCAATTCTGAGGGCTTTTGGAAAATCATGCCAAAATTTGTTTGCCTGGAAAACTTCATCGGTATTTTATGTCAGTTTCCTGACAGCATGTTTTCTCATATAGGTAATTTTCCCTTAATATTCATTTTCTTTCTTTCCTTTTTTTTTCTTTTTTCAATTTTGTTTAAATGACTTGCCCAGGTTCACACAGCTAAGAAGTGTTAAATGTCTGAGGCTAGATTTGAACTCAGGTCCTCCTGATTGCAGGGCTGGTGTTCTATCCACTTCACTACCTAATCACCCCTAATATTTCTTGAAATAAGTTATTTAGGCTTTTTTATGTGGAGCTGGAGGGTCATAATATTTGGGAAGTCTGGTGGTTTTTTTTTTTTTTTTTTTTTTTTTTTTTGTATCTTCATTATATATATAAGTTACCACCTAATAGTTTTTGGTCAACTGAGTTTAATGTTTTGTTTTGATTTGTTTTGAAGGAATCATTGGCTTCTATTTTGTTCATTCTAATTTTAAAATATTTCTCTAGGAAAGTTTTGTATTTTTTGTGATAAGTTGTTAATTCCCATTCCAATTCTTTCTTCCATAGTTCTGATCCTTTCACTCTTTTTCTTTTATTATTTTGGAGTGTAGACATGTAATATTCTCTTTAAAATGTAAAGTTCTTTGTTGAGGTTTCCTTGGGGTCTCTGAAGAAAGCCTTCATTTCAGTTCAGTAATCACTACAGGAGAGCAGCCAAGTGTTAAAGTCCAAATCCTTTATTATCTCTTTCAAAGTCTTGTCTCCTTTCCTGGGGCCAGTTTAGCTTTCTTAGAGGCCTATTCCTCTCCTTGCTTCCGTGGGCTTGAGCTCCTGCTTCCTTCTCTACCTTCTGAATCTCTCCAAATCCAAAGGTTTCTGCTTCAGCCTCCAACCAAAGGTTGGAAGATGCAATGAATCTGTCTCAGCCTCCCAGAGCTTCTAGTGCAGTTGTCCCTTCTGACCCTGAGAGCTTCTTGCTTATATGCTGTACACTGAGTAAAAACCAGTCATTATATCATTATATCATTATTTGTTGTAGGATTAAATCAATGCTAAATTAGATTCAACATTGTCTCCTCAATTCTGCTTAGTACCTTGTTTCAAGTTCTAGCCCTAACATCTCCTTGTAGGATTAAATCAATCCTACTGAACCATGCTAAATTAGATAACTATTGTCTCTAACAATTCCACTGACTTCGTACCTTGTAAGAATCCTTTGTTTCAAGTTCAGAGTTCTGGCCCATAACACATTTCTGTTCTCTTCAGACTTTATGCATGACAATGAGAATAATAGTTTTAGGAATCATAACCTGAGTTGACTCTCTTGACCCTACTTTGAATATCCTCAAAGCTACCCCTGCTTCTAAAAAAGGAGAGATGCATTCAATATTTAGGTTGCAATACTTTAGATTTAATAGGATGTGAGTATTCCTTCCTTCTGATCAGAGTCTTCCAGAAGTCAGTCTGGTCAGGTATTTTAGCTTGATAGTAGGATCAAAATCTGAGTTTTCCATCCCAGAAAAGAGCACAGTAGTACTTGGGAACTCCTAGGTAATTATTAACCAACACACAAGGGCTAATACTTGGGAAATATGAAAATAGAAAGGCAGAGGCATATCTCAATTATGATAGGAGATTAATAAAAACATATAAGGTGTCACAGGGGATTTAAGAGGAAACAAAGGTAATCACCACTAATAGGATAGTTTTCTTGTTTCTTTCAAGAGAAATTCTGGCAGAGATGCAGATAATTTGGATTTACTGGATTTTTTGGGATGCCTGTGTAGATGAAATACTATGTTGGTGCTGGAAAATACCATGATTCCCAAATACACAGAATCAGGAAAGGACAGAATGATTGCAAAAATGGAGTCCTGACATATAGAAGAAATTAAATGGGAACAATATTTGTAATCATCTCTCTCAGGAATGTTTCTGTTATGAGTTGACCATTAATTCTCCAAGAAATTATGAAATTTAAAAACAGATGGAGAGTCCCACAGAAGATACTGGAAGGACTGTGTTTTTGAGTTCTGCCTATATGAAGTTACTGGGGCTGATGGTAATGACCTGAAAGGTACTCTGAGCATAAATAATGCTCAGAGGCAAACACTGAGCCATTCTGAAGGAAGAAAAATTTACAGCTAATGACATCTGTGAAATTCTTCAGATTCAAGATCATCCTTGTTTGGGGGATGCTCTTGGAAAGAAGCACCAATAAATTGGCCAAGGATAACAAAAATCATATCTGTGTTTTAGTTTATGTCTATTAAGATACACTTAGAGATAAAGAGACAAGCAAGGAAGGGATTCCTAAGGACCCTACTTCCTTCCTGAGAGAAGAGAATGATTAGGATAATAACATTAGGAGATCAATTCTTGGAGTCCTGGGAAGGGAAATTGTTATCAGAGTAAGAAGTATCCATAGGAAAACACAAATTAATGGTATTTATGAACATTATCTCTTCAATCCCACACAAAAGAACCTATTGAGAATATCTCCTTTGATTTCTTGGTAAGGAAATGAATTAATAAATTTATAAAGTCTTATCATTTCCATTATATTGGCTCAGCCTAACTATGAAACATTAATATTTCTTTACATGTTTTATTTTTTCATTTTCCTCAAGAGGGTCACATAATATTTAGTCCTTTTTGCAGATTTTAGGGAATATTTCTTTTTTAATCCCATTTCTTATTTTTTTTTACTTTTGATAAAATATTTATAGTGCTTAATATTTTAAACAAATTTAAAGGTGTTTTACAGAAAAGATAACAGGCTCTTATATAGCAATTCATCATGTTAAGAAATTTGAACAGAAATACACCAAAATTAATTTTTAATAACTAAAAAGTCACCTAAAATTCACCTTAGAATTTTACTAGAAAATGTGTCTTGGACACCTCTTTATTGTGCACTAATGACTATCCAAGGGAAAGAAAATGAGTAGTATAATGTTTAATAAAAATACAATAACTGGGGCAGCTAGGTGGCACAGTGAATAGAGTTAGCCCTGAAGTAAGGGGGACTTGAGTTCAAGTGTGACACTTCCTGACTGTGTCACCTTGGGCAAGTGTAGTATAATGTGTAATAAAAATACAATACTTGGGGCACCAGGTCTAATTCAGTTCCAATTAATCAATGATGGACAGAATCAGCCACACCCAGAGAAGAAACACTGAGAAATGAGTGTAAACTCTTTGCATTTTTGTTTTTCTGTCCAGGTTATTTTTACCTTCTGAATCCAATTCTTCCTCTGCAACAAGAGAACTGTTTGGTTCCGCACACATATACTGTATCTAAGCTATACTATAACATATTTAACAGGTATAAGACTGCTTGTCATCTAGGGGAGTGGGTGGAAGGAGGGAAGGGAACAATCAGAACAGAAGTGAGTGCAAGGGATAATGTTGTTAAAAAAAAAATTGCCCATGCACATGTACTGTCAATAAAAAGTTACAATAATAAAAAAAAAGAAAAAAACTTTAAAAAAACCCAATAGTCTGATGGAAGTGGAAATCTTCAACATAAAGAAGATCCAACTCACTTCCAGTTGATCAATGATGGACAGAGGTAGCTACACCCAGGGAAGAAACACTGGGAGGGGAATGAAAATTGTTAGCACTAATATCTGTCTACCCAGGTTGCATGTACCTTCGGATTCTAATGTTTATTGTGCAACAAGAAAATGATATTCGCACACATGTATTGTACCTAGACTATATTGTAACACATGTAAAATGTATGGTATTGCCTGTCGTCGGGGGGAGGGAATAGAGGGAGGGGGGTAATTTGGAAAAATGAATACAAGGGATAATATTATAAAATATATATATATATATATAAAATAAAAAAAAAAAAAGAAAAAAAAAACCCAATAGTTCCTGCAGTTAGAAATACTTGTGGTTATTTTTAAACATACTATAAAGTATGTCTCTGAGGGTCTTCAAAATATCATGGAATCCCATATCTTTGATGTGAAAATTTATGCCACTCTAAGTCTCAAATACATTGTAACTGGAGATCCATCCAGAGACTGGATAATGTGGGTCTTCATTCACCAATAAATTCCAATTCCCCCTCTTTAAATAAGCGGCTCAAAGGACCTGGGAGCAGGGCATGGGTGATCTCATCTTCTGAAACTACTTGCTGAGAATGAGTATAGATTTGAGTCACTTGCAGGGTCTCATCTTATTATGGAGGGTTGGCAAGTTACAAATCCATCTGGTCATGGTGCTTTTTTCTTAGGAACTCATTTATGTCTTGTTCAATTCAATTTATTTTTTTTCTCTCTAATATACCTCTTTTTAAACATTGTATTTCCTCTTCTACTAATCTTGGTAGTTTACAATTTTGTAAATATTCTTCCATTTCATTTAAGTTGTTAAATTTACTGGTATAAAATTAGGCAAAATATTCCTTATGATTGCTTTGATTACAAAATAGTGATATATATACCCTTTTCATTTTTGATTCTATGATTTGGTTTTTTTCTCAATATTTTTTCAATCAAATTAAACAATGATTTATCTATTTAATTTTTTTATGATTATACTTTGTGAAGTTTCCTCCATTTTATTGTTACTCACTATTCTCTGACTTTCTTTTTAACCTATCTCGATTACCTTAGGTCTCCCCCTTGTTCCACTAGGAGTTCCTCCCTTATTTTCATCCCCACCCTTTCTAAAAGTCCTGCCATTATCCTTTCCCCAGTTTTCCACCTCTCTAGAATGTCAGAACTCACATTTGGATTTTCAGGCTGTTTTCCCTTCAACTCTGAGCAGAGCAAGATTCTAATATTTCCAACATATCCCACTGTAAAGTTGTTGAATTGTGAGGATCCAGTCGTCTGCTCAATTTTAATCCTTGTCTGTGAGGAGATATGAAAAATGTATTCCTCTGTGCACAGAGAAGGATTATAATTGAGCAGACGACCAGATACTCACAATTCAAGAACTTTAGATACTGGCGCCCAAAGTGGGCCAAGGACTTTTGGTTATCCTGTCAAGGACTTATTCTGAGCCCTTCAGAGGAGCTAGCCCAGACCTTCACATTTAAGGACTTATTCTGAGCCCTTCAGAAGAGCTAGACTGGACCATTGCAATTTGGTGCCTGAACAGGGACAGACACAATCCTGATTCCAGTGGAAAATTTCGCCTCCGATTCAGATTCCAGTGGAAAAGACTTTCTGACACAGAAATAACCATGAGTAACAAGGAAACTTTGTTAAAGATTAAGTGAGTGTTCTAATAGACAAATAAGGAACTTACCTTGTTAAGGGCTAAACCAGCAATCTCTTATAGCTGAAATGGGGCAGATGTTAGCTAAGAATATTCCCTTGATCTTAGCAAACTCAGCCCCAGCCCCAGAGGCAGCCTCAGCTCCACCCCCAATCAGGAGTGGTACTATAGAGAGTATAATTAAGATAATTGAGGAACAGAGTTTACTTGTAAACTGGGTACAGAGTACTAAACTCTTGGCTGCATTAAGATGCATGTCCCCTTGGTTCTTAGAGGAAGAAAAGATAGAAGTAGATAACTGGAAGCTAGTGGGATTTGAAATGAAAGAATTTCATGCAAAAAAAATGGGCCTCGTTCAATTACTGAAGAGTTTTTTATATCTACAACATAGTTCAATTAGCCTTAAACTATGGAGCAAGTTGTAGGAGAAGGAAAAGTTTTTAAAATGAACAGAAGAGGAAGTGTGAGGAAAAAAGGAAAGATCAAGCTCTTGCCCAAGAGCAAAGGGATTTAAATGAGGAATTAGGGAGTGATGACTCTAATTCTCTTGAAGAAGCTTCAACCCCACCTAGAGAGCAGATTATTGACAGGCCCACATCAACTCCACCTTCAGAGGTGGAGGAAGAAGGAGGAAGGGAAGAGGCAGAAACACAAACAGAATTGCCTGTGAAGCAGCCTAAGCCTATGACAAGATTAGAAAAAGCATTGGTTAAAGTTAAGAGAGAAGGACAGGATATAAGTGATTTTATACATGCATATCCTGTGATTAAAGAGATTGACTCTGTAGGTCAAAAAGGAGAAGATATGCACCTTTAGATTTGAATAAAATTAAAGATTTGAAAAAAGGTTGTACCCTTTATGGGGCTCCATCAGCTTATGTTAAAATGTTACTAGATGGTTTGCTTATGAAGTCCTAACCCTGAATGATTGGAAATCCATAGCAAGGACATGTCTAGAACCTGGACAAAATTTGTTATGGCTTGCGGAGTTTCATGAATTATGTAAAATCCAAGTCAGATGCAATTTGGAAATAGGAGTTAACACACAATTCACTTTTGAGCAATTACCTGGTGAAGGTCACTATGGAGAGAATTCAGAACAGATTGATTATACCATGACAATATATGATCATATTGCTAAAGCTGCAATAATAGCTTGGGTTTCCTCACTGGACAGAAAGATCAGGGAGAGGCTTTCACTAAAATAGAGCAAGGTCCCAATGAACCTTTGGCAGATTTTGTGGGACGTTTGCAAACTGCTGTCAAAAGAACTATTGGAGAAAATGCAGCTACAGAAATAATGACCAGATATCTGGCTAAGGAAAATGCCAATGAGATTTGCAAAAGAATTATATGGTGATTAGACAAAGATGATCCTTTAGAGGAGATCATAAGATGATGTGCTACAGTAGAAACAAATGCTTTCTACACCCAGACTATGACGAACATGGAAAGACAGGGTCCCTCCTGGCAAGGACCTTCTAGAGAAACTCATCGATGTTTCCAATGTGGAAAAATTGGGCATCTAAGAGCTCAACATAGATATGGAGATATATTGAGAAGACAGGGTGAGAGAAAAACTAAAACTCCATGTCCAAAATGTCACAAGCGCTTCCACTGGGCCTCCGAATGTAGATTGACCAAGGGAAATGAGAGGTGGGGCTTAGCTCCAGCCCCCCAGGTGAAGTGTGATGGCAGCCAAGGTTAAATCCAGAGAAATTTAAGACATGATCAATCAGCCAAAAGGCTATCAGATGGAAGAATGGATTAAATTAGGAAAAACAGAGTTGTATGCAGTAGAGACTACTGAGATATTCCCTGGAGAAGTGAAACCTATTCCTGTTGAGCCTATGGATCCTTTGCCTCCAGGCTTGACCATTTCACTTTCTGAGAGTGCCTACAAAACAGTGTCCATCCATACATTGATGTGGGAAACTGGAGAACGTGTAGCTAATATCCCAGTCACTAACACAGGTAGACAACAGGTGATTTGTCAACCAGGAGAAGTAATAGCATCAGACTTATTGTTATGTACCCCTAATAAGCAACCTGGTAATAGTTACCTAGATACTGACTCCAATCAAGAAAATCTAGGAATATATTGGACAGCAGCTGTGACAGCTGACCAACCTGTGCTTACTATTTATATAAATGGAATACCATTTGAAGTATTGGTAGACATGGTGCTGATTGTACAGTTATTAGAGGTGCCAATTGGCCCAGTCACTGGCCAAAGATTAAGGTAGACACCTACATGTCTGGGGTAGGAGGATCAATTGCAGCACAAGTTAGTGCTAGGCCTTTGAGATGGATATTTGAAGGTGAAACAGGAGTTTTTACTTCTTTTGTGGTTGAAAAAAACCCCATCAATCTGTGGGGAGGAGACATTTTACAGCAGATAGGATTATAAATAAGCACTTTGGCTTTTTAGGCAGGGCTGCTGTTGAAGGCTTACCTGCACTTTCATCAGTTCCTATTCAGTGGAAGACTGATTCATCAGTGTGAGTATGACAGTGGCCCTTAACAAGTGGTACAATCCAGGCCTTATTAGACATAGTGCAAGAACAACTTGACCAAGGACACTTGCGGCCTTCTCTAAGTCCTTGGAATTCCCCAGTATTTGTGGTGAAAAAGAAATCTGGAAAATGGAGGATGTTGACTGATCTAAGAAGAGTAAATGAACAGATGGAAACTATGGGAACTCTTCAGCCTGGACTTCCATTTCCTACTCAGTTGCCAAGAGAATGGCCTCTTTGGGTTGTAGACATTAAGGACTGTTTCTATTCTGTCCCTTTAGA
Source organism: Sminthopsis crassicaudata (assembly GCF_048593235.1). Lineage (NCBI taxonomy): Eukaryota > Metazoa > Chordata > Mammalia > Dasyuromorphia > Dasyuridae > Sminthopsis > Sminthopsis crassicaudata. Next base: position 646,830,460 of record NC_133619.1, on the reverse strand, counting down.
TAAGGAGGATATGAAAAGATTTGCTTTTTCAGTGCCTAGTGTTAATTTGGCTGAGCCTTATAAAAGATATGAATGGACAGTTTTGCCACAGGAAATGAAAAACAGTCCTACTATGTGCCAAATGTATGTTGCTGCTGCTCTTGCTCCAGTAAGAAAAGCATTTCCAAAAGTAATATTGTTACATTATATGGATGATATTTTGGGATGTGCACCTGAGGAACAAATGTTAGAAGCATGTCTACAACAGACCCTAAACACTAAACAACTAAAATCTAAACAACACTAAAGTACTACAAACTGCATATAGCTACAGAAAAAAATTCAAAGACATGCTCCTTTTCAATATTTAGGATAAGCAGTATATCCTAAGACACTCACAGTACAAAAGCTTTAAGAACAGAGAAGTTGGACATCTTAAACGATTTCCAAAAATTAATAGGAGATATCCAATGGATGTGTCCAGTGTTAGGCCTAACTACCAATCAACTGCAACTTCTATATGACATTTTAAGAGGAGACAGTGCTTTAAATTCACCACACCAGCTTACAAAAGAAGCACAAGAGGCTTTGAGGGAAGTTGAACTGGCTTTATCCAATGTGGTTGAAAGAGTCACTCAAAAACCCTTGGAAATATCAGTTTGTTACAAAAGAGGCACCCACAGCAGTCCTTAATAAAGGAGACAGTGTGATTGAGTGGGTGAACCTCCCAGCACAACCAGAACAAAGGCTTACTCCTTACCCAGTGCTTGTGGCTAGGATTTTATTAAAGGCTATTAAGAGAGTAATACAATTATCTGGAATAAGTCCTGAAAAAATATACACATTCTATACTAATGCACAAATTAATGTATGCTGTGAGACCATCCCAGAATGGCAAATTTTATTGGCCACACCTCCAAATTTTGCACATGGGTCTCCATTAAAGATAACCCAGCTACTACATAATTGGCAATAAAGGTTTCTAAGGTTCCTCTTAAAGGACTAACAATCTTTACAGATGCCTCCAAAGAAAATATTTGTGCTGTATAATCTCATGATTTAACCATAGAGAGAGTAGTCAGGACTCCTTTTCAGTCTACTCAACAGAATGAATTATTTGCTATCATGCTAGCTCTTACTTATTACCATGAAGACATAAATATAATTACTGATTCAGCCTATTCAGTAGGTGTAGTACAAAGAATTGCCACTGCCCAAATAAAATTGGTAGCCTCCAATATATATCAGCTCTTTAAGGAACTTCAAGAGCAAGTGAAAAAGCATCCAGGCAAGATTTATATCTTACATGTCCACTCACATAGTGGACTTCCAGGTCCTATTTTTGATGGAAATTCAAAGGCAGATAGCCTTTTAACCATGTTAGCCAGTACTTCTTTATTTCAGGAACCACAAGAATCTCATTCTAAATATCATCAGGCTGCTTGATTTGGAATAACAAAAGAAGAAGCTAGAAGCATAGTAAAAAGCTGTACAGCTTGCCTTCCTTTCCATGCTCCTACACTCCCTTCAGGAAGAACCTAATGAAATCTGGCAAATGGATGTGACCCATTATAAATCTTTTGGTCGTCTGTCTTTCATCCACGTGGTAGTAGATACCTTTTCAGGATTCACTTTTGCAGTGCCAACAGCAAAAGAGACAGCCCACGTGGTCACTGAATTCCTTATTCAAGCATTTGCAATTATGGGTGTGCCACAAGCAATAAAATCAAACAATGGACCTGCATATAATTCTAAACATTTTGAGCACTTCTGTGTGCAGTATAAGATTTTACACTCTACTTGAATAACTTTTAATCCACAAGGTCAGGCAATAGTAGAGAGAAGTAACAGAGACATTAAGACACTCCTCCAAAAACAAAAGAAAGGGGGAGCCACAGGTAGCCCTAGAGTACTTCTAAATTTAGTTCTCTATACCATTAATTTTCTAATTTTTGACAAAGATGCACTGGCTCTGCCAGACAGGTTTGATAACCCACCAGAAGGGCAGTGTCCAGTGCGAGCAGCTCCATTGTCCTTAGATAATTGCTAGGTGATGTGGAGAGACCCAGAAAGTGGTGAATGGAGGGACCAGATAGGTTAACTACCTGGGGGAGAGGGTTTGCTTGTATTTCTTCAGATGGAGAAGGAATCAGATGGGTGCCAACGAGTCATATTCTCCTTGTCCATCAGAGAGAGTCAGAAAAAGAGAAAGACCTCAAAACAAAAGAGAAAATCTAAGAAACATCTGACACTGAAAGAGCATGGCTAATAAGAAGACTGGGAAAGAACTTTAAAACCAGCAGGAATCATTGGATTTCCTAACACAAGATGAGACTAATGGACAGTAGACTTCTGGACATTTATAAATTGTCAATTTAGGATTATTTGATCATGTTATTTGTTACGTACTTCTAGTATGTACTATTTTACTATGTTACACTATGTTACTATGTGTTCATGTAATTTATGTAATTATGTCTACTACCTCCCATAGTGATGGATTTATGTTTCAAGGTCATGACTACCCTATGTTCTAAATCAAAAGAAAGGGGGATATGTTGGGATTACAAGGTGAGAACTCAGGTTGTCTGGACAGTGGCAAGGTGAGAACTCAGGTTGACTTGACAGTTCTCTGGCTCAGACCTTTGGTTCGGGCCTTTAAAGGGAGTTTACACCTTAGGAATTCTAAGAGGAGCAAGTTCATTGGTGGAAGTATTTCCCCATGCCCCGTTGAGTTCTCACATGCCTATTCTCTGGGAGGATAAAAGAAGGGCAGCATTGGGTGTGAGAGAATCGACTCTGGGATAGAGTTTTGATGCCACGCAGGCTGAAAGGAGACCAGTCTGATTTGGGGAAGAATAAGAGCTGGAGGAGATTCAGAGCTCCCAAGAAACCTGGGCACAGAGATAAAGATTTTACAGATCTCCCAGAGAATAGGTATGTGAGAACTCAAAGGGGGCGTGGGGAAATACTTCCACCAATGAACTTGCTCCTCTTAGAATTCCTAAGGTGTAAAGTCCTTTTAAAGGCCCGAACCAAACGTCTGAGCCAGAGAACTGTCAAGTCAACCTGAGTTCTCACCTTGTCACTGTCCAGACAACCTGAATTCTCACCTTGTCACTGTCCAGACAACCTGAGTTCTCACCTTGTAATCCTAACATCCCACCTTCAGCCTCTGTGCAGTTCCTTCTTTCACACTCAAATTTATGAGGTGATTGCTCCGTTTTACCCTTTTGTAACCAGTTTTGTTTTTCAGAAGCACTCCATCATATACAACTCAGCTCTCACCTTTCTTTCAAACTTCTCAGTAATGATGACAGCTTGAAGAATTCTGACAGCATTACTGTATATAGGCAAACTTAGGGTGTTTGGAGTGAATTTCTTCCAGGTTTACTGTGTCCCCAACATAATATTTGTGGTGCTATTACTTACTGTCTACTTATTCTTCCAGGTTCCTTTCTGACCTAAGACTTAGCTCTCTTCATATATAGAGGAAATGTCCAGGATATTCTTATGGCTCTTTCTTGATGTAAGGAGTTTTGAAATTTCCCAGGATATCAAAAAAACTAAAACACAAACAAAACAATCAAACAAACAAAACAAAACTTTTGCTGGGGTCCTACAATATTTCAGTGCTCTGTAAATTGTGTCATTTCCTCTTCTCTTTCTTATTGTGGTTCTCAAACTCCTGACTTCTTTTTGTACTTGTATGGATTTCCCCCATGTGAGGTTTCAGAGGAATATTGATGCATTCAGTCTCTTTAACCCAGCTAGAAAACTGTATTGGTCCCTACTGAGAAAACTTCAGGGTCCTTTCTTTTATAAAAGTCTAGTTTTCTGCCACAAGCATTAGGCTGGGCTGGAGGTTGGATCTGAAACTTCACTCTAGGATCAGAACTCTACAGTTGCTTTTTGTGTTGAATGTATTCCTTGATTAATACCCAATTTAAGGTTCAGCATCTTCTCCTCCCCTTAGATCAAACTTTTGACACCTGGAAAGCCCCCACTTTGGACCTGCCTCATTTCTTGATTTTGGTGGAAAGCCTAACCTCAGAATCTTGGGAGAGCACTCTTAGCCAGTCTGACTCTAACAGGAACCTTTCAGTGTTCCTGATACCCTTGTGAACAATTTTTTTCTTGAAACTTATTTAAAAGCTTTGAAAAAAATGGGATTGCCATGTTTGAACTTTGCCTTGTGTATCATAGAGACTAGATTTGTTTGAAGCTTTCAGACTAGATGTGTTGCTTAATCAGGATGTGCTGGTCACGCTGATCCCAGAGCCTTTTGGGGGATAGGGAGAGTGATCCAGACAATGAGGAAAGGAATTTTCTGAGATCTACCTTTTTAGCAACTTGTGTGCTGTATTTGGAAACTGCTTCAAGCTGAGCACTAAGCTGTTATATGTAATCACATCACACTCTCAGAATCATTTTTTAGATTAGTATTTTTTATACTCTAGTTTCCGCAAATCCCAATACAAGAAAAACTAGAAATATAACAATAATATAAATAAGGTTTTTGTTTTAAAACATGGAGAAAAATTGTCAGTGAAATTACATCAATGCATTTCTAAATTCTCTTCCATAGAAAAATCTTCATCCTTCTGACTATTTGACTCTCTTGACTTGCTGGGGACCACAGGACCTCAGTTGTTGATCTGGATTGGGACTCTGTTCCACTTTTACCCAAGTGAAACTGGTCTTTCCTGCAGTCTTTTTAAATTATCTAAGGTTGGAAAATTTTCTCACCATCCTTTTGTAGGTCCTGTCACTCCACTCTTAAATGAAAGTTACTTCATAGGAAACTGGAGAGAGTTGAGGCAATATCCTGCCTTTTCTCTCCCATCTTGACTCCACCATTTTCATTTTTCAACCTGCCCCTCCTTTCAGCCTCTCTTCCCCTGTTTGTTGGGGTCTCTGCTCTACAGGCAGAGTAACTTCCCTAGAACCTCATCCTCTGTAATTTCCTGTAGGCTAGCCCCCTGTCCAGGAAAAGAAGGAAACAATATCTGTGCAGCTATAATCATCCCAATCATCCCCCCCCCCCACAGCCTGCAGAGGACCAAGGCCTGTCCAAGCAGGGAGCCTGAAGCCAGAGGGAATGGCCCCTGAGAACTGCAGAGCCCCAACCTAGGTGAGTGTATTCTGCCTACAGATGTGGCCACATCAGCACAAGAGGCCATTTCCATGGATCTGGAAGGTGGTCTGTGAGGCAGGCCATCTCTCTTATCATTGGATCCTTTACAAAGATAGGCAGAAAAGTGAATGCAGTAATAACAAGGCTGCCCTCCTCTCTCCTAAGTTTTGAACTGATTCACTGTTCCTTTGGCATCTTGAGCACTAACTCTCTTCCCCCAGTTGCTGCCCAAACATGTTTGTTTAAATTTCCCCTCAATATAAGTCCCTGACTAGGATGACTACTTCACTCATTAGTGTCTGTCCTGTAGGTATTATGTCTTTGTTTTAGTCCAGAATCAGCTCCCCACTACACACACACACATACACACACACACACACACACACAAACACACACACACACACACACACACACACACACACACACCCCTACACCTTCTAGCCACTCTCTGTGTTCTGTGACCAACCCTCCCTCCTGTAGCCACTGACTTTCCTGGCAACCGTTGATCTTGTGGTCTGGAGCAGAACCCTGGAAGTTTCCCCAGTTATTCTTTCCCTGGCTGGTAGCAGATTAGAATTTGTCCCCCCTGCTGTTGCTCAATTGTCTCAGGTCATACAGATCTTCCCAAATCTCTCTGAATCCCTTCTCTTTGCCATTTTTGCCGTTATTATTGTAATTTTATTTCATTTTTTCTCCTGAGGCAATTAGAGTCACTAACTTTGCCCAGGGTCACACAGCTAGGAAATATTAAGTATCTGAGGTCAGATTTGAACTCAGGTTCTCCTGACTTCAGGGCCAGTGCAGAATTTCTTTTAACCTTAAATACAAAATAAGAAAAGACAAAATATTTCAGGTAACCAGCAGAACATAAGAGCAAATTCGATAAAACAAACCCACATAATATATGTCACATATGGGTCAGGAGCTGTCCAGCATTTCTTTGCTTCCTGGTAGGTTTTGTTTTATTCCATTTTATTTTCTTTATCTCCTGAGACCCCTCAGCTGCAATTAGGCACTTCTAGAATCACTCCATGACACTTTGCTCATACTTAGCCTTTCTCTCCCTTTACCATTGCTTGGGTCAAAGCAACAGGCATTTAGAAAGGGAAGAGGCTCTGTGGGAATATAGAGGAGATGCAAAGAAAGAAAGATCGGTCCCTGACCTCAAGAAACTTCCATTCTAACATGGAAGAGAACCATATCAGCAGCTGTGTCCACACCAGCTGTGTACAGTAATAGGGTGGGAGGCCTTTGCATGGCAGTGCTTCCAAGTGCTCTCATGGAGGATGTGACCTTTGGGTAAATCCCTTTTCTCTGCTTCAGTTTCCTTTTATAATTTGGTGACCATTGATCCACATCCATTAAGAAGTGTGTGCTGCTGAAATTTGGAACGCCAAACCTTACAAAAATGAGTGTTGAAAAGTATCTGTACTTGCATTTGGAAAAATAAAATATTATTGGGAGGAAGGATAGTGTTTTCATCTGGATAAAACTTAATTTCTGGCCTTTGGAAAATTCACAAGATCTTTTTTTCTCCTCATGGATCATGGAAATGTTTTAGCTCTACAGCACATAATACTTGCTGGCTTTGCACAAACACTTCATGCCATTTTCTTAACATAGCACTGTCTGATTTCACCTCCAAGAGTCCTCCTCTCTCTCTGATAGAACCCATAAGTTTTCTGATTGCACAGGCAGTAATTTCCTAGTAAGACATTTCTCCATTTTATTCCAACTGAACATATAAAATGTGTTTCTCTATATTCCACTGGTTTTTGGGGGACTTTGGTTTCAGTGCAGGCTCAGAATCCTGTAAGGGCTGTCACCTTTGGGCAGATCCCTCCTCCATGCTTCAGGTCCCTTCTGTAAATTGAGGAGCATTGGATCAGAACAGTTAAAGCTTGTTTCAACTCTGAAGTGCTCTGGGTCTTGGTGTTTTAGGAGTTGGTGACCTTCAAGGATGTGGCTGTGGACTTTAGCCCTGAGGAGTGGGGTCTGTTGCACCTGGATCAGAAAGAGCTGCACAAGGAGGTCATGCTGGAGAATGCCAAGAACTTGCTCTCCCTGGGTAAGGAGCAATTTCCTTGGAACTCTGGAACTGCCATCAAAAGGAGTGACACCATCCCTTCCCTGGGGTGCAGAGTTTCAGCCTTTTATCAATTCTTAGAAAGGCCCAAGGACAGCCTCCTGTCCCCAAGAGACAGGGTCCTCCTGCTGCCTGTTCTTCTATGGGAGGTCTTTACATTGTAAGATGGGCACCTAGCACTTGTGTCTGCAAAGCTTCTGAAAACTGCTCCTGCCCCTTTTCATTGAACATGGGATAGGGGAAGGAACCCCCTTCCTCTTGGTGGGAACCATTTTGTTTTTGTCATGTTCTTTTTACCTTGCTGCCCCTGGTGTAACTCAAATTCCCAGCACAACAAGTGGGCCCCTGTTCCTTCATACATCCCCCAAAGGTCTGTACAGATACAGGGGGAGAAAGGGAAGGGAGGAGGTCTTTCCATACATTTGCTGGGATCCAGGCCTTGTGCTCAGAGCTTCCTTCATGTGCATTATTGAACTTGATTCCCACCACAATCCTTTGTTTTGGGCACCATCTCTATCCCCATTTTACAGGTCTGCAGGCTAAAGCAAAAAGATGAAATTACTTGCCCAGAGTCACATAGCCAGGATGTGTCTAAATACAAATTTGAACTTGGGGCTTCCGGACTATAGGCCTGGTCCTCCCTTGTCTATGCTACCAGCTGCTTCTAATGTCCAGAAAATGGAGGATGTGGGATATGTCCACCCTGCTGAGAAGGAGGCAGCAAAATCAGGATCTTCTGACTCCAGATTGCTTGTGTGGACTCCTTTGCCCTCTCCCTCTTCCCCTGGAAATAAGTACCCTGAAAAACCATCTTTGAGTTGTCCTTGGAATCCTCCAATGGGCCTCCCACCCCAGCCCTATTGCAATGAGGAATAATGACAAGTTTCCAGGCTCACACCCACTATCTCCCCCCCTCCCCAGGATTTCCAGTTCCCAGAGAAGATGTCATCTCCCTTGTGGAGAGAGGATGTCCTGGTGAGTGAGTTGCAAGCTGGGGTGCAGGCTGCTATCCCAGGAAGCTTCTTGATGTGATGGGCCTGGGGGTGGGTAAACTGGCTTGGAATCCCATTTCAGACTCTTGTGATAGGGAGATCTTGAGCACTTCTCTGAATCTCTCAACTTCAGTCACTTCATCTGTAAAAGGAGGGCTTTGGACTCCAAGGCCTTTCAGTTGCCTTCTAATAAAGAATCAGTGGTCCTAGTGGAAGCCTTTATTGGAAATTTGGGGCCATGCAACTATCTACAACCAAAGAAAGAGGGGTCAGGCTGTCTAATATGACTTCTCTTAGACCTTCCTTAAGGCAAAAAGTATTTATTTGTACTTTTTTGATATTTATTTAAAACTAAAAACAAAGTAGAAAAAGACAGAAAAGAACAATTTTAAAAAATGTTTTATGTTCAGCAGAACATAAGGGAGGATTCAAAATATGTAATAATAAATTTTCATAAACCATAAATGAAAGACATTATATTCAGAAGCGTTCATCGATTTTTGCTTTCCTGTGGTTGTTCCTTTGTTCTCTGCTGGGCACTTTTACTTTATTGTTCTCCCCCCCTCACTCCCCCTTCATCCTCTGCTAACTTCCCAAAGGAGGCTGTAGTTGAACACAGATACATAGAAAAAGCAACAACTTCTAAGGAAAGCTGGCTGCAAGCTGGAATCAATGAGTTGGAAGATTCCTTACCTGCCTTCTTCCCTCCATTCCTGCCTTTTCTCTCTCTCTACTCTCTTCTTTCTTCATTGCCTGTTTCCTTCTTTCTTTTCATCTTTCCTTCCTTCCCTCTGTCTAGCTAGGATATCATATACCCTTACCTATAAATGCTCTTAATATTATTCCCCCCCCCTCCAGAATTGCTTGGAAAATGGCCCTTCCCACTATCCTGTGCTGGCCCAATCATTTAGTGTATACAGAGAATTGTGGGAGGGACTAGGAGGTAGAGGGAGACTAGTCAGGGTCACTTCTTTGAGAGAGACAAGGAGGTGAGGTCAAAGACATCCTACACGTCCACTCTACCGCTAAAGACCAAGAATAAAGACTTTTGCTCAGCCTGACTCTGGCTGATTTGAAGGTTCCAGGGTGCTAATGTGTTTGCCACAGATGCAAGATAAGGTGAAAGCAAAAACATTAGGAATCCAGGAACAGAATTCAGGTGATTTCAGCCCACAATATCTCTTAATCTGTTACCTTCTTTCCATTCATTTTGTCTCTTCCCCAACCTCATTATTTCTTACCTGGGCCTGGCTTCCCCTTCTTCAGTATTCTCCTTCTACCAAAATAATCTTCTGAATGTACCACCAAGCATTTGTAGGTCACTCCCTTGTTTCTAAACTTTGAATTACTCTCCATTGACTATATAAAAATACAAGCCAGTCATACATCTCAGACCTCATTTATTTCTGAAGTCTTCCATGATTCCTACCTAGAAGTATGCCTATGAATATTCCAGCTCTCTCTAGTTTCCAATTAATCTCTATTATTAATATTTTCTTAAGCCTGGGCCATTAACAAAAACATAAAACAAGCCTTAGTTTGAAGCATTTGCTGACTTCCGAGGTGTAAATACTGACAATAAAAACGTAAAAAAAAATGCTGACAAAAACCTCCTAAAAACACAATTGTCTCTGGCTCCAGAATACTCTTACCTTATTTCCCTTCACAATCAGACTTTGATTTTGAGTTTTGGTGTAAAGCTAATGAAGTTAGATTGTGGCATATTGAACTTCATTTGCCTTTAAGACATCTAGTTTTATATTAAAACTAGATATATAGATCTGAAAGACATCCAAAAAGAGATAATGTTTCTGAGATGATCAAATGAGAGGATATAGAGATAAGGAGAGTGTAGGACATAACTTTGATAATGGTACAAACACAGTTAGGGGAAGTAAAAGCAGTTGAGAAGGAATGGTCAGAGAGGTAGAACTAAGAAGATGCATTGCCTCAAAAATTCCGAGGGAGTGTCCCAAATGAGAAGGTGGCCAAAAGTGTGAAATACTACAGAGAGATCCAGAAATATGAAGACTCAGGGAAGACCAAAACTCTGTATGGTTCTCAAGTGCTCTTTAACAAATATTTTGTTCTATTATTTTCCCTCTTGCCTCCTTTTTCAGAAAATCTACTATTAAAGACTGCCTGTTTTTTGGTAGTGTAATGCTGGAGAAACTGAGGCAAAATAGAGATTAGAAAGTATTTAATATTTTATTTGAAAGGGAGAGATTTCCTGGGATCCAATGGATCCATGGTTTGGTCCCAGGGCTGAAGGAGACTATCATCTCTAAGAATTCAACAAACAATGTGAATTCTCAATGACACATATGCACATGGCTCAGACACAGTGGGTAGATGGAGGCAGGGCAGAGTCAGGGTCCTAAGAGTGGGAATGGGACTCTGACAATACAATTGTGACAGGGTGAGGAGAGCCACCAGAGATGGGGATGACATAATGAGGGGAGGCACACCCCCCCCCCCCGCCAGATGGGAAGAGGCATCTTGATAAGACAGTATCTGTTATTCTGATAAATTGGAATGGGGAGAGGCATTCTGATATTCTAAAATATGAGATCATTTATCCTTATCAAGTATTCTGATGATTAAAAGGGAGGGGTGATTGCAGGATTGACCAGAACAATTATGTAACAATTCAAGGAAACTGAGGCAGGACAGTTTAGGGAAACTGAGTCAGGATAATTAGAGAAATTGAGTCAGGACAATAAAAAACAACTGTGGCACACCAATAGTTTCTGGTTAGACATGCTCATTTCTTCCTAGAGACCTCTAAATTCTGTTCTTAATGTTTTATGTATTCTTTTCATTCATTAATTGCTTTTCTGAACCACTCCAGGGTCCTTGATTGCCCTGTTGATGTTTTGTATGGTCAAATTATGGTCATTTTTCCTTCCTTCCTACTCCCTTTCTTGTTCACCAGTCTCTAAAATCCTCCCCATTTGATCCCTTTACTTCTTGATTCTAATAGCTAGTGCCAAATTCACTTACTTATGTTTTATCACTGTAATATGAGCAGTGAATTAATCACGAAAGTCAAGGAAGGGTGTAACAGCTGCTCAGCATGCCCACAAAAACTTTTTGAGAGTGAGTTGAACCCAATGATTGTGAAATATTGTTCAAATTTTAAGTACTTGTTAATTATTTATGGATCACACTTAACACCATATACCAAGATAAGATCAAAATGGATCCATGATTTAGGCATAAAGAATGAGATCATAAATAGATTAGAGGAACAGAGGATAGTCTACCTCTCAGACCTGTGGAGGAGGAAGGAATTTATTACCAGAGGAGAACTAGAGATCATTATTGATCACAAAATAGAAGATTTTGATTACATCAAACTAAAAATTTTCTGTACAAACAATACTAATGGAAACAAGATTAGAAGGGAAGTAACAAATTGGGAAAATATTTTTACAATTAAAGGTTCTGATAAAGGTCTCATTTCTAAAATATATAGAGAACTGACCCTAATTTATAAGAAATCAAACCATTCTCCAATTGATAAATTGTCAAAGGATATGAACAGACAATTCTCAAATGATGAAATTGAAATTATATCCACTCATATGAAAGAGTGTTCCAAATCACTATCAATCAGAGAAATGCAAATTAAGATAACTCTGAGATACCACTACACACCTGTCAGATTGGCTAAGATGACAGGAACAAATAATGATGAATGTTGGAAGGGATGTGGGAAAACTGGGACACTAATAGATTGTTGGTGGAGTTGTGAAAGAATCCGGCCATCCTGGAGAGCAATTTGGAACTATTTCCAAAAAGTTATCAAACTGTGCATACCCTTTGATCCAGCATTGCTGTTATTGGGCTTATATCCCAAAGAAATACTAAAGAGGGGGAAAGGACCTGCATGTGCCAAACTGTTTGTGGCAGCCCTTTTCATAGTGGCTAGAAACTGGAAGATGAATGGATGTCCATCAATTGGAGAATGGTTGGGTAAATTATGGTATAAGAAGGTTATGGAATATTATTGCTCTGTAAGAAATGATCAGCAGGATGAATTCAGAAAGGTTTGGAGAGACTTACATGAACTGATGCTGAGTGAAATGAACAGAACCAGAAGATCGCTGTACACTTCAACAACAATGCAGTAAGAAGATATATTCTGATGGAAGTAGATATCTTCAACATAAAGAAGATCCAACCCACTTCCAGTTGATCAATGATGGACAGAAACAACTACACCCAGAGAAGGAACACTGGGAAGTGAATGTAAATTGTTAGCACTACTGTCTATCTACCCAAGTTACTTGTACCTTGGGAATCTAATACTTAAAGTGCAACAAGAAAATTGGATTTACACACATATATTGTATCTAGGTTATACTGTTACACATGTAAAATGTATGGGATTTCCTGTCATCTAGGGGAAGGAGTAGAGGGAGGGAGGGGAAAATTTGGAAAAATGAATACAAGGAATAATGTTATTAAAAAATTACTCATACATATATACTGTCAAAAAATTATAATTATAAAATAATAATAATAATAAATTTTATGGATGTTTTGTGTTATATGTTTTTCTGGTGGAGAAAATAACTGTTCCAGATTTGATACCCACTCTAAATGTCTGAGTACTTTTCTTGAAGGGAAATACTGATTCCTTGTGGAAACTTTAGTCATGAGCCACATCTAAACCTTATGTTCAGATATAGTCGCTTGGAGTTCTAGTCTCGTTTGGGTGTAAATCAGAATTATGAGAGAAAAAGCATGAATTTCCCTTCTATGGTCAGGTTGTCCTCCAAATGAATCCGGATCCACTTGATCAGACCTAAAATCCAAATGTGAGAAGAGCTTTCATTTGGGTCATGGATGAGAGGCCAAAATATTCACCCTTTTTGTGGTAGCATAGTACATAGTAAGAGTATCCATTTAGATATGAATGTAATGAGATGTGATCATATGATAAGAAGTGACAAATATGACGATTCAAAAAAAATCAAAAGACTTCTGTGATTGGATCTAGTCTAGATAGCTACATGAGGATTCTGGATCTTTTTTTTTGAAGTACAGTTTTTTAGGGAATTATTCTTTTTGACAAGAGTCTGGGAAGATGTTAAGGACTGGGTCCCTGGTGTTACTTCTCAGGTTGAGAACTTTTTCTTCCATGGACAGCCCTGTAATACCTCAGGATTTGTGAGTCACTGCTGATCAGCACAAAAGGGCTAAGCACTGGAAAACAGGAAGCCAAGAGGGCAGAGCTATGCAACAGCCAGGGTCTAGGTGTCATTGAGTGCATGCAGGCAGTCAAGATAGAATTAAGTAAGTAAAAAGTGACAAAAGTGCTCACTAGCAGGAGGATCATTTGGGTGGCTCTGGTTTCTGGGGAGGATCTAGGAAAAAAGCTATTAGAGTGAAGCTGTTGAACTCTCTTGTGGTGCTTGTGTAGAAGATAAACCTTGTAGCCACTGGTAAAGCTAATGAAAGTCATACACACAGCATCAGGGAGGGAGAACACAACTCCATGAAGTGAGTTACTAATAGAAGTTGCAGCATTCACAGAGCAGTATCCATATATATTTGATTTTGAAGTATTTCTGGTGCTCCTTGGTCCTTTAAGTTTCTCAAGAATAGCAATATTTTGCAGCAGGGGGAAAATCCAGCAGAGAAGAATAGAGGGAATAATGTATCTTGGGAGTCTGGTTTTAAGCTTCATGAACCTGGAGTTCAGGGGACTGATATTGATGGCCTGAAAACCACTCAGAAGACAGGTTATGCAGAGGGAAAGCCCTCGACCTACTCTGTGAAGGTAAAAGACAATTTTACAACCAATGTCATCCAGTAAGTTTTTCAGACCCAAAGCTGCCAATCCCTGAAGGAATCCTTTGGAGAGAAGCACCAAGGAATTAGCCAAAGCCAGCTGGCTGAGAATCAGATCTATGAGCCTCAGATTCTGACCAGTGAAGAAAAGAAAGCTGAAGAGATAAAGTAGGAAGAGATTTCCCTGAATCCCAATTCCTGTCTGGGAGAAGAAGGCAATACTCAGGAGTATGTTCATAGGAATCATGTTCTTGGTGTGGTGAGATAAAGAACTTCAATCCGAGCCTGAGGACCCTGGAGAGAAACACAAGGACTTTATGCCATCTCATTCCAATCTAAGGAAAACTAGTTACATGATACATGCTACAGATGACAAAGGATACCTGTCATTTATACATTAATGTTTTGGGGAATCATTTATTTTTCAGCTCAGGTGTTAGTAGGCTCAGTTTCATTATCTGTATTTATGCCATGAATCATTTCACATTTTGTTCCAGGCTTAGCTTTCTGTTTTCCCTGAGCTCACTTAAGGAAACTAGCCTAGTTGCTTGTTAACTGCTCTGGCTCAAAGTCCTTACTTGACATTTTTCTCATCTGGTTACTATTACTCTGCCAACTCATTGTGAACTTCCAGTCTATTATACTCCACAGATCTTTCTTAATCACAGTCCTTTCTTTCTAGACACACTTGTTTCATACTCCTTCCTGCATTAATGTAATATAGTTTTAGATCCCAGGTCTAAGAATTTATATTTAATTTCATCTTATTAGATTCAACCCAATGAATTTAGAAAGAGCTCTACAAATTAGAATGCTGGGCTGAGTAAAAGAAAAAAGCAAATTTAATAGGAAAAATATGAAGCACCTTTGGAATTCCTTCATGCAAATGTTGTTCCTCCCAAAGATTCCTCTACTCATTTTTCAAGGCACAGGGATTGGGGGTAGGTGTGGTGGGAGTTAGCATCCCCACAAAATCATGGCTTTTTAGTCCCCCCTAGAGTAGTTACTTTTACCAACCATCCCATGGACAGCTAGGTGGCCCAGTGGATAGAGCACCAGCCTTGAATTCAGGAGGAACGGAGTTCAAATCTGGTCTCAGACACTTAACACTTCCTAGCTGTGTGACCCTGGGCAAGTCACTTAACCCCAGCCTCAGGGGGGAAAAATATATATTATATCCAATGGCATAAAAAGAAAAGATTCTTGCCTATTTCTATAAGTATGCTTTCCCACAGTTTATAATAAGGGAGAATGCATACACACACACACACACACACACACACACACACACACACAGAGCATTTGAACAAAGAACTGATGAACATATATGAAATTCTAGGAAATAAACATTGGTTGTACATATGGAAGCAACCTTTTCTGGACACTGTGTAGCGTATCACTTTGAATAGCAGCAAGTCCAGATGTGGCATAACAAGGATAAATTTTAGAGGGTATGTCTTCTCAGGAGCATGGTGGTGAAATCTGGAGAGCCTGAAGGAGAGATAGAAGAGCAGTTGTCTTCAGAACAGACCCCAAAGAATTGTTAGTGTTTTATTCCAGAAAGATCTTATGAATTTATTCTAGATCCAGCTCCTACATTATACTTATTGTCTTAATAAGTTTCTTTGCTAATTATCTGGGATCATCCAAATAAGGTTTCATGTCATCAGCAAACACAGAGAATTTTTGCCTCTCTTTGTCTTTTTTTGGTGCTGTTAATTTCTATCTTTCCTCCTTTTGCTGTTAGCACTTCTAGAACCATAGGAAAAAAAAGTAGACAAAAATAACATTCTTTTAAAAAAAATACTCTGTTAGTGTTTTTGCTTTAAAAAAATACTGTTTAAATTGAGTTTTAGACTATTTTTTTTCTATTATAATAAAATGTCTTATTTTAACCCTATGCTTTGAGGTTTTTCTTTTTAAAGCACTGATGAATACTATACTTTATTAATTAACAACACACTAATGAACTGGACTAGTTAAGTAGAAAATGAGGAAGAAAGAATTTATTTGACTAAGAACGGGAAAATGTATCAGTAGATAAAAGCAAGAGAGAGAAACTAATACACTAAACTGTAAAGAAAGGGACTAACTGTTGAGAAGAGGGAATCTAAAGTAAGAGAAAGTTAGTCATTGAGAACAGTCCACCTAAAAATAGATTCAAGTAACAAGAAAAACTTAATACTGTTTTTACAACAGAAGAGGGAAAAATAATAACCTGATACCTTCTTCCCCCACCCCTCAATTTAGAGACAGCTGAATCAAATTGTAAACCCAGCTCTTACAACTTGAAATTAGATAGATTAAACAATCCAATAAAATGAAAAGTCATGATAGATTGGATAAGAAAACAAAATCCTACCATCTGATGTTAACAAGAAACACATTTAAACAACAAAGATGTACACAAAATAAAAACTGTGGCGATGGAATAATATTATGCATCCTAATGAATTAAAAAGAAAAGAAATCAGAGATTGCCACTATGTTATCAAACATCAGCAAAATAAACATTAAAGATATCAAAATACAATAAAAATAAATAAGTAAACTATTTTAGGCTGATATGACAAAACAATATCAGTAATAAATGTGTGCACTCCAAATGTCTTAGCATTTTAAAATTTATAAATGAAATTGAGCTTCAAGAAGACATAAACAGTAACAGAATGTTATGTGAGAGGAGACTTTAATAAGAGCTGGCTTGGTTTCTAGGAGGCTCTGAAGGAAAGTGGAGGAGAAGAGGTATTAGATGTCTACTAAACTGAAGATCTATGTGCTGACCACATTGTATGACTATGAAATCTGGACAGTCTATCAGCACCATGTCAGAAAGCAGAATCATTTCCATTTGAATTACCTTAGGAAAATTCTGAAGAGTTGAACAATGAGGATTTTTGTCAAGCTGGAATGCCAACTTCCACAGCAAAGATGACCACTATGATGGTCTGTTACTGCTGTTTGAATGCTTAAAAGATTGTTTTTTAGAGAACTCAAACAAGGCAAGCACTTATTTAGACAATAGAAGAAGTAATACAAGGACAGTTTCAAGGTCTCTGTAGAGGAATTTGGAATAAATTGAGATCTAGGAGACACTGACACAGGATTTCTGAGTACAACATGCTCATATCAAAGAAGACACTTTGTTCTATGGACAAAGTAGAAATTTCAGGCGCTCAAAATAAAGGTGAGATGTACAAATTTAGAGGCATTTAAACTCTAATTGATCATATGGACTATTTGTGTCCAATATGTTGCAGTATTCTGAGCTTGTATTGGTCTGATCAGACATAGTAGGATGCAGTGTAACTTGACCCCACCCTAATGATGTCATTTTGGTCTTCCTGGAAAATGGACAACAACCAATCAGTTTTGCCTAAGTCTATCAGAAAGATAAACAAAAGGGGAAAAAAGTGGAACTAGAGTTAATAAAACTTTTGGCATCTTCTAAATAGGACATCAAAAGATTGTATTTGTTCTGCAGCATATGAAATTTTTACAATATTGACCATACACTAGGGCATAAGGATATTGCAAACAACTCTAATAGGACAAACATAAAATGAATATATGCGTTAGAAATCATAATAAATTCAGAATAGAAATTATTTCAGGAATGAAAAACAAAAGATAGAGATCTAAAAGTAGACGTAATGAAATCTTAAATTATGGATGGGTCAAAGAGAAAATCTATTTTTTTTTTCTATGTAATAATCAACAACCATGAAAAAGAAAATCATAAACAACATGCCGAATTTGCTGGGATGAAGTTCATTCAGTCACTCAGGGAAAAATAATATTCTTACAATCATACATTAACCAAATTAAAAAAAAAAGAGAAGCTCAAGGAACTGAATATGCATTAAATTATATAATCAACAAATAAAACTAAAATAAACACAAAACAGGAGAAATAAAAGATTAGAAGGGAAACAGATACATTGGAACCCCACCCTAAATAGATAAATAAGATTAAAATCAGATTTCTTAAAAAAAATAACTAATGAAATTCATAAACACTTAGATAATCTAATTTAAAAGAACAGCAGAAAATCAACTCAATAAAATAGCAAATGAATAAGGTAAAATCACAACAAAATCCAAAGAAAAAGGAATATTAAAAACAAATTATACACAACCATAGTCTAACACAATAGAAAACAGGACAGATAAAGGAGAATACCTTCAAAACTATGAAAAGAAAATGGAAGTCCTGGGAAAATTAATGAATGGAAAATAGAGACTATGGGGGCAGAGGAATATTCAAAAATGAGAAGGTTGCTGAGGCTGATTGCAAAATTTAGAATGTCAGAGGCAATTCAGTTTAGTAATATCCTTGTCTGATCTTTTAAATATACTTTCTTTAATTTTCAAAATGCCCTTTTGGTGTCTATTTTGGCTGTATTTATTTGTAGGCTTCCTAATTTTACAACTGCATTTAAGTTCACCAATTGGATATTTTCTATTTTCTTTTTTCTATTCTCCTAATACTTGTTTTCAGAAATGGCACTTTTCTTCTGACTAATGATTTGCTGCATCAAGGAAATTTGGGTAAGATGTATAATTGTTACCAGCTTTTTATACATAGTTATTGTTTTTATGCTTTCTGCTTTGACTCAATAATCACTCAGGTTGTTAGTATTCAGTCTCTAGGTTTATTCGCCACATGTTATTTTCTATTTTTACACCATTACATTCCTTAAATGATGTGGTTGTGTGCTCTACTAATATTTATTGATATTATTCTGTGCTGTAGCATGTCAGGTGAAAACTTGTAATACCCATGTCATATATTCATGAAAATATTCTTTTAAAAATATATCATTTTTTAACCCCAATTGGAGGTTAAACATTTAAAAAACATTTTTAAAAGAGGGGCAGCTGGGTGGTGTAGTGAATAGAGTACCAGCCCTAGATTCAGGAGGACCTGAGTGCAAATCTGGTCTCAGATACTTAATACTTCCTAAAAAAAGTTTTGAGTTTCAAATTCTATTTGTCTTTTACTTTTCTTCCTGCTTGCCCACATTGAGCTAGTTAGCAATATATTATAGGTTATGCTCACAATCATGTAAAGCATTTCTATGTTAGTATTTCTTCTTGCAAGAAAACTCCAATCAAACGAAAGACAGGAAGGAAGGAAGGAAGGAAGTGAGGAAGGAAGGAAGGAAGGAAGGAAGGAAAGAAGGAAGGAAGGAAGGAAGGAAGGAAGGAAGGAAGGAAGGAAGGAAGGAGAAAGAAGGAAGGAGAAGGAAGGAAAAGGAAGGAAGGAAGGAAGGAAGGAAGGAAGGAAGGAAGGAAGGAAGGAAGGAAGGAAGGAAGGAAGGAAGGAAGGAAGGAAGGAGGGAGGAAGAAAGGACATAGCATCATCATTTGTTTGCATTGTCTTGGATCACTATATTCCTGAGAATACTTAAGTCATCCACAATACTTCCTGCTATGATATTTCTGTTATGGAATACAATGTTTTTATAGTTCTGCTCACTTTCTATTGGGTTAGATAAGTCTTTCAAGATGTTTTTGAAATCATCCTGCTTATCATTTCTTATGGCATCATCTAATAATATGTGTTCAGCCATTCCCTCGTTGATGGGCATCCCTTCAATGTGCATTCTTTGTCACCACAAAAAGAGCTGTTATAAATATGCTTGTACATTTACATCCCTTTTTTGGGTATGTGTTTTTGGAATACAGACTTAGCAGTGGTATTAGTGGATCAAAGGGAATGCACAGTTTTATAGACCTTTGGAATGAAAATGTTGTTGAGGAGGATCATTATCCTAAAAGTAGCTTGGTGATATAATAGATAGTGTGCTGGAACTCAGGAATTCCTAAATTCAAAACTGATCTCAAACACTAGCTGTGCGATCCTTGTTAAGTCACTGCTTGCCTCAGTTTCCTCAACTGTAAAATGAGGATAATAACAGTACTTACCTTTTCAGGACTATTATGGAATAAAGTGAGTTAATATCAGGAAAGCACTTGGCACAGTTCCCAGCAAATAGTGGGTGTTTAATAGATGGTTGTTGTCTTCCCACTTGCAGCCCCCTTTCCTCAGGCTTTCCCCTCCAGAGAAGTTGTCAGGTAATAAATTATTCTGTAAGAGTCAGAAGCAAAACCAATAGTTATAGCTAGTGAATCCTTTCCCAAGAGCATAGAGGTAGTTACTTCTCAACCTGATAACAGTAGAATTGGTGTTTATTATCTTCCTGAGGCACATAGCCAAATTATAACCAGGATGTACTGAAGTGGATTATCACAATTTATTTCTGATAACTCACTTTGGCACAAATGAAGCTGAGAAAGGTTTTCAAAAATTATGAGGTGAGAAATTGAAGGCCATTGGCACATAGGTTTTCTTTTCATTCTTGTTGCCCAATGAAAATGTTATACAGAAGAGAAAAACTCAGTTGGAAAATGAACAGCATATAAGCAGATATAAAAACAAAATAATGATTTGGTAGATGGACCAGTCTCTTATAACATTCTAATTCTTAGGACTAAAGGCAAAAAATTTCTGCAGGAGGAGAGAATAAAAATGTGAGTTCTGATAACACACAGGCCACCGAATGTAGCCAGTCTTTTATAACTTAAACACTGAAACATCACTGACAGTCATCAGAGGTAGAAAGTCTATATAAAAATCTAAGTGAGTCATTTTTGAGGACGATCACCCCATCTTACATCTTGTTATACTTAGAGTCCATCTTGTGGTGTTCTGGTCCCCACTATCACCCCACTGATTAATTAGAGTCTACAAAGGTTCTGTGGTACCCTCATTACTTCTGGACACACAACTTAATATGTATACCCAAGGAAGCATAATAACCCCCATTTTCATATGCTCAGTACCTTGGCTGGTTTTATAAAATATCCTCCAACAAAGCTCCTTATGATGGGTTGATAAGTTGTATTCAGAAATGGTTCATTTTTTCCCTTCCAGTCTCCTATTTAGATTATAACAAAATTACCCATTTAGATAGCAATTGCTATTAAATATAGGCAATATATGATCACAGAATCATAAAACCATTGACTTGGAGCTAAAAGAGAACTTAGTGGCTGTCTCATTTTACATCAGGAAACTAGGACAGAAATGTTGAGTGAGCTAGCAACTATCTGAAATGGGATTTGAACTTTAGTCTGCCTGACTGCAAGTCCAGTGCTCTATCCACTGCTACATGAAATTAATGATCCTTCTTTCCCGCCATTCCCACAGCTCTCCAAAGAGCACTGAGTCAGATCATACTGTACAAGAGCAGCAGTGATCTGTAGATAAACAGGTAATAGGTTATGATGGTGTTCAGACAATTTATTTAACATACCTTTCCACTTTCTCTTCTTGTTTCCTGTGATATATAGATTTATCTACCCAATAGAGTGGCATAAAGAAGAACCAAGAGTATAAGAAATGGCACAAAATAGATGTAGAATGGGAAGAAGGAAGAGCCAGGAACTTCAGAGGACTTTGAACAGGAGAGGAAACAGAAGTAAGCTGGATTTAGAGGTGCAAAAGAACCACCTAGTAGAAACAACATTTCTCAGATTCTGAAGGAACAAAATATTAATCCCTGTTGCAGAGACTCCTCTGCAATATACAAACATCTTGCAGGCATTTCTGTGTTTCTCCTTAACTTTTTGACTCTGAGGACAGAATCTTTGTGGCTAAGCCTGAAACACAGGAACTTACCTTGCTTTTATCTCTATTTCTGGGCCCGGCGAGGACTCCAGCAAGGAGTGTAGACTTTGATTTGGTTCTGTGTTTGTGCATATATGGGGGATACATCCAGGGCTGTCTTTATAAGACTTGATTCACTGATCTGATCTGCCCCCAGAGCAGCAATAATCATGTCTCCTGAAAAACACAGAACACTGTCTATCCCCAAGGTGCAAATCAGAAAAGCAATTAATGTTGATTAATCATACTTCTTAGCAATTACCAACAAATATGAAACGTGCCAAGAAAGTAGCAGGAGCAGCTGAGGGAGAAGAGGACATGAAGGTGGGGCAGTGATTAGACTTGATAAGTGAGTGCCTCTGAACCTGTGTCTGTCCACTGGATTGGGTTTGGGAATCATTCTCTGATTGCCCTAGGCCCATTGTATATACCCATTGTACCTCCAGAGAGTTTTTTTCCTATTCAGTGTTTTCACAAGTGCTTACAAGGTTCTCAACTACTCAGTCCTGATGGAGTAACTTTGGTTAATAATAAGGACATGATAATAGAGAGATGGGCTGAACCCTTCCATGGTATATCTCATGGATGAAGTCAGTGATTATATATTTCAAATAGAAGTCAATCTCTTTCTAGCCTGAATTCCAAGTGAAGAAGAGGTTTCAATTGCCATTTGTCTTTTTTTTCCCATGACTAAGCACTGGATATTGATTCTATTCCAGCTGAGATTTACAAGATAGGGAGGCCATTACTTATATAAAAGTCAACTGAAATTTTTGGGTTTATATGACAAGAGCAAGTTATTCCTCAAAAATTTAAGGACTCTATAATCTTTATAAAGGTAAAGGGAATATATTGTCATGTAAAAATCACAGGGATATGTATGTGGGGGTATCTCCCAGTTATTGGTGGTAAGATTTTTGCCATAGTCCTGCTTAATAGATTGATCCTTCACCTGGAAGGTGATCATCTATTTAAGAGACAGTAGTGCTTCAAAAAGGGCCCATAAATGATTGATATGGTGTTTGCTGCCTGAGTCCTCCAGGAGTAATACAAGAGCAAAATGTACAGAATGTTTGTCAATCTGACAGTGATATTTAATACCATCAGTTCTGAGGGCTTTTGGAAAATCATGCCAAAATTTCTTTGCCTGGAAAAGTTCATCAGTATTTTATGGCAGTTTCCTGACAGCATGTTTTCTCATATAGGTAATTTTCCCTTAATATTCATTTTCTTTCTTTCCTTTTTTTTTTTTCTGAGTCAATTTTGTTTAAATGACTTGCCCAGGGTCACACAGCTAAGAAGTGTTAAATGTCTGAGGCTAGATTTGAACTCAGGTCCTCCTGATTGCAGGGCTGGTGTTCTATCCACTTCACTACCTAATCACCCCTAATATTTCTTGAAATAAGTTATTTAGGCTTTTTTATGTGGAGCTAGCGGGTCATAATATTTGGGAAGCCTGGTGGTTCTTTTTTTTTTTTTTTTTTTTGTATCTTTATTATATATATAAGTTACCACCTAATAGTTTTTGGTCAACTGAGTTTAATGTTTTGTTTTGATTTGTTTTGGTTTTTTTGAAGGAACCATTGGCTTCTATTTTGTTCATTCTAATTTTAAAATATTTCTCTAGGAAAGTTTTGTATTTTTTGTGATAAGTTGTTAATTCCCATTCCAATTCTTTCTTCCATAGTTCTGATCCTTTCACTCTTTTTCTTTTATTATTTTGGAGTGTAGACATGTAATATTCTCTTTAAAATGTAAAGTTCTTTGTTGAGGTTTCCTTGGAGTCTCTGAAGAAAGCCTTCATTTCAGTTCAGTAATCACTACAGGAGAGCAGCCAAGTGTTAAAGTCCAAATCCTTTATTATCTCTTTCAAAGTCTTGTCTCCTTTCCTGGGGCCAGTTTAGCTTTCTTAGAGGCCTATTCCTCTCCTTGCTTCCGTGGGCTTGAGCTCCTGCTTCCTTCTCTACCTTCTGAATCTCTCCAAATCCAAAGGTTTCTGCTTCAGCCTCCAACCAAAGGTTGGAAGATGCAATGAATCTGTCTCAGCCTCCCAGAGCTTCTAGTGCAGTTGTCCCTTCTGACCCTGAGAGCTTCTTGCTTATATGCTGTACACTGAGTAAAAACCAGTCATTATATCATTATATCATTATTTGTTGTAGGATTAAATCAATGCTAAATTAGATTCAACATTGTCTCCTCAATTCTGCTTAGTACCTTGTTTCAAGTTCTAGCCCTAACATCTCCTTGTAGGATTAAATCAATCCTACTGAACCATGCTAAATTAGATAACTATTGTCTCTAACAATTCCACTGACTTCGTACCTTGTAAGAATCCTTTGTTTCAAGTTCAGAGTTCTGGCCCATAACACATTTCTGTTCTCTTCAGACTTTATGCATGACAATGAGAATAATAGTTTTAGGAATCATAACCTGAGTTGACTCTCTTGACCCTACTTTGAATATCCTCAAAGCTACCCCTGCTTCTAAAAAAGGAGAGATGCATTCAATATTTAGGTTGCAATACTTTAGATTTAATAGGATGTGAGTATTCCTTCCTTCTGATCAGAGTCTTCCAGAAGTCAGTCTGGTCAGGTATTTTAGCTTGATAGTAGGATCAAAATCTGAGTTTTCCATCCCAGAAAAGAGCACAGTAGTACTTGGGAACTCCTAGGTAATTATTAACCAACACACAAGGGCTAATACTTGGGAAATATGAAAATAGAAAGGCAGAGGCATATCTCAATTATGATAGGAGATTAATAAAAACATATAAGGTGTCACAGGGGATTTAAGAGGAAACAAAGGTAATCACCACTAATAGGATAGTTTTCTTGTTTCTTTCAAGAGAAATTCTGGCAGAGATGCAGATAATTTGGATTTACTGGATTTTTTGTGATGCCTGTGTAGATGAAATACTATGTTGGTGCTGGAAAATACCATGATTCCCAAATACACAGAATCAGGAAAGGACAGAATGATTGCAAAAATGGAGTCCTGACATATAGAAGAAATTAAATGGGAACAATATTTGTAATCATCTCTCTCAGGAATGTTTCTGTTATGAGTTGACCATTAATTCTCCAAGAAATTATGAAATTTAAAAACAGATGGAGAGTCCCACAGAAGATACTGGAAGGACTGTGTTTTTGAGTTCTGCCTATATGAAGTTACTGGGGCTGATGGTAATGACCTGAAAGGTACTCTGAGCATAAATAATGCTCAGAGGCAAACACTGAGCCATTCTGAAGGAAGAAAAATTTACAGCTAATGACATCTGTGAAATTCTTCAGATTCAAGATCATCCTTGTTTGGGGGATGCTCTTGGAAAGAAGCACCAATAAATTGGCCAAGGATAACAAAAATCATATCTGTGTTTTAGTTTATGTCTATTAAGATACACTTAGAGATAAAGAGACAAGCAAGAAAGGGATTCCTAAGGACCCTACTTCCTTCCTGAGAGAAGAGAATGATTAGGATAATAACATTAGGAGATCAATTCTTGGAGTCCTGGGAAGGGAAATTGTTATCAGAGTAAGAAGTATCCATAGGAAAACACAAATTAATGGTATTTATGAACATTATCTCTTCAATCCCACACAAAAGAACCTATTGAGAATATCTCCTTTGATTTCTTGGTAAGGAAATGAATTAATAAATTTATAAAGTCTTTTCATTTACATTATATTGGCTCAGCCTAACTATGAAACATTAATATTTCTTTACATGTTTTATTTTTTCATTTTCCTCAAGAGGGTCACATAATATTTAGTCCTTTTTGCAGATTTTAGGGAATATTTCTTTTTTAATCCCATTTCTTATTTTTTTTTACTTTTGATAAAATATTTATAGTGCTTAATATTTTAAACAAATTTAAAGGTGTTTTACAGAAAAGATAACAGGCTCTTATATAGCAATTCATAATGTTAAGAAATTTGAACAGAAATACACCAAAATTAATTTTTAATAACTAAAAAGTCACCTAAAATTCACCTTAGAATTTTACTAGAAAATGTGTCTTGGACACCTCTTTATTGTGCACTAATGACTATCCAAGGGAAAGAAAATGAGTAGTATAATGTTTAATAAAAATACAATAACTGGGGCAGCTAGGTGGCACAGTGAATAGAGTTAGCCCTGAAGTAAGGGGGACTTGAGTTCAAGTGTGACACTTCCTGACTGTGTCACCTTGGGCAAGTGTAGTATAATGTGTAATAAAAATACAATACTTGGGGCACCAGGTCTAATTCAGTTCCAATTAATCAATGATGGACAGAATCAGCCACACCCAGAGAAGAAACACTGAGAAATGAGTGTAAACTCTTTGCATTTTTGTTTTTCTGTCCAGGTTATTTTTACCTTCTGAATCCAATTCTTCCTCTGCAACAAGAGAACTGTTTGGTTCCGCACACATATACTGTATCTAAGCTATACTATAACATATTTAACAGGTATAAGACTGCTTGTCATCTAGGGGAGTGGGTGGAAGGAGGGAAGGGAAAAATCAGAACAGAAGTGAGTGCAAGGGATAATGTTGTTAAAAAAAAATTGCCCATGCACATGTACTGTCAATAAAAAGTTACAATAATAAAAAAAAAGAAAAAAACTTTAAAAAAACCCAATAGTCTGATGGAAGTGGAAATCTTCAACATAAAGAAGATCCAACTCACTTCCAGTTGATCAATGATGGACAGAGGTAGCTACACCCAGGGAAGAAACACTGGGAGGGGAATGAAAATTGTTAGCACTAATATCTGTCTACCCAGGTTGCATGTACCTTCGGATTCTAATGTTTATTGTGCAACAAGAAAATGATATTCGCACACATGTATTGTACCTAGACTATATTGTAACACATGTAAAATGTATGGTATTGCCTATCGTCGGGGGGAGGGAATAGAGGGAGGGGGGTAATTTGGAAAAATGAATACAAGGGATAATATTATAAAATATATATATATATATATAATAAAAAAAAAAAGAAAAAAAAACCCAATAGTTCCTGCAGTTAGAAATACTTGTGGTTATTTTTAAACATACTATAAAGTATGTCTCTGAGGGTCTTCAAAATATCATGGAATCCCATATCTTTGATGTGAAAATTTATGCCACTCTAAGTCTCAAATACATTGTAACTGGAGATCCATCCAGAGACTGGATAATGTGGGTCTTCATTCACCAATAAATTCCAATTCCCCCTCTTTAAATAAGCGGCTCAAAGGACCTGGGAGCAGGGCATGGGTGATCTCATCTTCTGAAACTACTTGCTGAGAATGAGTATAGATTTGAGTCACTTGCAGGGTCTCATCTTATTATGGAGGGTTGGCAAGTTACAAATCCATCTGGTCATGGTGCTTTTTTCTTAGGAACTCATTTATGTCTTGTTCAATTCAATTTATTTTTTTTCTCTCTAATATACCTCTTTTTAAACATTGTATTTCCTCTTCTACTAATCTTGGTAGTTTACAATTTTGTAAATATTCTTCCATTTCATTTAAGTTGTTAAATTTACTGGTATAAAATTAGGCAAAATATTCCTTATGATTGCTTTGATTACAAAATAGTGATATATATACCCTTTTCATTTTTGATTCTATGATTTGGTTTTTTTCTCAATATTTTTTCAATCAAATTAAACAATGATTTATCTATTTAATTTTTTTATGATTATACTTTGTGAAGTTTCCTCCATTTTATTGTTACTCACTATTCTCTGACTTTCTTTTTAACCTATCTCGATTACCTTAGGTCTCCCCCTTGTTCCACTAGGAGTTCCTCCCTTATTTTCATCCCCACCCTTTCTAAAAGTCCTGCCATTATCCTTTCCCCAGTTTTCCACCTCTCTAGAATGTCAGAACTCACATTTGGATTTTCAGGCTGTTTTCCCTTCAACTCTGAGCAGAGCAAGATTCTAATATTTCCA
Organism: Sminthopsis crassicaudata; assembly: GCF_048593235.1. Lineage (NCBI taxonomy): Eukaryota > Metazoa > Chordata > Mammalia > Dasyuromorphia > Dasyuridae > Sminthopsis > Sminthopsis crassicaudata. The sequence continues at coordinate 646,802,869 of NC_133619.1, read as the reverse complement.
ACATATCCCACTGTAAAGTTGTTGAATTGTGAGGATCCAGTCGTCTGCTCAATTTTAATCCTTGTCTGTGAGGAGATATGAAAAATGTATTCCTCTGTGCACAGAGAAGGATTATAATTGAGCAGACGACCAGATACTCACAATTCAAGAACTTTAGATACTGGCGCCCAAAGTGGGCCAAGGACTTTTGGTTATCCTGTCAAGGACTTATTCTGAGCCCTTCAGAGGAGCTAGCCCAGACCTTCACATTTAAGGACTTATTCTGAGCCCTTCAGAAGAGCTAGACTGGACCATTGCAATTTGGTGCCTGAACAGGGACAGACACAATCCTGATTCCAGTGGAAAATTTCGCCTCCGATTCAGATTCCAGTGGAAAAGACTTTCTGACACAGAAATAACCATGAGTAACAAGGAAACTTTGTTAAAGATTAAGTGAGTGTTCTAATAGACAAATAAGGAACTTACCTTGTTAAGGGCTAAACCAGCAATCTCTTATAGCTGAAATGGGGCAGATGTTAGCTAAGAATATTCCCTTGATCTTAGCAAACTCAGCCCCAGCCCCAGAGGCAGCCTCAGCTCCACCCCCAATCAGGAGTGGTACTATAGAGAGTATAATTAAGATAATTGAGGAACAGAGTTTACTTGTAAACTGGGTACAGAGTACTAAACTCTTGGCTGCATTAAGATGCATGTCCCCTTGGTTCTTAGAGGAAGAAAAGATAGAAGTAGATAACTGGAAGCTAGTGGGATTTGAAATGAAAGAATTTCATGCAAAAAAAATGGGCCTCGTTCAATTACTGAAGAGTTTTTTATATCTACAACATAGTTCAATTAGCCTTAAACTATGGAGCAAGTTGTAGGAGAAGGAAAAGTTTTTAAAATGAACAGAAGAGGAAGTGTGAGGAAAAAAGGAAAGATCAAGCTCTTGCCCAAGAGCAAAGGGATTTAAATGAGGAATTAGGGAGTGATGACTCTAATTCTCTTGAAGAAGCTTCAACCCCACCTAGAGAGCAGATTATTGACAGGCCCACATCAACTCCACCTTCAGAGGTGGAGGAAGAAGGAGGAAGGGAAGAGGCAGAAACACAAACAGAATTGCCTGTGAAGCAGCCTAAGCCTATGACAAGATTAGAAAAAGCATTGGTTAAAGTTAAGAGAGAAGGACAGGATATAAGTGATTTTATACATGCATATCCTGTGATTAAAGAGATTGACTCTGTAGGTCAAAAAGGAGAAGATATGCACCTTTAGATTTGAATAAAATTAAAGATTTGAAAAAAGATTGTACCCTTTATGGGGCTCCATCAGCTTATGTTAAAATGTTACTAGATGGTTTGCTTATGAAGTCCTAACCCTGAATGATTGGAAATCCATAGCAAGGACATGTCTAGAACCTGGACAAAATTTGTTATGGCTTGCGGAGTTTCATGAATTATGTAAAATCCAAGTCAGATGCAATTTGGAAATAGGAGTTAACACACAATTCACTTTTGAGCAATTACCTGGTGAAGGTCACTATGGAGAGAATTCAGAACAGATTGATTATACCATGACAATATATGATCATATTGCTAAAGCTGCAATAATAGCTTGGGTTTCCTCACTGGACAGAAAGATCAGGGAGAGGCTTTCACTAAAATAGAGCAAGGTCCCAATGAACCTTTGGCAGATTTTGTGGGACGTTTGCAAACTGCTGTCAAAAGAACTATTGGAGAAAATGCAGCTACAGAAATAATGACCAGATATCTGGCTAAGGAAAATGCCAATGAGATTTGCAAAAGAATTATATGGTGATTAGACAAAGATGATCCTTTAGAGGAGATCATAAGATGATGTGCTACAGTAGAAACAAATGCTTTCTACACCCAGACTATGACGAACATGGAAAGACAGGGTCCCTCCTGGCAAGGACCTTCTAGAGAAACTCATCGATGTTTCCAATGTGGAAAAATTGGGCATCTAAGAGCTCAACATAGATATGGAGATATAGTGAGAAGACAGGGTGAGAGAAAAACTAAAACTCCATGTCCAAAATGTCACAAGCGCTTCCACTGGGCCTCCGAATGTAGATTGACCAAGGGAAATGAGAGGTGGGGCTTAGCTCCAGCCCCCCAGGTGAAGTGTGATGGCAGCCAAGGTTAAATCCAGAGAAATTTAAGACATGATCAATCAGCCAAAAGGCTATCAGATGGAAGAATGGATTAAATTAGGAAAAACAGAGTTGTATGCAGTAGAGACTACTGAGATATTCCCTGGAGAAGTGAAACCTATTCCTGTTGAGCCTATGGATCCTTTGCCTCCAGGCTTGACCATTTCACTTTCTGAGAGTGCCTACAAAACAGTGTCCATCCATACATTGATGTGGGAAACTGGAGAACGTGTAGCTAATATCCCAGTCACTAACACAGGTAGACAACAGGTGATTTGTCAACCAGGAGAAGTAATAGCATCAGACTTATTGTTATGTACCCCTAATAAGCAACCTGGTGATAGTCACCTAGATACTGATTCCAATCAAGAAAATCTAGGAATATATTGGACAGCAGCTGTGACAGCTGACCAACCTGTGCTTACTATTTATATAAATGGAATACCATTTGAAGGATTGGTAGACACGGGTGCTGATTGTACAGTTATTAGAGGTGCCAATTGGCCCAGTCACTGGCCAAAGATTAAGGTAGACACCTACATGTCTGGGGTAGGAGGATCAATTGCAGCACAAGTTAGTGCTAGGCCTTTGAGATGGATATTTGAAGGTGAAACAGGAGTTTTTACTTCTTTTGTGGTTGAAAAAAACCCCATCAATCTGTGGGGAGGAGACATTTTACAGCAGATAGGATTATAAATAAGCACTTTGGCTTTTTAGGCAGGGCTGCTGTTGAAGGCTTACCTGCACTTTCATCAGTTCCTATTCAGTGGAAGACTGATTCATCAGTGTGAGTAGGACAGTGGCCCTTAACAAGTGGTACAATCCAGGCCTTATTAGACATAGTGCAAGAACAACTTGACCAAGGACACTTGCGGCCTTCTCTAAGTCCTTGGAATTCCCCAGTATTTGTGGTGAAAAAGAAATCTGGAAAATGGAGGATGTTGACTGATCTAAGAAGAGTAAATGAACAGATGGAAACTATGGGAACTCTTCAGCCTGGACTTCCATTTCCTACTCAGTTGCCAAGAGAATGGCCTCTTTGGGTTATAGACATTAAGGACTGTTTCTATTCTGTCCCTTTAGATAAGGAGGATATGAAAAGATTTGCTTTTTCAGTGCCTAGTGTTAATTTGGCTGAGCCTTATAAAAGATATGAATGGACAGTTTTGCCACAGGAAATGAAAAACAGTCCTACTATGTGCCAAATGTATGTTGCTGCTGCTCTTGCTCCAGTAAGAAAAGCATTTCCAAAAGTAATATTGTTACATTATATGGATGATATTTTGGGATGTGCACCTGAGGAACAAATGTTAGAAGCATGTCTACAACAGACCCTAAACACTAAACAACTAAAATCTAAACAACACTAAAGTACTACAAACTGCATATAGCTACAGAAAAAAATTCAAAGACATGCTCCTTTTCAATATTTAGGATAAGCAGTATATCCTAAGACACTCACAGTACAAAAGCTTTAAGAACAGAGAAGTTGGACATCTTAAACGATTTCCAAAAATTAATAGGAGATATCCAATGGATGTGTCCAGTGTTAGGCCTAACTACCAATCAACTGCAACTTCTATATGACATTTTAAGAGGAGACAGTGCTTTAAATTCACCACACCAGCTTACAAAAGAAGCACAAGAGGCTTTGAGGGAAGTTGAACTGGCTTTATCCAATGTGGTTGAAAGAGTCACTCAAAAACCCTTGGAAATATCAGTTTGTTACAAAAGAGGCACCCACAGCAGTCCTTAATCAAGGAGACAGTGTGATTGAGTGGGTGAACCTCCCAGCACAACCAGAACAAAGGCTTACTCCTTACCCAGTGCTTGTGGCTAGGATTTTATTAAAGGCTATTAAGAGAGTAATACAATTATCTGGAATAAGTCCTGAAAAAATATACACATTCTATACTAATGCACAAATTAATGTATGCTGTGAGACCATCCCAGAATGGCAAATTTTATTGGCCACAGCTCCAAATTTTGCACATGGGTCTCCATTAAAGATAACCCAGCTACTACATAATTGGCAATGGATTTTTGAAGAAAAGGTTTCTAAGGTTCCTCTTAAAGGACTAACAATCTTTACAGATGCGTCCAAAGAAAATATTTGTGCTGTATAATCTCATGATTTAACCATAGAGAGAGTAGTCAGGACTCCTTTTCAGTCTACTCAACAGAATGAATTATTTGCTATCATGCTAGCTCTTACTTATTACCATGAAGACATAAATATAATTACTGATTCAGCCTATTCAGTAGGTGTAGTACAAAGAATTGCCACTGCCCAAATAAAATTGGTAGCCTCCAATATATATCAGCTCTTTAAGGAACTTCAAGAGCAAATGAAAAAGCATCCAGGCAAGATTTATATCTTACATGTCCACTCACATAGTGGACTTCCAGGTCCTATTTTTGATGGAAATTCAAAGGCAGATAGCCTTTTAACCATGTTAGCCAGTACTTCTTTATTTCAGGAACCACAAGAATCTCATTCTAAATATCATCAGGCTGCTTGATTTGGAATAACAAAAGAAGAAGCTAGAAGCATAGTAAAAAGCTGTACAGCTTGCCTTCCTTTCCATGCTCCTACACTCCCTTCAGGAAGAACCTAATGAAATCTGGCAAATGGATGTGACCCATTATAAATCTTTTGGTCGTCTGTCTTTCATCCACGTGGTAGTAGATACCTTTTCAGGATTCACTTTTGCAGTGCCAACAGCAAAAGAGACAGCCCACGTGGTCACTGAATTCCTTATTCAAGCATTTGCAATTATGGGTGTGCCACAAGCAATAAAATCAAACAATGGACCTGCATATAATTCTAAACATTTTGAGCACTTCTGTGTGCAGTATAAGATTTTACACTCTACTTGAATAACTTTTAATCCACAAGGTCAGGCAATAGTAGAGAGAAGTAACAGAGACATTAAGACACTCCTCCAAAAACAAAAGAAAGGGGGAGCCACAGGTAGCCCTAGAGTACTTCTAAATTTAGTTCTCTATACCATTAATTTTCTAATTTTTGACAAAGATGCACTGGCTCTGCCAGACAGGTTTGATAACCCACCAGAAGGGCAGTGTCCAGTGCGAGCAGCTCCATTGTCCTTAGATAATTGCTAGGTGATGTGGAGAGACCCAGAAAGTGGTGAATGGAAGGGACCAGAGAGGGTTTGCTTGTATTTCTTCAGATGGAGAAGGAATCAGATGGGTGCCAACGAGTCATATTCTCCTTGTCCATCAGAGAGAGTCAGAAAAAGAGAAAGACCTCAAAACAAAAGAGAAAATCTAAGAAACATCTGACACTGAAAGAGCATGGCTAATAAGAAGACTGGGAAAGAACTTTAAAACCAGCAGGAATCATTGGATTTCCTAACACAAGATGAGACTAATGGACAGTAGACTTCTGGACATTTATAAATTGTCAATTTAGGATTATTTGATCATGTTATTTGTTACGTACTTCTAGTATGTACTATTTTACTATGTTACACTATGTTACTATGTGTTCATGTAATTTATGTAATTATGTCTACTACCTCCCATAGTGATGGATTTATGTTTCAAGGTCATGACTACCTTATGTTCTAAATCAAAAGAAAGGGGGAGATGTTGGGATTACAAGGTGAGAACTCAGGTTGTCTGGACAGTGGCAAGGTGAGAACTCAGGTTGACTTGACAGTTCTCTGGCTCAGACCTTTGGTTCGGGCCTTTAAAGGGAGTTTACACCTTAGGAATTCTAAGAGGAGCAAGTTCATTGGTGGAAGTATTTCCCCATGCCCCGTTGAGTTCTCACATGCCTATTCTCTGGGAGGATAAAAGAAGGGCAGCATTGGGTGTGAGAGAATCGACTCTGGGATAGAGTTTTGATGCCAGGCAGGCTGAAAGGAGACCAGTCTGATTTGGGGAAGAATAAGAGCTGGAGGAGATTCAGAGCTCCCAAGAAACCTGGGCACAGAGATAAAGATTTTACAGATCTCCCAGAGAATAGGTATGTGAGAACTCAAAGGGGGCGTGGGGAAATACTTCCACCAATGAACTTGCTCCTCTTAGAATTCCTAAGGTGTAAAGTCCTTTTAAAGGCCTGAACCAAACGTCTGAGCCAGAGAACTGTCAAGTCAACCTGAGTTCTCACCTTGTCACTGTCCAGACAACCTGAATTCTCACCTTGTCACTGTCCAGACAACCTGAGTTCTCACCTTGTAATCCTAACATCCCACCTTCAGCCTCTGTGCAGTTCCTTCTTTCACACTCAAATTTATGAGGTGATTGCTCCGTTTTACCGTTTTGTAACCAGTTTTGTTTTTCAGAAGCACTCCATCATATACAACTCAGCTCTCACCTTTCTTTCAAACTTCTCAGTAATGATGACAGCTTGAAGAATTCTGACAGCATTTCTGTATATAGGCAAACTTAGGGTGTTTGGAGTGAATTTCTTCCAGGTTTACTGTGTCCCCAACATAATATTTGTGGTGCTATTACTTACTGTCTACTTATTCTTCCAGGTTCCTTTCTGACCTAAGACTTAGCTCTCTTCATATATAGAGGAAATGTCCAGGATATTCTTATGGCTCTTTCTTGATGTAAGGAGTTTTGAAATTTCCCAGGATATCAAAAAAACTAAAACACAAACAAAACAATCAAACAAACAAAACAAAACTTTTGCTGGGGTCCTACAATATTTCAGTGCTCTGTAAATTGTGTCATTTCCTCTTCTCTTTCTTATTGTGGTTCTCAAACTCCTGACTTCTTTTTGTACTTGTATGGATTTCCCCCATGTGAGGTTTCAGAGGAATATTGATGCATTCAGTCTCTTTAACCCAGCTAGAAAACTGTATTGGTCCCTACTGAGAAAACTTCAGGGTCCTTTCTTTTATAAAAGTCTAGTTTTCTGCCACAAGCATTAGGCTGGGCTGGAGGTTGGATCTGAAACTTCACTCTAGGATCAGAACTCTACAGTTGCTTTTTGTGTTGAATGTATTCCTTGATTAATACCCAATTTAAGGTTCAGCATCTTCTCCTCCCCTTAGATCAAACTTTTGACACCTGGAAAGCCCCCACTTTGGACCTGCCTCATTTCTTGATTTTGGTGGAAAGCCTAACCTCAGAATCTTGGGAGAGCACTCTTAGCCAGTCTGACTCTAACAGGAACCTTTCAGTGTTCCTGATACCCTTGTGAACAATTTTTTTCTTGAAACTTATTTAAAAGCTTTGAAAAAAATGGGATTGCCATGTTTGAACTTTGCCTTGTGTATCATAGAGACTAGATTTGTTTGAAGCTTTCAGACTAGATGTGTTGCTTAATCAGGATGTGCTGGTCACGCTGATCCCAGAGCCTTTTGGGGGATAGGGAGAGTGATCCAGACAATGAGGAAAGGAATTTTCTGAGATCTACCTTTTTAGCAACTTGTGTGCTGTATTTGGAAACTGCTTCAAGCTGAGCACTAAGCTGTTATATGTAATCACATCACACTCTCAGAATCATTTTTTAGATTAGTATTTTTTATACTCTAGTTTCCGCAAATCCCAATACAAGAAAAACTAGAAATATAACAATAATATAAATAAGGTTTTTGTTTTAAAACATGGAGAAAAATTGTCAGTGAAATTACATCAATGCATTTCTAAATTCTCTTCCATAGAAAAATCTTCATCCTTCTGACTATTTGACTCTCTTGACTTGCTGGGGACCACAGGACCTCAGTTGTTGATCTGGATTGGGACTCTGTTCCACTTTTACCCAAGTGAAACTGGTCTTTCCTGCAGTCTTTTTAAATTATCTAAGGTTGGAAAATTTTCTCACCATCCTTTTATAGGTCCTGTCACTCCACTCTTAAATGAAAGTTACTTCATAGGAAACTGGAGAGAGTTGAGGCAATATCCTGCCTTTTCTCTCCCATCTTGACTCCACTGTTTTCATTTTTCAACCTGCCCCTCCTTTCAGCCTCTCTTCCCCTGTTTGTTGGGGTCTCTGCTCTACAGGCAGAGTAACTTCCCTGGAACCTCATCCTCTGTCATTTCCTGTAGGCTAGCCCCCTGTCCAGGAAAAGAAGGAAACAATATCTGTGCAGCTATAATCATCCCAATCATCCCTCCCCCCCCCCCCCCCCACAGCCTGCAGAGGACCAAGGCCTGCCCAAGCAGGGAGCCTGAAGCCAGAGGGAATGGCCCCTGAGAACTGCAGAGCCCCACCCCAGGTGAGTGTATTCTGCCTACAGATGGCAGCACAAGAGGCCATTTCCATGGATCTGGAAGGTGGTCTGTGAGGCAGGCCATCTCTCTTATCATTGGATCCTTTACAAAGATAGGCAGGAAAGTGAATGCAGTAATAACAAGGCTGCCCTCCTCTCTCCTAAGTTTTAGACTGATTCACTGTCCCTTTGGCATCTTGAGCACTAACCCTCTCCCCCAGTTGCTGCCCAAACATGTTTGTTTAAATTTCCCCTCAATATAAGTCCCTGACTAGGATGACTACTTCACTCATTAGTGTCTGTCCTGTAGGTATTATGTCTTTGTTTTAGTCCAGAACCAGCTCCCCAGTACACACACACACATACACACACACACACACACACACAAACACACACACACACACACACACACACCCCTACACCTTCTAGCCACTCTCTGTGTTCTGTGACCAACCTCCCTCCTGTAGCCACTGACTTTCCTGGCAACCGTTGATCTTGTGGTCTGGAGCAGAACCCTGGAAGCTTCCCCAGTTATTCTTTCCCTGGCTGGTAGCAGATTAGAATTTGTCCCCCTGCTGTTGCTCAATTGTCTCAGGTCATACAGATCTTCCCAAATCTCTCTGAATCCCTTCTCTTTACCATTTTTTGCCGTTATTAATGTAATTTTATTTCATTTTTTCTCCTGAGGCAATTAGAGTCACTAACTTTGCCCAGGGTCACACAGCTAGGAAATATTAAGTATCTGAGGTCAGATTTGAACTCAGGTTCTCCTGACTTCAGGGCCAGTGCAGAATTTCTTTTTAACCTTAAATACAAAATAAGAAAAGACAAAATATTTCAGGTAACCAGCAGAACATAAGAGCAAATTCGATAAAACAAACCCACATAATAAATGCTACACATGGTTCAGGAGCTGTCCAGCATTTCTTTGCTTCCTGGTAGGTTTTGTTTTATTCCATTTTATTTTCTTTATCTCCTGAGAACCCCTCAGCTGCAATTAGGCACTTCTAGAATCACTCCATGACACTTGGCTCATACTTAGCCTTTCTCTCCCTTTACCATTGCTTGGGTCAAAGCAACAGGCATTTAGAAAGGGAAGAGGCTCTGTGGGAATATAGAGGAGATGCAAAGAAAGAAAGATCGGTCCCTGACCTCAAGAAACTTCCATTCTAACATGGAAGACAACATATCAGCAGCTGTGTCCACACCAGCTGTGTACAGTATAGGTGGGAGGCCTTTGCATGGCAGTGCTTCCAAGTGCTCTCATGGAGGATGTGACCTTTGGGTAAATCCCTTTTCTCTGCTTCAGTTTCCTTTTATAAATTGGTGACCATTGATCCACATTCATTAAGAAGTGTGTGCTGCTGAAATTTGGAATGCCAAACCTTACAAAAATGAGTGTTGAAAAGTATCTGTACTTGCATTTGGAAAAATAAAATATTATTGGGAGGAAGGATAGTGTTTTCATCTGGATAAAACTTAATTTCTGGCCTTTGGAAAATTCACAAGATCTTTTTTTCTCCTCATGGATCATGGAAATGTTTTAGCTCTACAGCACATAATACTTGCTGGCTTCACACAAACACTTCATGCCATTTTCTTAACATAGCACTGTCTGATTTCACCTCCAAGAGTCCTCCTCTCTCTCTGATAGAACCCATAAGTTTTCTGATTGCACAGGCAGTAATTTCCTAGTAAGACATTTCTCCATTTTATTCCAACTGAACATATAAAATGTGTTTCTCTATATTCCACTGGTTTTTGGGGGACTTTGGTTTCAGTGCAGGCTCAGAATCCTGTAAGGGCTGTCACCTTTGGGCAGATCCCTCCTCCATGCTTCAGGTCCCTTCTGTAAATTGAGGAGCATTGGATCAGAACAGTTAAAGCTTGTTTCAACTCTGAAGTGCTCTGGGTCTTGGTGTTTTAGGAGTTGGTGACCTTCAAGGATGTGGCTGTGGACTTTAGCCCTGAGGAGTGGGGTCTGTTGCACCTGGATCAGAAAGAGCTGCACAAGGAGGTCATGCTGGAGAATGCCGAGAACTTGCTCTCCTTGGGTAAGGAGCGCTTCCCTTGGAACTCTGGAACTGCCATCAAAAGGAGTGACACCATCCCTTCCCTGGGGTGCAGAGTTTCAGGCTTTTATCAGTTCTTAGAAAGGCCCAAGGACAGCCTCCTGTCCCCAAGAGACAGGGTCCTCCTGCTGCCTGTTCTTCTATGGGAGGTCTTTACATTGTAAGATGGGCACCTAGCACTTGTGTCTGCAAAGCTTCTGAAAACTGCTCCTGCCCCTTTTCACTGAACATGGAATAGGGGAAGGAACCCCCTTCCTCTTGGTGGGAACCATTTTGTTTTTGTCATGTTCTTTTTACCTTGCTGCCCCTGGTGTAACTCAAATTCCCAGCACAACAAGTGGGCCCCTGTTCCTTCATACATCCCCCAAAGGTCTATACAGATACAGGGGGAGAAAGGGAAGGGAGGAGGTCTTTCCATACATTTGCTGGGATCCAGCCCTAGTGCACAAGAGCTTCCTTCATGTGCATTATTGAATTTGATTCCCACCACAATCCTTTGTTTTGGGTACCGTCTCTATCCCCATTTTACAGGTCTGCAGGCTAAAGCAAAAAGATGAAATTACTTGCCCAGAGTCACATAGCCAGGATGTGTCTAAATACAAATTTGAACTCGGGGCTTCCTGACTCCAGGCCTGGTGCTCCCTTGTCTATGCTACCAGCTGCTTCTAATGTCCAGAAAATGGAGGATGTGGGATGTGTCCACCCTGCTGAGGAGGCAGCAAAATCAGGATCTTCTGACTCCAGATTGCTTGTGTGGACTCCTTTGCCCTCTGCACTCTTCCCTTGGAAATAAGTACCCTGAAAACCATCTTTGAGTTGTCCTTGGAATCCTCCAATGGGCCTCCCACCCCAGCCCTATTGCAATGAGGAATAATGACAAGTTTCCAGGCTCACACCCACTATCTCCCCCCTCCCCAGGATTTCCAGTTCCCAGAGCAGATGTCATCTCCCATGTGGAGAGAGGCGGCCTGAGGAACTCCTGTCCTGGTGAGTGAGTTGCAAGCTGGGGTGCAGGCTGCTATCCCAGGAAGCTTCTTGATGTGATGGGCCTGGGGGTGGGTAAACTGGCTTGGAATCCCATTTCAGACTCTTGTGATAGGGAGATCTTGAGCACTTCTCTGAATCTCTACTTCAGTCACTTCATCTGTAAAAGGAGGGCTTTGGACTCCAAGGCCTTTCAGTTGCCTTCTAATAAAGAATCAGTGGTCCTAGTGGAAGCCTTTATTGGAAATTTGGGGCCATGCAACTATCTACAACCAAAGAAAGAGGGGTCAGGCTGTCTAATATGACTTCTCTTAGACCTTCCTTAAGCCAAAAAGCATTTATTTGTACTTTTTTGATATTTATTTAGAACTAAAAACAAAATAGAAAAAGACAGAAAAGAACAATTTTAAAAAATGTTTTATGTTCAGCAGAACATAGGGGAGGATTCAAAATATGTAATAATAAATTTTCATAAACCATAAATGAAAGACATTATATTCAGAACCGTTCATCGATTTTTGCTTTCCTGTGGTTGTTCCTTTGTTCTCTGCTGGGCACTTTTACTTTATTGTTCTCCCTTCCCTCACTCCCCCTTCATCCTCTGCCAACTTCCCGAAGGAGGCAGTAGTTGAACACAGATACATAGAAAAAGCAACAACTTCTGAGGAAAGCTGGCTGCAAGCTGGAATCAATGAATCTTCCTTACCTGCCTTCTTCCCTCCAATCCTGCCTTTTCTCTCTCTCTACTCTCTTCTTCCTTCATTGCCTGTTTCCTTCTTTCTTTTCATCTTTCCTTCCTTCCCTCTGTCTAGCTAGGATATCATATATCCTTACCTACAAATGCTCTTAAAATTATTCCCCCCCTTTCTTCATCACTGAACCATCCCTGCATAATCTCTCTCTCTCCCTCCCTCCCTCCCTCCCTCTCTCTTTTTTTGCTGAGGCAATTGGGGTTAAGTGACTTCCCTAGGCACACACAGCTAGGAAGTATTAAGTGTCTGAGGCTAGATTTGAACTCAGTTCCTCTTTGCTTCAGGACTGGTACTCTATCCACTATGCCCCAGTTCCTTTCTTAAGGAACAAACCTTAAATCAAAATCAGTCTGATTCTCATTGAGCACCGATTCGTCCCTTGCTAAACCACATTTGGTCTTTGTTTGGGTCCTGATTGACTCAGATTGAGTGTAAATTGAAGTCATTTCTGCTTTAATCAGAAACCTGAGGTTCTTCCCAGAGTCACTCATTCATTCCTTTTTATTTATTGAGAGTTTTCTTTTTGCCTAGGTGAGACAGGAGATTCTTTGCCTCCATTGCTCCCTAGCCTTAATCACTGGATGGGGGCAGCCTCAGTCACAGGAGACATGTTGGAGGCCTTACCTTAAGAAGGCCCAGCTCTCCCCTGGCCATCTGCATCGAGAGCCATTTGCAATAATCTTGATCTGTAACTGGCCAGGGGAGGTAGATGGCTCTGTGGGGGAAAGTGAGGTCGGTGACCTTGGGCAGCCCTCCCTGACTTAAATTCAAGTAACTCACTGTATAAAACTGACAGCTACCCTTAGGTTAGAGATATGGGAGGGAAAGACTCCTGGTTATTTTATAACAGCACCAGGAGCCTTAGGCCCTTGTTATCTTCACTATGGGATTTGTTCATAGGTGAGAGGGAGCAGGAAAGAGATAGAAACAGAAACAGAAATTTGGCCCCTCAGAGGGACCAGCATGCAAGCACTAAGGTGGGGTTAGGCCATTAGATCAGCCCTGGGAATGTTAACCAATCAATACACATCGAATAAGCACCTGTTCTGGTATACACATTGCATTGAGCCCTGGGTATACAAAGAGAACTTGTCAAGAAGTTTTAAATCCAGCATAGAAACTTGGAGATGGTTTGAGAGTAAACAGCAGCTTGTGAAATTTTTCTTAGCTAATCCAGGCACAGGAAAGTGTTTTTATTGAAATGGATCACATTCAACAGACATATGTATATAAAGAGAAGTTGGAAGAGAAGTTTATGAAGGAGGGGTTGAGGTGGAGAGAATCAAAATCATAGTGCAACAATAGTAGTTAACAAGCATATATGCCTATTGTGTGCGAATATATTGTCTCTTTTGAAGCACACAACAACCTCGGAAGTGGGTACAATTATTACCTTCACTCTACAGGAAAACTGAGGCAAAGAAACACATTCCCAAGGGTGCAGAGCTAGGTGGTGCCTGAGATTGAGTTTGAAAGAAAGGATTGGAAGTAAAATGGAGAACATGTCTAGTGTAATGGATTGAGAATACTCAGTTTTTAGTTTCTAGTTCTAATCTCCTGCAGGGATTCGAATTAGGTTACTCAGCCATTCAGAGCACATATCCTCTTTCTAAATAATGAGAACCTTGCCTTTTTCTCAGCTTTGTTGTGGGTGTCCCATGTCATTATACTGTGAGTGGAACTCTGTTAATTGAATCACTTTATTGGTGTGAGCTAATAGCATTTAAAAATGATTGAATCTCTCTATTTCAATTTGAAAACTTTGCCTGGAGAAATTAAAAGTCAATCATTTTATTATCAGCCAGCATTAGAGGGTATATTTATATACTTGTGTGTTTGTTTCTTTCAGATGCAGAGACACAGTTTGATATGAAGGAGATGAGTGCAAATCTGAAAATGATCTCATGGAAAGACCTTTTTCAATATCGTGAATACAGGGCTGTTATTGCTAAACACAAAAGAAACCACATTGGAGAGGAACATTGTGAATGGAATACACACAACCAGGCTTTAAGAAAGAGTTCCATTGTTGCTAAAGATAAGAATATACATCCTGAAGAGAAGACACCTGAGTGCCATGAATGTGATAAAGCTTTTTTTGTACTCTCTTCCCATCAGAGAATCCTTGCTGGAGAGAAGCCTCATGAATGTAAGAAACATGGAAAAGCTTTGAGAGAGAGATCTACTCCTGCTAAACATGAGAGAATTCACATGGAAAACCAACTATCTTACATATGTAATCCATGTGGAAAAGATTTCCAATGTTATTCCAAATTGGTTCAACATCAGAGAATTCACACTGGAGACAAGCCTTATAAATGTAACCAATGTGGAAAGGCTTTCATAGATCGCTTCAGTCTGGCTAAACATCAGAGAATCCACACTGGAGAGAAGCCTTATAAATGTAATGAATGTGGAAAGACCTTCACACGGAGTGACCATCTTCGTGAACATCAGAGAATCCACACTAGAGAGAAGCCTTATGAATGCAATGACTGTGGAAAGGCTTTCACATTTCACTCTTATCTTAATGCACATAAGAGAATCCACACTGGAGAGAAGCCTTATGAGTGTAAAGAATGTGGAAAGACTTTCATACAGAGCTCCTGTCTTCATAAACATCAGAGAATCCACACTGGAGAAAAGCCTTATAAATGTAATCAATGTGGAAAAGCTTTCACACAGAGTGGCAGTCTTGCTTTACATGAGAGAATCCACACTGGAGAGAAACCTTATAAATGTAATCAATGTGGAAAGTCTTTTATAGATCGCTCCTACCTTGCTATCCATCAGAGAATCCACACTGGAGAGAAGCTTTATGAATGTAATGAATGTGGAAAGGCTTTCACAAAGCTCTCCTACCTTTTAGCACATCAGAGAATCCACACTGGAGAGAAGCCTTACAAATGTAATGAATGTGGAAAGAGTTTTACACAGCGCTCCCATCTTGTTGTCCATCAGAGAATCCACATTGCAGAAAAGCCTGATAAATGTAATGAATGTGGAAAAGCTTTCACACAGCGCAACAGTTTTAGTTTCCATCAGGGAATCCACACTGGAGAGAAGACTTACGAATGTAAAGAATGTAGAAAAGCTTACACAAATGGCTACTGCCTTGATTTACATCAGAAAATCCACACTGGAGAGAAGCCTTATAAATGTAATGAATGTGGAAAGGCTTTCACCCTGCGCAGCAGTCTTACTTCCCATCAGAGAATCCACACTGGAGAGAAGCCTTACAAATGTAATGAATGTGGAAAGACTTTCGCACAGCGCAGTAGTCTTACTTTCCATCAGAGAATCCACACTGGAGAGAAGCCTTATAAATGTAATGAATGTGGAAAGACTTTCATAGATCGCTCCTACCTTGTAGTACATCAGAGAATCCATACTGGAGAGAAGCCTTATCAATGTAATGAATGTGGAAAGGCTTTCACAAGGAGCTCCTCCCTTGAAGTACATCAGAGAATTCACACTGGAGAGAAGCCTTACAAATGTAATGAATGTGGAAAGGCTTTCACAAGGCGCTCCTACCTTGACGTACATCAGAGAATCCACACTGGAGAGAAGCCTTACAAATGTAATGAATGTGGAAAGGGTTTCCTAGATCGTCCCTATCTTGCTGTCCATCAGAAAATGCACACTGGAGAGAAGCCTTATGAATGTAATCAATGTGGAAAGGCTTTCATCTATCGCTCCCATCTTGCTATGCATCAGAGAATCCACACTGGAGAGAAGCCTTATGAATGTAATGACTGTGGAAAGGCTTTCACAAGGCGTGAAAGTCTTGGTAAACATAAGAAAATCCACATTGGACAGAAACCTTCAGCTAAAGGTCAAATTTTGCTTAGCAACAAAGAGTGCACATTAGAGAAAAACTTTAACTATCTGGATCATGGTAAAGTTTTTTAATATATTAGTCTCTGACTAGACATAGGAGATGCCATACTAGATGTAAAACCTCATTTATATAATCCATGTGAAAAATCATTCAGGCTCACTTCATCCCTGAATTGCCTCTAGAAAATTCCTAGAAGATTGAAATCCCAAATAAAGGCATAAAAGTGGAGGAGAGACCTTGTTAATCAGCAGAGATTTTCTGTTTGGAAACAAGTCTCCTATGGACTTGGCATGGGAAGGTCTTTAGCTCAGGTTTATATCTGAGTATACGGAGTGCAGGGAAGAGTTACAGATGTGCTGAAGGAAGACATGCCCTTACCTGGAGCATAAAGGTCACTATAAAGTCACAATATTCACACTGGAAAGAAACATTATACAAAATGTATTTGCAGAAAGGCTGGATCTCATCCTTTGTGTAGAAATCTAGCAGCAGATGAAACATGTGAATATAATGAATGAGGGAAGGCCTCTTCCTACAGCACAGATTGCATTAGATATTGCAATTTTATACTGTGTATAAAGGGTCAGAAAAAAGATGTGAGTTTTTCTCTGAAATCCCCAGATTGCTATCCAAAGAAGGGTCTTTATAATGGGGGGGAAAACCAATTGTTTTAATCTCTTTACTCTATCAAGAATGATTAAGAGATTTTAAAATCTGATTTTACATTGTTTTTATTACTTAATTTTCCTCTTCATTGTCTTGTTTATTCCTAAATTCTTTGGCTTTCCATCTGTGTAATAAATTATATGTTACATGTTTTAATTTTCTTTTAAAATATCTGTGGCAGGGCAGCTAGGTGATGCAGTAGATAGAGCGCCAACCTTGAAGTCAGGAGGACCCGAGTTCAAATCTGGTCTCTCACACACACACGCCACACACACACACACACACACACACACACACACACACACATGTATGCCTGCACAAACACACACACACACACACATACACACATGCATTTATTCCTTTCAGTAGAATCTCAACTCACTTAACCCCAGCCTCAAAAAAAAAAAAAATATCTGTAATTAGGTCTCCATTTTGACCTTTTTTTTGCTAAATTATGTGGAGTGGTTTGGAGGGGATGTTAGGCCTTTTCAGAAATTTGACCCCCAGAAGAGTTCCATAGTTTAGGGCTATATTTCCAGAAAAACTTTTCCCCTTAGACTTTGCTTAATCTTGCACAAACAAATTTGCTACATCAGAAAGTTTTGTAATGTATAGTTACTGTTAAGTGGAATGGGTTGGTTTAAAAAAAAATTATTTTAAAGGAAAATATACCAGTTAAACAGGTAAATTTTCAAACATTCTAGCACAGAGATAAGAGCAAATTTATTCATCTGAGGATAAGCATGTGTGTGTGTGTGTCTGTGCACTTTAAACAAAGCCAATAGTGTGTCCTCCTGAGAATATTAGTCTTTTCTCATGGGACTATAAGCTATGAAATCACCCAGACAATTTCTTCCCTTCCTTGCAATCTCCAAGGACATTCTTTTCCCTTGAGACAAAACAGAGGAGTGGTGAGCCACCATTCTGAGTTCTCACAGCCATGGAACAGGGATCAAGCTTTAGGGAAAACCTGAGCTGGTCTGAATCCTCTGCCTCCTCAGAGCTGGCCCTCTTCCTGTTCTTCTGTACTACCTTGAGATACAGAAGGGATACTTGAAGCTCATCTAAGGAGTGGCGAGCTTGTCTTAGAAAACAGGGTAGGAGGAAACATGCCAGGGTAACAAAACTTATTCAAGGCAGAAAATTCAACAGCAAGCTTGATACATTATTAAGAGGATTGCCTTGATTTATCCACTTCCACAACCTGTTTGCAATATCATGAGGATTAGTACCGTCCATCTGAGAATCACCTCCTTTATGTTGTATCTTAGACAATTGAATAATTTCCCATGAAGTATTTTCAGAATGCAGCACCCTATAGCTTATTCAATATTTGCTTAATAGTTCAGTTGTTAAGAGTTGGAATATATGTAAGTAGTTATCTAGATAAAGGAATAGTGATAATCACATTCCCAAATTCAGGGTCAGCCAGAGTCAGGATGAATTAAAGTCCTTGGTCTTTAATTAAAGCCCTTGGTCTTTAAGGGGAAGTGAAGGACCTAGGCAAGCTGCCATGAAGCTTGTCAAAAATCTCTCTTTGATTCTGGAGTCCAGAATCTCCAGCTTCATTCCTTCTCATCCTGCTGCCAAGTGACTGTGGCCTCTTTCATCCTGCTCTCTACAATTATTGCCTACAATTATCTTAACACCAAACATTCAGCAAGCTCCACTTGTGAGAAGAGCCATTTATCCAAACATATGCAAATAGAGCCATTGTCTCATGTCTAACAGGTGACTAATCTTACATGCTAGTTGTCTGATTCAAGCATATCTTTTTTGAGTTTCAGCCCTCTACATCTACTGCTTGCTTTTGTTTTAGAACCAAGGTGGTCATGCCCTCCCTGACCTCTCAGGGAGGTGAGAACCCCCCAATGTGGAGGTGACCATGCCTTCCCTGAGTTCTCAGGAAAGGAGGTGAAAACCAAAAAGGATGTGATCACACCCCCCTGACTTCTCAGGAAAGGAGGTAAAAAACACCAAATGGAAGTGGGGAGTCAAGCCAGATATTGTTAGTGGGTTTCTGAGCTGCAGGGTCTTAATAGAAACAAATATACACGAACCCTTCAACAAGGGAGGTATTGCACATACACATAGCAATAAAGCACAGGCTAGCAGTAATGACTCCCCCCACAGCTGGTGTAGGCACAATGTGGTATAACAAACATGAATTGCACATGCAAGAAGTAATATGACAAATAACATGAAACAATATGATGTTGTAAAAGATGTCCTGAAGTCCTAGAAGGACAGCATGTAAACAACAATCACACATACACCTCCTTCAGCAGCCAAGAGATAGTCCAAAACCAATCTATTGTCCATTGCTTCACTGTTAGGAAATGCAATGATTCCTGCAGATTTTGAAGTCTTGAAATAGTCTTATCATATCTCAGGGATTCCAATGATTTCTGAGGGATTTGAAATCCTGCATTAATCTCTTTATCAAATTTTGATGTGTATGAGTCAATTGCCATTACTGCCATGCTCTTTCAGTTGTGGGCACAATCATCAATGGAACCATGAAATGTTTCTTGGGTGTTCTTCATTTTAAGGGTCTTCTCCATCTGTCTCTGATGGGCAAGGTGAATACGGTTCATTGGCACCCATCTGATTCTTTCTCCATTTGTAGAGATACAAGCAAACCCTCTCCTCCAAGCAATTAACCTATATGGTCCCTTCCATTCACCACTTTCTGGATCTTCCCACATCACCTGGTGATTATCTAAAAATAGTGGAGCTGCTCACACTGAACACTGCCCTTCTCCTGGGTTATAAAACTGTTAGGTTCTTACCAAGTACTAATGAGATAATGAGATACTAAATTCTTACTAAGTGCTAAGTCGGTACTTAAACAATTCTCTAGTTCTGGCCTTTAGGGAAGTTTTAGTCCTGTGAACTCCTGGGGAGGAGCTTACATGTTTAGCAGGAGCAAGTTCATTGGTTGAAGTATTTTTTTCCAGAAGCCCTTTTGTTATCCCACGCCCATTCTCTGGGAGGATAAAAGAGGGCAGCACTTGAGAGATTGACAAAGAGTCTCTACAGGAAGTCAGAGTTGGTGGCAGTTGAGACAGCAGATCTCCTCCCAGAGAGCAATCTACAGTTTCTGGAGACAACAGCACATTACATAAAACCTGTCTGCTAGAGCCAGTGCATCTTTGTCAAAAATCAAGAACCTAATAGGATAAAGAGCTAAAATTAGAAATTCTCTACAGTTACCTGTAACATGCACTCCTGGTAGTTACAATTACTAGTCTGTCCTAGGCCCAATAGAGTACCTTTGACCATTGACCTTTGCAGTGTCAACTCTACCCGGCTAGCCTCCTCTGAGGCCTTCAAAGATCTCTAGCCATGATCTCTTAAATCTATAGCTTAATAACCGGTAGCACACTCAAGAACAGCCACGTGTAATCTTAAAAGCCTTTATCATACCTACTCACATAATGCCCTGACTTCATGCCCTGACTTGTTGTTCCCGAGTGAACACCTGGTCAGAAGACCCATGTGTTCACTACCAAAATCCGTACCTCTCTGGGCTATTCATCTGCTTGTCTCAGGGAGCCAGGTTAAAGACCGCCAAGTTAAAGAGAGCAACTGCTCTCTGCAGTGGGCTTATAAAGGTTCTGTGAGGTCACACACACAGCCAATCAGCGAGAGAGTCACCCATTACGAAGCTATCTCAATGTGGCCAAGATCCCACCCACTGGGCAGTCCTAATATCTACAGAGAATATTTCCGGGCCTCAATCTCCTGTTGCACTCTGGCGCTGCCCATTTAAAGGGCCCTTACAGTTACCTGTGCCTCCTGCTTTCTTTTGTTTTTGGAGGAGTGTCTTGATGTCTCTGTTTCTCCTATCTAATACTGCCTGTCCCTGAGGATTAAAAGGTATGCCAGTGGTGTGTAAAATCTGATCCTGTGCACAAAAGTGTGCAAAATGTTTAAAAGTATATCCAGGTCAATTATCTGTTTTTATTGCTTGTGGCACATCCATAATTGCAAATGCTTATATAAGGAATTCTGTGGCCACTCAGGCTGTCTCTTTGGCTGTTGGTCTTGCAAAAGTGAATCCTGAAAAGGTATCTACTACAGCATGGATAAAAGACAGATGACCAAAAGATTTATAATGGGTCACATCCATTTGCTAAATTTCATTGGGTCTCAAACCATAAGGGTTCTTCCCTGGAGGGAGGGTAAGAGCATGGAAAGGAAGGCAAGCTGTACAGGCTTTTACTATGTTCCTAGCTTTTTCTCTTGTTTTCCCAAATTGTAAATGTAAAGCTGGAGCAAACTGATGATAATTAGGATGAGATTTTTGAGTTGCCTGAAATAAAGGAGTATTGGCCAACATGGTTAGAAGGCTCTCTGCCTTTTAACTTCCATCAAAAAATAGGACCTGGAAGTCCACTATGAAAATGAACATGCAAGATATAAGTCTTACCTGAATGCTTTCTCTTGAAGTTCCTTAAAGAGCTGTTATATATTGGAAGCTACAAATTTTATTTGGGCTGTGGCAATTCTTTGCACCACACCTACTGAATAGTCCAAATTAGATATTATATTTACATCTCCTGGATAATAATTAAGAGCTAGAATGATTGCATATAATTCATTCTGCTGAGTGGACTGAAAAGGAGTTGTGACTACTCTATAGTTAAGTCACGAGAGAACACAGCACATGTTATGTTTGGATGCATTTATAAAGGTAGTTGGTCCTTTAAGAGGACTTTTAGAAAACTTTTCTTCAAGAATCCATCATCAATTATGTAATAGTCTGGTTATCTTTAATGGAGACCCATGTATAAAATTTGGAGCCATGGTCAATAAAATTTGCTTCTCTGGGATGGTTTCACAGCATACATTAATTTGTGCATTAGTATAAAAGGTGTATATCTTGTCAGGTCTTATCCCAGATAATTGTACTGCTGGCTTAGTGCCTTTAATAAAATTCTGATCACAAGCAATATGTAAGGCTTTGGTCAGCTTGTGCTGAGAGGTTCACCCACTCTATCACACTGTCTCCTTGATAAAGGACTTCTGTGGGTGCCTCTTTTGTAGCAAAAACTTTTATTCCCAAGGGTTTTTGAGTGACTCAACCACATTGGATAAAGCCAGTTTGACTTCTCTCAAAGCCTCTTTAGCTTCTTTTGTAAGCTGGCATAGTGCGTTTAAAGCACTGTCTACCCTTAAAATGTCATATAATGGTTGCATTTGATAGGTAGTCAAGGCTAACACTGGACGCATCCTTTGTGAAATTCATTTGAGGTGTTTAGCTTCTCTGTTCTTTAGAAAAGTATTTGTATTATAAGCACTTTGAGGTATATTTTATATTCTAAATATTGAAAAGAAGCATGTCTTTTAATTTTTTCTGGAGCCACATGCAATTTGTAGTTCCTTAGTGTTTCCATGGTATTTTGCAGACATGCTTCTAGCATTTGTTCCTCAGGTGCACATCTCAATATATCATCCATATAATGTAATAATAATACTTCTGGAAATGCTTTTCTTGTTGGAGTAAGAGTAGTAGCACCATATATTTGAACATAGTGGGCTATTTTTTATTCCCTGTGGCAAAACTGTCCATATCTTTTATAGGACTCACCTAAGCTAACCTGGGCACTGAAAAGGCAAATCTTTTCATATCCTCTTATCTAGAGGGATAGAATGGAAACCATCATTTATGTCTATAACCAAGAGGCCATTCTCTAGGCAATTGAATAGGAGATGCAAGTCCAGGCTGAAGAGTTCCCATAGTTTCCATCTGATCATTTACTCTTCTTAGATCAGTCAACATCCTCCATTTTCCAGATTTCTTTTTTACAACAAATACTGGGGAATTCCAAGGACTTAGAGAAGGTCACAGGTGTCCTTGGTCAAGTTGCTCTTGCACTATATCTAATAAGGCCTGAATTTTATCGCTTGTTAAGGGCCCACACTGTTCTACCCACACTGGTGAATCAGTCTTCCACTGAATAGGAACCAGTGAGAGTGCAGGTAGGCCTTCAACAGCAGCCCTGCCTAAAAAGCCAAGTACTGATTTGTAATCCTATCTGCTGCAAATGTCTCTTCCCCACAGACTGATAGGGATGTTTTCAAGTATAGAAGGGAGAACAACTCCTGTTTCACCTTCAAATGTTCATCTCAAAGGGTTAGCATTAATTTCGGCTACTATTGATCCTCCTAAGCCAGACATATAGGTGTTTCTTAATCTTTGACCAGTGACTGGACCAGTTAGCACCTGTAATGATTGTACCATCTGCACCTGTGTCTACCAATCCTTCTAGTGGTATGCCATTATATAAACAGTGAGCATAGGTCTGTCAGCTGTGTTGCAGTCCAGAATTGTAATGTTCTTCTCTAAAATATAATATTGTCTGGTGTTATGGGCCAGAACTTGAAACAAGATGCTAATGCTTGTACTTAGTACACCTTTAGAGGAGTTCACATCTTAGTTCACACATTCACACCTTTAGAAATTCCTGGTATTAAGAATTGTTCCCATAATTGGCTTTTTCTTTTCAAAACATATGCATACTTTTCAACATTCACCCTTGCAAAACCTTGCATTCCAATTTTTTTCCTCCTTTCCCCCACCCCACTCTTTAGATGACAAGTAATCCAATATATGTTAAACCTGTGCAACCCTTGAAGACATATTTCCACATTTATGATGCTGCACCAGAAAAATTAGATTAAAAAGTAGGAAAAAGGGGCAGCTAGGTGGTGCCATGAATAGAGTACCAGACACTTAACACTTCTTAGCTGTGTGACCCTGGGCAAGTCACTTAACACCTATTGTTAAGGGACAGGTCAATTCTTTGAGAGCCTCCACAGCTGTGAATCATAACATCTGAAGGAGTTTCAAGGCAGCCTTTGCTGACACAGGTGTTGTAGACTGGGAATGAGATAAATTGGAGGCTGAGGGAAGAGGAGGGAGGTCAGACAAGGCAACAGCCTCTCAGTCAGAAAGGTCAGAGACCAGCAACTGCCTCTCAGTCTCCTTGTATCATGGTCTCACAAGAAGAGATCCATTCTGGGTTGGATCTACAGCAGCCACTGTCAGGTGGTTCCCATGTATTCCAACAGCTCCCGTGTATTCCAACCCAGTTGCCTTGGGGGGGAGAGAGAGAGAGAGAGAGAGAGAGAGAGAGAGAGAGAGAGAGAGAGAGAGAGAGAGAGAGAGAGAGAGAGAGAGAGAGAGAGAGAAATTGTAAAAATACTATGCTGTGATTCATATTCAGTCCCTGTGTCCTTTCTGGATGCAGATGGCTCTCTCTATCACAAGATGATTGGAAGTGACCTGAATCATCTCCCAATTGAAAGGAGTCATGACTGTCAGAATTGATCATTGTATAATCTTGCTGATGCTATGTACAATGATCTTCTGGTTCTGCTCATTTCACTCAGCATCAGTTCATTTAAGTCTCTCCAGGGCTCTCTGAAATCATCCTGCTGGCCGTTTCTTATAGAACAATAATATTCCATAACATTCATACGCCATAACTTATTGAGCCATTCTCTAACTGATGGGCATCCACTAAGTTTCCAGTTCCTTGCCACTACAAAAATGACTGCTATAAACAATTTGCACATGTGGGTCCTCTATCCTTTTATGATCTCTTTTGGACACAGACCCAGTAGAGATACTACTGTGTCTGTGAATATCCACAGTTTGAGAGAACTTTGGGCATAGTTCCATATTGCTTTCCAGAATGGTTCACAACTGCACCAACAATGTATTAGCATCCCAGCTTTCCAACATCTCCTCCAACAGATATCATTTTTTCTTGTCATACTTACATTCTTAGGAATACCATGTATTTGTAATGGTATCTCTTTGATTTTGTAGCATAGTCTTTGAAATCATCTAGTAACCCATCTGAAAATAGCAATCCACTTCTTGTTAGCTCTATGTTAGTATATGTGTCTGTGTCTAAATGCTTTTGGTCAGAACACTTGGAACAATAGACTTTTAAAACAGCTCAACCAGTTAATAGGGACTCAGTACTCATAAAGCTCTAGTGAGGGATAAGGAAGAAGTCCTTGCCAGTAAATAATTCTCTGTGTCTCTCTTATCATATAACTTGTGAAAGCCAAATAAGCTTTTACCTGGGTCATTATCAGCCCAAAGATTAAGAACAAAATGAAAACTTTTTCTTGAGAAAGCATATCTCTCTGTCTTTTAATTATGACTAAGTTAGAAGACAGATAAGAGATGCAATCTTTTCCCCATTTTGCAGAAATATATAACATTAGAAACTGATTAGAAATTCAGTTTGTGACTACAATGTACATTTTGCTTTGAATTTCCAAATTGTGATTTGAATATTTTTTAAAATGTTGAATAAATGCTAAAGAAATTGCTGAAATATTCTAGTGAGTTCCTGAAGGTAGTTTGAACAAAGTAGCAGTGAAATTCCAAAGTAAAAGAGAAATAGATCGCACCATGCATTTTAAATTTTAAATGACTTTTAGAAACTACTTGCTTGTTATTAACTCTTTTCTGGCTAATAAAAAAAGAGACAAATTTATGTAAATCAGAAACACCTAAAAAGTTTAAAAGTTTTATTAAAAATGTAAATCTAATTCAAATTCTGTTTACATTAATTAAACTTTATTGAAACAATTGGTTCCAGCAATAGTATTGGGGGAGAGATGCTCATTCTTAATCTGAGCTCCTGGGTAACAAATTCTTGAGCACCCATTAGGAAGACTTTTTTTCAGCTGGAAGGACTGGAGATTGAGGATTTCTCTTTGAAAAAAGTATAAGCAAAGTGTGAAATAGGAATGAGTTTTCTTTCATGTTTTAAATTAAAGATACTGTTGACATTATTACTTCCCTAACTGGTATTATACACACTGGGAAAATATTGTATAAGAAATGCAATTAGGAATGTAATACAATTGTATTAATAAAATTTAAACTTTTTTGACATGGTTACTGTGAAACTATTAACTAATTTATTAGAGGTCATTGCCATTATGTTAAAACCCTAAATGTTTAATTGGTATATATTAAAAAAGGAAATTAATAATTACTTACTGTGTGGGAGAAAGTACAAAAGAAAAGACCTTGTAAAATCTTTTTATTGATAAACCTGCCAAATTTCTTGAGACTATCTGGTTAAGATCAGGACATCCAATAATTCCTGGGAAAGAATTTGTGAATTGGTTTGAGAAAAATGGGATCTCTTCTTCTAAAACAAACATTCTTTTACAATGGTGGTGGTGGGGGGGATTTACAAGTTTATTTATAATATGGCAATATTTCTGTCATGATTTGAGATTATGAATTTATACCTGGAATAGTATACATTGAAGTTGTATCTTGACCTAATTTAATCTCAGCTCTCTAGTCTTGCATATTTAATCTGATGTAAAGCCTGTGGGGAGGAAATAGCACTGAGCCAATAGCACTTTATTAGAGTCCATGTTCTGCTCTAATGAAGTGGCTCTCAGATCTTTCTCATGACTTGAGATGCTTCCTCCTTCAAGGGGCCTATTTTTATAGGGCTAGATATCCAGTTATTGAAAAACAGTTATATCAAATACAGAATAGTTCCATAGATTGATATATGACACATAAACCAAAATATGGAAAATAATATATCAGCAGGGTTACAAATTAGGTGAAGTAAGGAACATCTCCATACAAGATGGACAGGCTTCTCCTCAGGTTGGGAAGGAAGAAATAGCACAAGCTATCACAAATTGGTTCTAAATGGTCAGAAGATAGTCACCTGCTCCTATTGAACAAATGCTTCCTGTAGAGGTACAAAAATATTTTGAAGTCTTTCCATTTATTTGTCACCTCTGTCAGTCTGGATTTGGTCACCATGGTAAGTCAAAAGAAGGGTGTTGGGCCATTAGTTAAATTCCTATAGTTTAGTAAGTGAACTAAAAATCTGCAGCTCACAACTCTGGGGCCTTATCCACAGAAATAATTTTATCAAATTCCATCAAATATTGATTGGAATAGAGTAGGGGTCCAAATAAATCATCTCTCACAGGGGTTAATAATATGTATTTAGAGATTTGATATCTGATATTTGTTAGTCTGGAGATAGGACAAACACAATCCCCAATCATTTTGGCTCTCTTGGATAGTCTTCATCTCTAAATGAGCCTCACAATTCCCATTAAGGATATGATAGACCTGTTTTCTCCTCAAATGTGTTACACCATCTCTTTCTTTAGGTAAAGGATGTTACCTGGGAATGAATGTTTAAATATTAATCAAGCGATTTCTATGTACCAGATACTCAGGTAAGTGCTGGGAGTGCAATCAAATTTAATGAAGACAATCCCTTGCCCTCAAGGAGCTTTCATTTTAAGAGGAGTAGAGAGAACATAAAGAAAGAAGGTGGGAAGAGAAGTAAAAATGCTTTAGAAATGTTTAGGAAGTGATATGGAGGCATGTAAAGGGCTGAAACTCTTGAGTCAATGCATTGAGGTTGGACAATCGCGCACTTGAGGCGAATTACCGATTGGACAATACTCTCTAGAGTATGCTTGGAAAATGGCCCTTCCCACTATCCTGTGCTGGCCCAATCATTTAGTGTATACAGAGAATTGTGGGAGGGACTAGGAGGTAGAGGGAGACTAGCCAGGGTCACTTCGAGAGAGAGACGAGGTGAGGTCAAAGACATCCTACATGTCCACTCTACCGCTAAAGACCAAGAATAAAGACTTTTGCTCAGCCTGACTCTGGCTGATTTGAAGGTTCCAGGGTGCTAATGTGTTTGCCACAGATGCAAGATAAGGTGAAAGCAAAAATATTAGGAATCCAGGAACAGAATTCAGGTGATTTCAGCCCACAATATCTCTTAATCTGTTACCTTCTTTCCATTCATTTTGTCTCTTCCCCAACCTCATTATTTCTTACCTGGGCCTGGCTTCCCCTTCTTCAGTATTCTCCTTCTACCAAAATAATCTTCTGAATGTACCACCAAGCATTTGTAGGTCACTCCCTTGTTTCTAAACTTTGAATTACTCTCCATTGACTATATAAAAATACAAGCCAGTCATACATCTCAGACCTCATTTATTTCTGAAGTCTTCCATGATTCCTATCTAGAAGTATGCCTATGAATATTCCAGCTCTCTCTAGTTTCCAATTAATCTCTATTATTAATATTTTCTTAAGCCTGGGCCATTAACAAACACATAAAACAAGCCTTAGTTTGTAGCATTTACTGACTTCCAAGGTGTAAATACTGACAATAAAAACTAAAAACAAACAAACAAAAAAATGCTGACAAAAACCTCCTAAAAACACAATTGTCTCTGGCTCCAGAATACTCTTACCTTATTTCCCTTCACAATCAGACTTTGATTTTGAGTTTTGGTGTAAAGCTAATGAAGTTAGATTGTGGCATATTGAACTTCATTTGCCTTTAAGACATCTAGTTTTATATTAAAACTAGATATATAGATCTGAAAGACATCCAAAAAGAGATAATGTTTCTGAGATGATCAAATGAGAGGATATAGAGATAAGGAGAGTGTAGGACATAACTTTGATAATGGTACAAACACAGTTAGGGGAAGTAAAAGCAGCTGAAAAGGAATGGTCAGAGAGGTAGAACTAAGAGGATGCATTGCCTCAAAAATTCCGAGGGAGTGTCCCAGATGAGAAGGTGGCCAAAAGTGTGAAATGCTACAGAGAGATCCAGAAATATGAAGACTCAGGGAAGACCAAAACTCTGTATGGTTCTCAAGTGCTCTTTAACAAATATTTTGTTCTATTATTTTCCCTCTTGCCTTCTTTTTCAGAAAATCTACTATTAAAGACTGCCTGTTTTTTGGTAGTGTAATGCTGGAGAAACTGAGGCAAAATAGAGATTAGAAAGTATTTAATATTTTATTTGAAAGGGAGAGATTTCCTGGGATCCAATGGATCCATGGTTTGGTCCCAGGGCTGAAGGAGACTATCATCTCTAAGAATTCAACAAACAATGTGAATTCTCAATGACATATATGCACATGGCTCAGACATAGTGGGTAGATGGAGGCAGGGCAGAGTCAGGGTGCTAAGAGTGGGAATAGGACTCGGACAATACAATTGTGACAGGGTGAGGAGAGCCACGGGAGATGGGGATGACATAATGAGAGGAGGCACCCCCTTCCCCCCCCCCCCCCGGCCAGATGGGGAGAGTCATCTTGATAAGACAGTATCTGTTATTCTGATAAATTGGAATGGGGAGAGGCATTCTGATATTCTAAAATATGAGATCATTTACCCTTATCAAGTATTCTGATGATTAAGAGGGAGGGGTGATTGCAGGATTGACCAGAACAATTAGGTCACAATTCAGGGAAACTGAGGCTGGACAATTTAGGGAAACTGAGTCAGGATAATTAGAGAAATTGAGTCAAGACAATAAAAGAGAACTGTGGCACACCAATAGTTTCTGGTTAGACATGCTCATTTCTTCCTAGAGACCTCTAAATTCTGTTCTTAATATTTTATGTATTCTTTTCATTCATTAATTGCTTTTCTGAACCACTCCAGGGTCCTTGATTGCCCTGTTGATGTTTTGTATGGTCAAATTATGGTCATTTTTCCTTCCTTCCTACTCCCTTTCTTGTTCACCAGTCTCTAAAATCCTCCCCATTTGATCCCTTTACTTCTTGATTCTAATAGCTAGTGCCAAATTCACTTACTTATGTTTTAACACTGCAATTTGAGAAATGGGTTAATCACAAAAGTCAGGGAAGGGTGGAATAGCTGCTCAGCATGCCCACAAAAACTTTTTGAGAGTGAGTTGAACCCAATGATTGTGCAATATTGTTCATATTTTAAGTATTCGTTAATTTTTTATGGATCTTTTGTGTTATATGTTTTTATGGTGGAGAAAATAACTGTTCCAGATTTGATACCGCCTCTAAATGTCTGAGTACTTTTTTTGAAGGGAAATACTGATTCCTTTTGTGGAAACTGTAGTCATGAGACACATCTAAATCTTATGTTCAGATATATTCACTGGAGTTCTAGTCTCGTTTGGGTGTAAATCAGAATTATGAGAGAAAAAGCATGAATTTCTCTTCTTTGGTCAGGTTGTCCTCCAAATGAATCCCGATCCACTTAATCAGAACTAAAATCCAAATGTGAGAAGAGCTTTCATTTGGGTCATGGATGACAGGCCAAAATATTCACCCTTTTTGTGGTAGCATAGTACATAGTAAGAGTATCCATTTAGATATGAATGTAATGAGATGTGATCATATAATAAGAAATGACAAATATGAATGATTCAAAAAAATCAAAAGACTTCTGTGATTGGACCTAGTCTAGATAGCTACATGAGGATTCTGGATCTTTTTCTGAAGTACAGTTTTTTAGGGAATTATTCTTTTTGACAAGAGTCTGGGAAGATGTTAAGGACTGGATCCCTGGTTTTACTTCTCAGGTTGAGAACTTTTTCTTCCATGGACAGCCCTGTAATACCTCAGGATTTGTGAGTCACTGCTGATCAGCACAAAAGGGCTAAGCATTGGAAAACAGGAAGCCAAGAGGGCAGAGCTATGCAACAGCCAGGGTCTAGGTGTCATTGAGTGCATGCAGGCAGTCAAGATAGAATTAAGTAAGTAAAAAGTGACAAAAGTGCTCACTAGCAGGAGGATCATTTGGGTGGCTCTGGTTTCTGGGGAGGATCTAGTAAAACAGCTATTAGAGTGAATCTGTTGAACTCTCTTGTGATGCTTGTGTAGAAGATAAACCTTGTAGCCACTGGTAAAGCTAATGAAAGTCATACACACAGCATCAGGGAGGGAGAACACAACTCCATGAAGTGAGTTACTAATAGAAGTTGCAGCATTCACAGAGCAGTATCCATATATATTTGTTTTTGAAGTATTTCTGGTGCTCCTTGGTCCTTTAAGTTTCTCAAGAATAGCAATATTTTGTAGTAGGGGGAAAATCCAGCAGAGAAGAATAGAGGGCATAATGTATCTTGGGAGTCTGGTTTTAAGCTTCATGAACCTGGAGTTCAGGGGACTGATATTGATGGCCTGAAAACCACTCAGAAGACAGGTTATGCAGAGGGAAAGCCCTCGACCTACTCTGTGAAGGTAAAAGACAATTTTACAACCAATGTCATCCAGTAAGTTTTTCAGACCCAAAGCTGCCAATCCCTGAAGGAATCCCTTGGAGAGAAGCACCAAGGAATTAGCCAAAGCCAGCTGGCTGAGAATCAGATCTATGAGCCTCAGATTCTGACCAGTGAAGAAAAGAAAGCTGAAGAGATAAAGTAGGAATAGATTTCCCTGAATCCCAATTCCTGTCTGGGAGAAGAAGGCAATACTCAGGAATATGTTCATAGGAATCATGTTCTTGGTGTGGTGAGATAAAGAACTTCAATCCGAGCCTGAGGACCCTGGAGAGAAACACAAGGACTTTATGCCATCTCATTCCAATCTAAAGAAAACTAGTGACATAACTCCTTCCATGCTACAGATGACAAAGGATACCTGTCATTTATACATTATTGATTTGGGGAATCATTTATTTTTCAGCTCAGGTGTTAGTAGGCTCAGTTTCATTATCTGTATTTATGCCATGAATCATTTCACATTTTGTTCCAGGCTTAGCTTTCTGTTTTCCCTGAGCTCACTTAAGGAAACTAGCCTAGTTGCTTGTTAACTGCTCTGGCTCAAAGTCCTTACTTGCCATTTTTCTCATCTGGTTACTATTACTCTGCCAACTCATTGTGAACTTCCAGTCTATTATACTCCACAGATCTTTCTTAATCACAGTCCTTTCTTTCTAGACACACTTGTTTCATACTCCTTCCTACATTAATGTAATATAGTTTTAGATCCCAGGTCTAAGAATTTATATTTAATTTCATCTTATTAGATTCAACCCAATGAATTTAGAAAGAGCTCTACAAATTAGAAAGCTGGGCTGAGTAAAAGAAAAAAAGCAAATTTAATAGGAAAAATATAAAGCAGCTTTGGAATTCCTTCATGCAAAAGTTGCTCCTCCCAAAGATTCCTCTACTCATTTTTCAAGGCACAGGGATTGGGGGTAGGTGTGGTGGGAGTTAGCATCCCCACAAAATCATGGCTTTTTTGTCCCCACCAGAGTAGTTACTTTTACCAACCATCCCATGGACAGATTAACTTTTTAAAAGATATTATATCGGGGGAGCTAGGTGGCCCAGTGGATAGAGCACCAGCCTTGAATTCAGGAGGAACGGAGTTCAAATCTGGTCTCAGACACTTAACACTTCCTAGCTGTGTGACCCTGGGCAAGTCACTTAACCCCAGCCACAGGGGGAAAAAAAGATATTATACCCACTGGCATAAAAATTGATTGCCAAGAAAAGATTCTTGCCTATTTCTATAAGTATACTTTCCCACAGTTTATAATAAGGGAGAATGCATGCATACACACACACACACACACACACACACACACACACACACACACAGAGCTTGTGAATAAAGAACTGATGAACATATATGAAATTCTAGGAAATAGACATTGGTTGTACATATGGAAGCAACCTTTTCTGGACACTGTGTAGCGTATCACTTTGAATAGCAGTAAGTCCAGATGTGGCATAACAAGG
Organism: Sminthopsis crassicaudata; assembly: GCF_048593235.1. NCBI lineage: Eukaryota > Metazoa > Chordata > Mammalia > Dasyuromorphia > Dasyuridae > Sminthopsis > Sminthopsis crassicaudata. The sequence continues at coordinate 646,770,639 of NC_133619.1, read as the reverse complement.
ATAAATTTTAGAGGGTATGTCTTCTCAGAAGCATGGTGGTGAAATCTGGAGAGCCTGAAGGAGAGATAGAAGAGCAGTTGTCTTCAGAACAGACCCCAAAGAGTTGTTAGCGTTTTATTCCAGAAAGATCTTATGAAATTCATAAGAATTTATTCTAGATCCAGCTCCTACATTATAATTATTGTCTTAATTAGTTTCTTTGCTAATTATCTGGGATCATCCAAATAAGGTTTCATGTCATCAGCAAACACAGAGAATTTTTGCCTCTCTTTGTCTTTTTTTGGTGCTGTTAATTTCTATCTTTCCTCCTTTTGCTGTTAGCACTTCTAGAACCATAGGAAACAAAAGTAGACAAAAAGAACATTCTTTTTTTTAAAAATACTCTGTTAGTGTTTTTGCTTAAAAAAAATACTGTTGAATTGAGTTTTAGACTATTTTTTTCTATTATAATAAAAATGTCTTATTTTAACCCTGTGCTTTGAAGGTTTTCTTTTTAAAGCACTGATGAATACTATACTTTATTAATTAACAACACACTAATGAACTGGACTAGTTAAGTAGAAAATGAGGAAGAAAGAATTTATTTGACTAAAAAGGGGAAAATGTATCAGTAGATAAAAGCAAGAGAGAGAAACTAATACACTAAACTGTAAAGAAAGGGACTAACTGTTGAGAAGAAGGAATCTAAAGTAAGAGAAAGTTAGTCATTGAGAACAGTCCACCTAAAAATAGATTCAAGTAACAAGAAAAACTTAATACTGTTTTTACAACAGTAAATACCTTCTTCCCCCACCCCTCAATTTAGAGACAGCTGAAGAAAATTGTAAACCCAGCTCTTACAACTTGAAATTAAATAGATTAAACAATCCAAATAAAATGAAAAGTTGTGATAGATTGGATAAGAAAACAAAACCCTACCATCTGATGTTAACAAGAAACACATTTAAACAACAAAGATGTACACAAAATAAAAACTGTGGCAATGGAATAATATTATGCATCCTAATGAATTAAAAAAAAAGAAATCAGAGATTGCCACTATGTTATCAAACATCAGCAAAATAAACATTAAAGATATTAAAATACAATATAAATAAATAAGTAAACTATTTTAGGCTGATATGACAAAACAATATCAGTAATAAATGTGTGCACTCCAAATGTCTTAGCATTTTAAAATTTATAAATGAAATTGAGCTTCAAGAAGACATAAACAGTAACAATGTTATGTGAGAGGAGACTTTAATAAGAACTGGCTTTGGTTTCTAGGAGGCTCTGAAGGAAAGTGGAGGAGAAGAGGTATTAGATGTCTACTAAACTGAAGATCTATGTGCTGACCACATTGTATTACTATGAAATCTGGACAGTCTATCAGCACCATGTCAGAAAACCGAATCATTTCCATTTGAATTGCCTTAGGAAAATTCTGAAGAGTTGAACAATGAGGATTTTTGTCAAGCTGGAATGCCAACTTCCACTGCAAAGATGACCACTATGATGGTCTGTTACTGCTGTTTGAATGCTTAAAAGATTGTTTTTTAGAGAACTCAAACAAAGCAAGCACTTATTTAGACAATAGAAGAAGTAATACCAGGACAGTTTCAAGGTCTCTGTAGAGAAATTTGGAATAAATTATGAGACATAGGAGACACTGACACAGGATTTCTGAGTACAGCATGCTCATATCAAAGAAGACACTTTGTTCTATGAACAAAGTAGAAATTGCAGGCACTCAAAATAAAGACGAGATGTACAAATTTAGAGGCATTTAAACTCTAATTGATCATATGGACTATTTGTGTCCAATATGTTGCAGTATTCTGAGCTTGTATTGGTCTGATCAGACATAGTAGGATGCAGTGTACCTTGACCCCACCCTAATGATGTCATTTTGGTCTTCCTGGAAAATGGACAACAACCAATCAGTTTTGCCTAAGTCTATCAGAAAGATAAACAAAAGGGGAAAAAAGTGGAACTGAACTGATTTCTGGAGAAACTAGAGTTAATAAAACTTTTGGCATCTTCTAAATAGGACATCAAAAGATTGTATTTGTTCTGCAGCATATGAAATTTTTACAAATATTGACCATACACTAGGGCATAAGGATATTGCAAATAACTCTAATAGGACAAACATAATGAATATATGCGTTACAGATCATAATAAATTCAGAATAGAAATTATTTCAGGAATGAAAAACAAAAGATACAGCTCTAAAAGTAGACGTAATGAAATCTTAAATTATGGATGGGTCAAAGAGAAAATCTATGTTTTTCTATGTAATAATCAACAACCATGAAAAAGAATATCATAAACAACATGCCGAATTTTCTGGGATGAAGTTAATTCAGTCACTCAGGGAAAAATAATATTCTTACAATCATACATTAACCAAATTTAAAAAGAGAAGTTCAAGGAACTGAATATGCATTAAAATTATATAATCAACAAATAAACTAAAATAAGCACAAAACAGAAGAAATAAAAGATTAGAAGGGAAACAGATAAATTGGAACTCCACCATAAATAGATAAATAATATCAAAATCAGATTTCTTAAAAAAAACTAATGAAATTTATAAACACTTACATAATCTGATTAAAAAGAACAGCAGAAAATCAACTCAATAAAATAGCAAATGAATAAGGTAAAATCACAACAAAATCCAAAGAAAAAGGAATATTAAAAACAAATTATACACAACCATAGTCTAACACAATAGAAAGCAGGACAGATATAGGAGAATACCTTCAAAACTATGAAAAGAAAATGGAAGTCCTGGGAAAATTAATGAATGGAAAATAGGGACTATGGGGGCAGAGGAATATTCAAAAGTGAGAAGGTTGCTGAGGCTGATTGCAAAATCTAGAATGTCAGAGGCAATTCAGTTTAGTAGTCTCCTTGTCTGATCTTTTAAATATACTTTCTTTAATTTTCAAAATGTCCTTTTGGTGTCTATTTTGGTTGTATTTATTTGTGGGCTTTGCTAATTTTGCAACTGCATTTAAGTTCACCAATTGGATATTTTCTGTTTTCTTTTTTCTATTCTCCTAATACTTGTTTTCAGAAATGGCACTTTTCTTATGACTAATGATTTGTTGCATCAAGGAAATTTGGGTAAGATGTATAATTGTTACCAGCTTTTTATACATAGTTATTGTTTTTATGCTTTCTGCTTTGACTCAATAATCACTCAGGTTGTTAGTATTCAGTCTCTATTTAGGTTTATTCACCACATGTTATTTTCTATTTTTACAGCATTACATTCCTTAAATGATGTGGTTGTGTGCTCTACTAATATTTATTAATATTATTCTGTGCTGTAGCATGTCAGGTGAAAACTTGTAATACCCATGTCATATACTCATGAAAATATTCTTTTAAAAATATTTCATTTTTTAACCCCAATTGCAGGTTAAACATTTAAAAAACATTTTAAAAAGAGGGGCAACTAGGTGGTGCAGTGAATAGAGTACCAGCCCTAGATTCAGGAGGACCTGAGTGCAAATCTGGTCTCAGATACTTAATACTTCCTAAAAAGAGTTTTGAGTTTCAAATTCTATCTGTCTTTTACTTTTCTTCCTGCTTGCCCACATTGAGCTAGTTAGCAATATATTATAGGTTATGCGCACAATCATGTAAAGCATTTCTATGTTAGCATTTCTTCTTGCAAGAAAACTCCAATCAAATGAAACACAGGAAAGAAGGAAGGGAGGAAGGGAGGAAGGAAGGAAGGAAGGAAGGAAGGAAGGAAGGAAGGAAGGAAGGAAGGAAGGAAGGAAGGAAGGAAGGAAGGAAGGAAGGAAGGAAGGAAGGAAGGAAGGAAGGAAGGAAGGAAGGAAGGAAGGAAGGAAGGAAGGAAGGAAGAAAAGACATAGCATCATCATTTGTCTGTTTGCATTGTCTTGGATCACTATATTCCTGAGAATACGTAAGTCATCCACAATACTTCCTGCTATGATATTTCTGTTATTGAATACAATGTTTTTATAGTTCTGCTCACTTTCTATTGGGTTAGATAAGTGTAACGAGCTGTTGTCTCTAGAAGCTGCCGGATCGCTCTCTGGGAAGAGATCTGCTGTGTCTTCTACTCAAATCTCTCCAACAGATTCTTCTTCCTGTAGTGAACCGTTGTCTCCATGTAGTTGCTGTTAACTCTTGTCCAGAGAAGTGACTTCCCTTCCTGCAGAGAGCCCCGTCAGGCCTGATGCAATGCAGACACTTCTCCTTGAATCCTGGCTCTGAATCTCCTCCAGCTCTTATCCTTCTCCAGGCAGACTCACTTTCCAGGCCCACTGTTCTCTCTTTTATTCTCCCAGAGAATGGGCGTGGGATAATGCAAGGGCTTCTGGGAAGAACCACCTCAGCCAATGAGCCTGCTCCTTCCATCAAGTCAACCTGAGTTCTCACCTTGTAATTGTCCAACCTGAATTCTCACCTTGTCACTATCCAGACAACCCGAGTTCTCACTTAGTAATCCTAACAGATAAGTCTTTCAAGATGTTTTTGAAATCATCCTGCTTATCATTTCTTATGGCATCATCTAGTAAAATGTGTTCAGCTATTCCCTAGTTGATGGGCATCCCTTCAATGTGCATTCTTTGTCACCACAAAAAGAGATGTTATAAATATGCTTGTACATTTACATCCCTTTTTTGGGTATGTCTTTTTGGAATACAGACTTAGCAGTGGTATTAGTGGATCAAAGGGAATACACAGTTTTATAGCCCTTTGGAATGAAAATGTTGTTGAGGAGGATCATTATCCTAAAAGTAGCTTGGTGATATAGTAGATAGCATGCTGGAACTCAGGAATTTCTAAATTCAAAACTGATCTCAAACACTAGCTGTGCGATCCTTGTTAAGTCACTGCTTGCCTCAGTTTCCTCAACTGTAAAATGAGGATAATAACAGTACTGACCTTTTCAGGACTATTATGGAATAAAGTGAGTTAATATCAGGAAAGTACTTGGCACAGTTCCCAGCAAATAGTGGGTGTTTAATAGATGGTTGTTGTCTTCCCACCTGCAGCCCCCTTTCCTCAGTCTTTCCCCTCCAGAGAAGTTGTCAGGTAATAAATTATTCTGTAAGAGTCAGAGGCAAAACCAATAGTTATAGCTAGTGAATCCTTTCCCAAGAGCATAGAGGTAGTTATTTCTCAACCTGATAACAGTAGAATTGGTGTTTATTATCTTCCTGAGGCACATAGCCAAATTATAACCAGGATGTACTGAAGTGGATTATCACAATTTATTTCTGATAACTCACTTTGGCACAAATGGCATTGTCAGAAGGAAGCTGAGAAAGGTTTTCAAAAATTATGAGGTGAGAAATTGAAGGCCATTGGCACATAGGTTTTCATTTCATTCTTGTTGCCCAATGAAAATGTTATACAGAAGAGAAAAACTCAGTTGGAAAATGAACAGCATATAAGCAGATATAAAAACAAAATAATGATTTGGTAGATTGGCCAGTTTCTTATAACATTCTAATTCTTAGGACTAAAGGCAAAAAATTTCTGCAGGAGGAGAGAATAAAAATGTGTGTTCTGATAACATACAGGCCACCGAATGTAGCCAGTCTTTGAGAACTTAAACATTGAAACATCACTGACAGTCATCAGAGGTAGAAAGTCTTCTATATAAAAATCTAAGTGAGTCATTTTTGAGGACGATCACCCCATCTTACATCTTGTTATACTTAGAGTCCATCTTGTGGTGTTCTGGTCCCCACTATTACCCCACTGATTAATTAGAGTCTACAAAGGTTCTGTGGTACCCTCATTACTTCTGGACACACAACTTAATATGTATACCCAAGGAAGCATAATAACCCCCATTTTCATATGCTCAGTACCTTGGCTGGTTTTATAAAATATCCTCCAACAAAGCTCCTTATGATAGGTTGATAAGTTTTATTCAGAAATGGTTCATTTTTTCCCTTCCAGTCTCCTATTTAGATTATAACAAAATTACCCATTTAGATAGCAATTGCTATTAAATATAGGCAATATATGATCACAGAATCATAAAACCATTGACTTGGAGCTAAAAGAGAACTTAGTGGCTGTCTCATTTTACATCAGGAAACTAGGACAGAAATGTTGCATGAGCTAGCAACTATCTGAAATGGGATTTGAACTTTAGTCTGCCTGACTGCAAGTTCAGTGCTCTCTCCACTGCTACATGAAATTAATGATCCTTCTTTCCAGCCATTCCCACAGCTCTCCAAAGAGCACTGAGTCAGATCATACTGTACAAGACCAGCAGTGATCTGTAGATAAACAGATAATAGGTTATGATGGTGTTCAGACAATTTATTTAACATACCTTTCCACTTTCTCTTCTTGTTTCCTGTGATATATAGATTTATCTACCCAATAGAGTGGCATAAAGAAGAACCAAGAGTATAAGAAATGGCACAAAATAGATGTAGAATGGGAAGAAGGAAGAGCCAGGAACTTCAGAGGACTTTGAACAGGAGAGGAAACAGAAGTAAGCTGGATTTAGAGGTGCAAAAGACCCACCTAGTAGAAACAACATTTCTCAGATTCTGAAGGAACAAAATACCAATCCCTGTTGCAGAGACTTTCCTCTGCAATATACAAACATCTTGCATGCATTTCTGTGTTTCTCCTTAACTTTTTGACTCTGAGGACAGAATCTTTGTGGCTAAGCCTGAAACACAAGAACTCACCTTGCTTTTATCTCTATTTCTGGGCCCGACGATGACTCCAGCAAGGAGTGTAGACTTTAATTTGGTTCTGTGTTTGTGCATATATGGGGGATACATCCAGGGCTATCTTTATAAGACTTGATTCACTGATCTGATCTGCCCCAGAGCAGCAATAATCATGTCTCCTGAAAAACACAGAACACTGTCTATCCCCAAGGTGCAAATCAGAAAAGCAATTAATGTTGATTAATCATACTTCTTAGCAATTACCAACGAATATGAAAAGTGCCAAGAAAGTAGCAGGAGCAGCTGAGGGAGAAGAGGACATGAAGGTGGGGCAGTGATTAGACTTGATAAGTGAGTGCCTCTGAACCTGTGTCTGTCCACTGGATTGGGTTTGGGAATCATTCTCTGAGTGCCCTAGGCCCATTGTATATAACCATTGTACCTCCAGAGAGTTTTTTTTCCTATTCAGTGTTTTCACAAGTGCTTACAGGGTTCTCAACTACTCAGTCCTGATGGAGTAACTTTGGTTAATAATAAGGACATGATAATAGAGAGATGGGCTGAACCCTTCCATGGTATATCTCAGGGATGAAGTCAGTGATTATATATTTCAAGTAGAAGTCAATCTCTTTCTAGCCTGAATTCCAAGTGAAGAAGAGGTTTCAATTGCCATTTGTCTTTTTTTCCCCATGACTAAGCACTGGATATTGATTCTATTCCAGCTGAGATTTACAAGATAGGGAGGCCATTACTTATATAAAAGTCAACTGAAATTTTTGGGTTTATATGACAAGAGCAAGTTATTCCTCAAGAATTTAAGGACTCTATAATCTTTATAAAGGTAAAGGGAATAGATTGTCATGTAAAAATCACAGGGATATGTATGTGGGGGTATCTCCCAGTTATTGGTCGTAAAATTTTTGCCATAGTCCTGCTTAATAGGTTGATCCTTCACCTGGACGGTGATCGTCTATTTAAGAGACAGTAGTGCTTCAAAAAGGGCCCATAAATGGTTGATATGGTGTTTGCTGCCTGAGTCCTCCAGGAGTAATACAAGAGCAAAATGTACAGAATGTTTGTCAATCTGACAGTGGTATTTAATACCGTCAGTTCTGAGGGCTTTTGGAAAATCATGCCAAAATTTGTTTGCCTGGAAAAGTTCATCAGTATTTTATGTCAGTTTCCTGACAGCATGTTTTCTCATATAGGTAATTTTCCCTTAATATTCATTTTCTTTCCTTTTTTTTTTTCTGAGTCAATTTTGTTTAAATGACTTGCCCAGGGTCACACAGCAAAGAAGTGTTAAATGTCTGAGGCTAGATTTGAACTCAGGTCCTACTGATTGCAGGGCTGGTGTTCTATCCACTGCACTACCTAATCACCCCTAATATTTCTTGAAATAAGATATTTAGGCTTTTTTATGTGGAGCTGGAGGGTCATAATATTTGGGAAGCCTGGTGGTTCTTTTTTTTTTTTTTTTTTTTTTTTTTTGTATCTTTATTATATATATAAGTTACCACCTAATAGTTTTTGGTCAACTGAGTTTAATGTTTTGTTTTGTTTTGTTTTGAAGGAATCATTGGCTTCTGTTTTGTTCATTCTAATTTTAAAATATTTCTCTGGCAAAGTTTTGTATTTTTTGTGATAAGTTGTTAATTCCCATTCCAATTCTTTCTTCCATAGTTCTGATCCTTTCACTCTTTTTCTTTTATTATTTTGGAGTGTAGACATGTAATATTCTCTTTAAAATGTAAAGTTCTTTGTTGAGGTTTCCTTGGGGTCTCTGAAGAAAGCCTTCATTTCAGTTCAGTAATCACTACAGGAGAGCAGCCAAGTGTTAAAGTCCAAATCCTTTATTATCTCTTTCAAAGTCTTGTCTCCTTTCCTGGGGCCAGTTTAGCTTTCTTAGAGGCCTATTCCTCTCCTTGCTTCCGTGGGCTTGAGCTCCTGCTTCCTTCTCTACCTTCTGAATCTCTGCGAATCCAAAGGTTTCTGCTTCAGCCTCCAACCAAAGGTTGGAAGATGCAATGAATCTGTCTCAGCCTCCCAGAGCTTCTAGTGCAGTTGTCCCTTCTGACCCTGAGAGCTTCTTGCTTATATGCTGTACACTGAGTAAAAACCAGTCATTACATCACTAGGAAATCATTATTTGTTGTAAGATTAAATCAATGATAAACTAGATTCAACATTGTCTCCTCAATTCTGCTTAGTACCTTGTTTCAAGTTCTAGCCCATAACATCTCCTTGTAGGATTAAATCAATCCTACTGAACCATGCTAAATTAGATAACTATTGTCTATATCAATTCCACTGACTTCATACCTTGTAAGAATCCTTTGTTTCAAGTTCAGAGTTCTGGCCCATAACATATTTCTATTCTCTTCAGACTTTATGCATGACAATGAGAATAATAGTTTTAGGAATCATAACCTGAGTTGACTCTCTTGACCCTACTTTGAATATCCTCAAAGCTACCCCTGCTTCTAAAAAAGGAGATATGCATTCAATATTTAGGTTGCAATACTTTAGATTTAATAGGATGTGAGTATTCCTTCCTTCTGATCAGAGTCTTCCAGAAGTCAGTCTGGTCAGGTATTTTAGCTTGATAGTAGGATCAAAATCTGAGTTTTCCATCCCAGAAAAGAGCACAGTAGTATTTGGGAACTCCTAGGTAATTATTAACCAACACACAAGGGCTAATACTTGGGAAATATGAAAATAGAAAGGCAGAGGCATATCTCAATTATGATAGGAGATTAATAAAAACATATAAGGTGTCACAGGGGAATTAAGAGGAAACAAAGGTAATCACCACTAATAGGATAGTTTTCTTGTTTCTTTCAAGAGAAATTCTGGCAGAGATGCAGATAATTTGGATTTACTGGATTTTTTGGGGTGCCTGTGTAGATGAAATACTATGTTGGTGCTGGAAAATACCATGATTCCCAAATACACAGAATCAGGAAAGGACAGAATGATTGCAAAAATGGAGTCATGACATATAGAAGAAATTAAATGGGAACAATATTTGTAATCCTCTCTCTCAGGAATGTTTCTGTTATGAATTGACCATTAATTCTCCAAGAAATTATGAAATTTAAAAACAGATGGAGAGTCCCACAGAAGATAGTGGAAGGACTGTGTTTTTGAGTTCTGCCTATATGAAGTTACTGGGGCTGATGGTAATGACCTGAAAGGTACTCTGAGCATAAATAATGCTTAGAGGCAAACACTGAGCCATTCTGAAGGAAGAAAAATTTACAGCTAAAGACATCTGTGAAATTCTTCAGATTCAAGATCATCCTTGTTTGGGGGATGCTCTTGGAAAGAAGCACCAATAAATTGGCCAAGGATAACAAAGATCATATCTGTGTTTTGGTTTATGTCTATTAAGATACACTTAGAGATAAAGAGACAAGCAAGGAAGGGATTCCTAAGGACCCTACTTCCTTCCTGAGAGAAGAGAATGATTAGGATAATAACATTAGGAGATCAATTCTTAGAGTCCTGGGAAGGGAAATTGTTATCAGAGTAAGAAGTATCCATAGGAAAACACAAATTAATGGTATTTATGAACATTATCTCTTCAATCCCACACAAAAGAACCTATTGAGAATATCTCCTTTGATTTCTTGGTAAGGAAATGAATTAATAAATTTATAAAGTCTTATCATTTCCATTATATTGGCTCAGCCTAACTATGAAACATTAATATTTCTTTACATGTTTTATTTTTTCATTTTCCTCAAGAGGGTTACATAATATTTAGTCCTTTTTGCAGATTTTAGGGAATATTTCTTTTTTAATCCCATTTCTTATTTTTTTTTACTTTTGATAAAATATTTATAGTGCTTAATATTTTAAACAAATTTAAAGGTGTTTTACAGAAAAGATAACAGGCTCTTATATAGCAATTCATCATGTTAAGAAATTTGAACAGAAATACACCAAAATTAATTTTTAATAACTAAAAAGTCACCTAAAATTCATCTTAGAATTTTACTAGAAAATGTGTCTTGGACACCTCTTTATTGTGCACTAATGACTATCCAAGGGAAAGAAAATGAGTAGTATAATGTTTAATAAAAATACAATAACTGGGGAAGCTAGGTGGCACAGTGGATAGAGTTAGCCCTGAAGTCAGGGGAACTTGAGTTCAAGTGTGGCCTCAGACACTTAACACTTCCTGACTGTGTGATCCTGGGCAAGTGTAGTATAATGTGTAATAAAAATACAATACTTGGGGCACCAGGTCTAATTCAGTTCCAATTAATCAATGATGGACAGAATCAGCCACACCCAGAGAAGAAACACTGAGAAATGAGTGTAAACTCTTTGCATTTTTGTTTTTCTGTCCAGGTTATTTTTACCTTCTGAATCCAATTCTTCCTCTGCAACAAGAGAACTGTTTGGTTCCGCACACATATACTGTATCTAAGATATACTATAACATATTTAACAGGTATAAGACTGCTTTTCATCTAGGGGAGTGGGTGGAAGGAGGGAAGGGAAAAATCAGAACAGAAGTGAGTGCAAGGGATAATGTTGTTAAAAAAAAAATTGCCCATGCACATGTACTGTCAATAAAAAGTTACAATAATAAAAAAAAAAAGAAAAAAACTTTAAAAAAACCCAATAGTTCCTGCAGTTAGAAATACTTGTGGTTATTTTTAAACATACTGTAAAGTATACCTCTGAGGGTCTTCAAAATATCATGGAATCCCATATCGTTTATGTGAAAATTTATGCCACTCTAAGTCTCAAATACATTGTAACTGGAGACCCATCCAGAGACTGGATAATGTGGGTCTTCATTCACCAATAAATTCCAATTCCCCCTCTTTAAATAAGCGGCTCAAAGGACCTGGGAGCAGGGCATGGGTGATCTCATCTTCTGAAACTACTTGCTGAGAATGAGTATAGATTTGAGTCACTTGCAGGGTCCCATCTTATTATGGAGGGTTGGCAAGTTACAAATCCATCTGGTCATGGTGCTTTTTTCTTAGGAACTCATTTACGTCTTGTTCAATTCAATTTTTTTTTTTCTCTCTAATATACCTCTTTTTAAATATTGTATTTCCTCTTCTACTAATCTTGGTAGTTTACAATTTTGTAAATATTCTTCCATTTCATTTAAGTTGTTAAATTTACTGGTATAAAATTAGGCAAAATATTCCTTATGATTGCTTTGATTACAAAATAGTGATATATATACCCTTTTCATTTTTGATTCTATGATTTAGTTTTTTTCTCAATATTTTTTCAATCAAATTAAACAATGATTTATCTATTTAATTTTTTTATGATTATACTTTGTGAAGTTTCCTCCATTTTATTGTTACTCACTATTCTCTGCCTTTCTTTTTAACCTATCTCGGTTACCTTAGGTCTCCCCCTTGTTCCACTAGGAGTTCCTCCCTTATTTTCTCCCCCACCCTTTCTAAAAGTCCTGCCATTATCCTTTACCCAGTTTTCCACCTCTCTAGAATGTCAGAACTCACATTTGGATTTTCAGGCTGTTTTCCCTTCAACTCTGAGGAGAGCAAGATTCTAATATTTCCAACATATCCCACTGTAAAGTTATTGAATTGTGAGGATCCAGTCGTCTGCTCAATTTTAATCTTTGTCTGTGAGGAGGTCTGAAAAATTTATATCTCTGTGCACAGAGAAGGATTATAATTGAGCAGATGACCAGATACTCACAATTCAAGAACTTTAGATACTGGCGCCCAAAGTGGGCCAAGGACTTTTGGTTATCCTGTCAAGGACTTATTCTGAGCCCTTCAGAGGAGCTAGTCCAGACCTTCACATTTAAGGACTTATTCTGAGCCCTTCAGAAGAGCTAGACTGGACCATTGCAATTTGGTGCCTGAACAGGGACAGACACGATCCTGATTCCAGTGGAAAATTTTGCCTCCGATTCAGATTACAGTGGAAAAGACTTTCTGACACAGAAATAACCATGAGTAACAAGGAAACTTTGTTAAAGATTAAGTGAGTGTTCTAATAGACAAATAAGGAACTTACCTTGTTAAGGGCTAAACCAGCAATATCTTATAGCTGAAATGGGGCAGATGTTAGCTAAGAATATTCCTTTGACCTTAGCAAACTCAGCCCCAGCCCCAGAGGCAGCCTCAGCTCCACCCCCAATCAGGAGTGGTACTATAGAGAGTATAATTAAGATAATTGAGGAACAGAGTTTACTTGTAAACTGGGTACAGAGTACTAAACTCTTGGCTGCATTAAGATGCACGTCCCCATGGTTCTTATAGGAAGAAAAGATAGAAGTAGATAACTGGAAGCTAGTGGGATTTGAAATGAAAGAATTTCATGCAAAAAAAAATGGGCCTTGTTCAATTTCTGCAGAGTTTTTTATATCTACAACATAATTCAATTAGCCTTAAACTATGGAGCAAGTTGTAGGAGAAGGAAAAGTTTTTAAAATGAACAGAAGAGGAAGTGTGAGGAAAAAAGGAAAGATCAAGCTCTTGCCCAAGAGCAAAGGGATTTAAATGAGGAATTAGGGAGTGATGACTCTAATTCTCTTGAAGAAGCTTCAACCCCACCTAGAGAGCAGATTATTGACAGGCCCACATCAACTCCACCTTCAGAGGTGGAGGAAGAAGGAGGAAGGGAAGAGGCAGAAACACAAACAGAATTGCCTGTGAAGCAGCCTAAGCCTATGACAAGATTAGAAAAAGCATTGGTTAAAGCTAAGAGAGAAGGACAGGATATAAGTGATTTTATACATGCATATCCTGTGATTAAAGAGATTGACTCTGTAGGTCAAAAAGGAGAAGATATGCACCTTTAGATTTGAATAAAATTAAAGATTTGAAAAAAGGTTGTACCCTTTATGGGGCTCCATCAGCTTATGTTAAAATGTTACTAGATGGTTTGCTTATGAAGTCCTAACCCTGAATGATTGGAAATCCATAGCAAGGACATGTCTAGAACCTGGACAAAATTTGTTACGGCTTGCGGAGTTTCATGAATTATGTAAAATCCAAGTCAGATGCAATTTGGAAATAGGAGTTAACACACAATTCACTTTTGAGCAATTACCTGGTGAAGGTCACTATGGAGAGAATTCAGAACAGATTGATTATACCATGACAATATATGATCATATTGCTAAAGCTGCAATAATAGCTTGGGGTATCCTCACTGGACAGAAAGATCAGGGAGAGGCTTTCACTAAAATAGAGCAAGGTCCCAATGAACCTTTGGCAGATTTTGTGGGACGTTTGCAAACTGCTGTCAAAAGAACTATTGGAGAAAATGCAGCTACAGAAATAATGACCAGATATCTGGCTAAGGAAAATGCCAATGAGATTTGCAAAAGAATTATATGGTGATTAGACAAAGATGATCCTTTAGAGGAGATCATAAGATGATGTGCTACAGTAGAAATAAATGCTTTCTACACCCAGACTATGACGAACATGGAAAGACAGGGTCCCTCCTGGCAAGGACCTTCTAGAGAAACTCATCGATGTTTCCAATGTGGAAAAATTGGGCATCTAAGAGCTCAACATAGATATGGAGATATAGTGAGAAGACAGGGTGAGAGAAAAACTAAAACTCCATGTCCAAAATGTCACAAGCGCTTCCACTGGGCCTCCGAATGTAGATTGACCAAGGGAAATGAGAGGTGGGGCTTAGCTCCAGCCCCCCAGGTGAAGTGTGATGGCAGCCAAGGTTACATCCAGAGAAATTTAAGACATGATCAATCAGCCAAAAGGCTATCAGATGGAAGAATGGATTAAATTAGGAAAAACAGAGTTGTATGCAGTAGAGACTACTGAGATATTCCCTGGAGAAGTGAAACCTATTCCTGTTGAGCCTATGGATCCTTTGCCTCCAGGCTTGACCATTTCACTTTCTGAGAGTGCCTACAAAACAGTGTCCATCCATACACTGATGTGGGAAACTGGAGAACGTGTAGCTAATATCCCAGTCACTAACACAGGTAGACAATAGGTGATTTGTCAACCAGGAGAAGTAATAGCATCAGACTTATTGTTATGTACCCCTAATAAGCAACCTGGTAATAGTCACCTAGATACTGACTCCAATCAAGAAAATCTAGGAATATATTGGACAGCAGCTGTGACAGCTGACCAACCTGGGCTTACTATTTATATAAATGGAATACCATTTGAAGGATTGGTAGACACGGGTGCTGATTGTACAGTTATTAGAGGTGCCAATTGGCCCAGTCACTGGCCAACGATTAAGGTAGACACCTACATGTCTGGGGTAGGAGGATCAATTGCAGCACAAGTTAGTGCTAGGCCTTTGAGATGGATATTTGAAGGTGAAACAAGAGTTTTTACTCTTTTGTGGTTGAAAAAAACCCCATCAATCTGTGGGGAGGAGACATTTTACAGCAGATAGGATTATAAATAAGCACTTTGGCTTTTTAGGCAGGGCTGCTGTTGAAGGCTTACCTGCACTTTCATCAGTTCCTATTCAGTGGAAGACTGATTCATCAGTGTGAGTAGGACAGTGGCCCTTAACAAGTGGTACAATCCAGGCCTTATTAGACATAGTGCAAGAACAACTTGACCAAGGACACTTGCGGCCTTCTCTAAGTCCTTGGAATTCCCCAGTATTTGTGGTGAAAAAGAAATCTGGAAAATGGAGGATGTTGACTGATCTAAGAAGAGTAAATGAACAGATGGAAACTATGGGAACTCTTCAGCCTGGACTTCCATTTCCTACTCAGTTGCCAAGAGAATGCCCTCTTTGGGTTATAGACATTAAGGACTGTTTCTATTCTGTCCCTTTAGATAAGGAGGATATGAACAGATTTGCTTTTTCAGTGCCTAGTGTTAATTTGGCTGAGCCTTATAAAAGATATGAATGGACAGTTTTGCCACAGGAAATGAAAAACAGTCCTACCATGTGCCAAATGTATGTTGCTGCTGCTCTTGCTCCAGTAAGAAAAGCATTTCCAAAAGTAATATTGTTACATTATATGGATGATATTTTGGGATGTGCACCTGAGGAACAAATGTTAGAAGCATGTCTACAACAGAACCTAAACACTAAACAACTAAAATCTAAACAACACTAAAGTACTACAAACTGCATATAGCTACAGAAAAAAATTCAAAGACATGCTCCTTTTCAATATTTAGGATAAGCAGTATATCCTAAGATACTCACAGTACAAAAGCTTTAAGAACAGAGAAGTTGGACATCTTAAATGATTTCCAAAAATTAATAGGAGATATCCAATGGATGTGTCCAGTGTTAGGCCTAACTACCAATCAACTGCAACTTCTATATGACATTTTAAGGGGAGACAGTGCTTTAAATTTACCACACCAGCTTACAAAAGAAGCACAAGAGGCTTTGAGGGAAGTTAAACTGGCTTTATCCAATGATAAAGAGTCACTCAAAAACCCTTGGAAATATCAATTTGTTACAAAAGAGGCACCCACAGCAGTCCTTAATCAAGGAGACAGTGTGATTGAGTGGGTGAACCTCCCAGCACAACCAGAACAAAGGCTTACTCCTTACCCAGTGCTTGTGGCTAGGATTTTATTAAAAGCTATTAAGAGAGTAATACAATTATCTGGAATAAGTCCTGAAAAAATATACACATTCTATACTAATGCACAAATTAATGTATGCTGTGAGACCATCCCAGAATGGCAAATTTTATTGGCCACAGCTCCAAATTTTGCACATGGGTCTCCATTAAAAATAACCCAGCTACTACATAATTGGCAATGGATTTTTGAAGAAAAGGTTTCTAAGGTTCCTCTTAAAGGACTAACAATCTTTACAGATGCCTCCAAAGAAAATATTTGTGCTGTATAATCTCATGATTTAACCATAGAGAGAGTAGTCAGGACTCCTTTTCAGTCTACTCAACAGAATGAATTATTTGCTATCATGCTAGCTCTTACTTATTACCATGAAGACGTAAATATAATTACTGATTCAGCCTATTCAGTAGGTGTAGTACAAAGAATTGCCACTGCCCAAATAAAATTGGTAGCCTCCAATATATATCAGCTCTTTAAGGAGCTTCAAGAGCAAGTGAAAAAGCATCCAGGCAAGATTTATATCTTACATGTCCACCTACATAGTGGACTTCCAGGTCCTATTTTTGATGGAAATTCAAAGGCAGATAGCCTTTTAACCATGTTAGCCAGTACTTCTTTATTTCAGGAACCACAAGAATCTCATTCTAAATATCATCAGGCTGCTTGATTTGGAATAACAAAAGAAGAAGCTAGAAGCATAGTAAAAAGTTGTACAGCTTGCCTTCCTTTCCATGCTCCTACACTCCCTTCAGGAAGAACCTAATGAATTCTGGCAAATGGATGTGACCCATTATAAATCTTTTGGTCGTCTGTCTTTCATCCACGTGGTAGTTGATACCTTTTCAGGATTCACTTTTGCAGTGCCAACAGCAAAAGAGACAGCCCACGTGGTCACTGAATTCCTTATCCAAGCATTTGCAATTATGGGTGTGCCACAAGCAATAAAATCAAACAATGGACCTGCTTATAATTCTAAACATTTTGAGCACTTCTGTGTGCAGTATAAGATTTTACACTCTACTTGAATAACTTTTAATCCACAAGGTCAGGCAATAGTAGAGAGAAGTAACAGAGACATTAAGACACTCCTCCAAAAACAAAAGAAAGGGGGAGCCACAGGTAGCCCTAGAGTACTTCTAAATTTAGTTCTCTATACCATTAATTTTCTAATTTTGGACAAAGATGCACTGGCTTTGCCAGACAGGTTTGATAACCCACCAGAAGGGCAGTGTCCAGTGCGAGCAGCTCCATTGTCCTTAGATAATTGCTAGGTGATGTGGAGAGACCCAGAAAGTGGTGAATGGAAGGGACCAGAGAGGGTTTGCTTGTATTTCTTCAGATGGAGAAGGAATCAGATGGGTGCCAACGAGTCATATTCTCCTTGTCCATCAGAGAGAGACAGAAAAAGAGAAAGACCTCAAAACAAAAGAGAAAATCTAAGAAACATCTGACACTGAAAGAGCATGGCTAATAAGAAGACTGGGAAAGAACTTTAAAACCAGCAGGAATCATTGGATTTCCTAACACAAGATGAGACTAATGGACAGTAGACTTCTGGACATTTATAAATTGTCAATTTATGATTATTTGATCATGTTATTTGTTATGTACTTCTAGTATGTACTATGTTACTATGTTACACTATGTTACTATGTGTTCATGTAATTTATGTAATTATGTCTACTACCTCCCATAGTGATGGATTTATGTTTCAAGGTCATGACTACCCTATGTTCTAAATCAAAAGAAAGGGGGAGATGTTGGGATTACAAGGTGAGAACTCAGGTTGTCTGGACAGTGACAAGGTGAGAACTCAGGTTGACTTGACAGTTCTCTGGCTCAGACCTTTGGTTCGGGCCTTTAAAGGGAGTTTACACCTTAGGAATTCTAAGAGGGTCAAGTTCATTGGTGGAAGTATTTCCCCACGCCCTGTTGAGTTCTCACATGCCTATTATCTGGGAGGATAAAAGAAGGGCAGCATTGGGTGTGAGAGAATCGACTCTGGGATAGAGTTTTGATGCCAGGCAGGCTGAAAGGAGACCAGTCTGATTTGGGGAAGAATAAGAGCCGGAGGAGATTCAGAGCTCCCAAGAAACCTGGGCACAGAGATAAAGATTTTACAGATCTCCCAGAGAATAGGTATGTGAGAACTCAAAGGGGGCGTGGGGAAATACTTCCACCAATGAACTTGCTCCTCTTAGAATTCCTAAGGTGTAAAGTCCTTTAAAGGCCCGAACCAAAGGTCTGAGCCAGAGAACTGTCAAGTCAACCTGAGTTCTCACCTTGTCACTGTCCAGACAACCTGAATTCTCACCTTGTCACTGTCCAGACAACCTGAGTTCTCACCTTGTAATCCTAACATCCCACCTTCAGCCTCTGTGCAGTTCCTTCTTTCACACTCAAATTTATGAAGTGATTGCTCCGTTTTACCCTTTTGTAACCAGTTTTGTTTTTCAGAAGCACTCCATCATATACAACTCAGCTCTCACCTTTCTTTCAAACTTCTCAGTAATGATGAGAGCTTGAAGAATTCTGACAGCATTTGTGTATATAGGCAAACTTAGGGTGTTTGGAGTTAATTTTTCCAGGTTTACTGTGTCCCCAACATAATATTTGTGGTGCTATTACTTACTGTCTACTTATTCTTCCAGGTTCCTTTCTGACCTAAGACTTAGCTCTCTCCATATATAGAGGAAATGTCCAGGATATTCTTATGGCTCTTTCTTGGTGTAAGGAGTTTTGAAATTTCCCAGGATATCAAAAAAACTAAAACACAAACAAAACAATCAAACAAACAAAACAAAACTTTTGCTGGGGTCCTTCAATCTTTCAGTGCTCTGTAAATGGTGTCATTTCCTCTTCTCTTTCTTATTGTGGTTCTCAAAATCCTGACTTCTTTTTGTACTTGTATGGATTTCCCCCATGTGAGGTTTCAGAAGATTATTGATGCATTCAGTCTCTTTAACCCAGCTAGAAAACTGTATTGGTCCCTACTGAGAAAACTTCAGGGTCCTTTCTTTTATAAAAGTCTAGTTTTCTGCTACAAGCATTAGGCTGGGCTGGAGGTTGGATCTGAAACTTCACTCTAGGATCAGAACTCTACAGTTGCTTTTTGTGTTGAATGTATTCCTTGATTAATACCCAATTTAAGGTTCAGAATCTTCTCCTCCCCTTAGATCAAACTTTTGACACCTGGAAAGCCCCCACTTTGGACCTGCCTCATTTCTGGATTTTGGTGGAAAGCCTAACCTCAGAATCTTGGGAGAGCACTCTGAGCCAGTCTGACTCTAACGGGAACCTTTCAGTGTTCCTGATACCCTTGTGAACAATTTTTTCTTGAAACTTACTTAGAAGCTTTGACAAATGGGATTGCCATGTTTGAACTTTGCCTTGTGTATCATAGAGACTAGATTTGTTTGAAGCTTTCAGACTAGATGTGTTGCTTAATCAGGATGTGCTGGTCACGCTGATCCCAGAGCCTTTTGGGGGGACAGGGAGAGTGATCCAGACAATGAGGAAAGGAATTTTCTGAGATCTACCTTTTTAGCAACTTGTGTGCTGTATTTGGAAAGTGCTTCAAGCTGAGCACTAAGCTGTTATATGTAATCACATCACACTCTCAGAATCATTTTTTAGATTAGTATTTTTATACTCTAGTTTCCCCAAATATCAATATAAGAAAAACTAGAAATATAACAATAATATAAATAAGGTTTTTGTTTTAAAACATGGAGAAAAATTGTCAGTGAAATTACATCAATGCATTTCTAAATTCTCTTCCATAAACAAATCTTCATCCTTCTGACTATTTGACTCTCTTGACTTGCTGGGGACCACAGGACTTCAGTTGTTGATCTGGACTGGGACTCTGTTCCTCTTTTACCCAAGTGAAACTGGTCTTTCCTGCAGTCTTTTTAAATTATCTAAGGTTGGAAAATTTTCTCACCATCCTTTTGTAGGTCCTGTCACTCCACTCTTAAATGAAAGTTACTTCATAGGAAACTGGAGAGAGTTGAGGCAATATCCTGCCTTTTCTCTCCCATCTTGACTCCACTGTTTTCATTTTTCAACCTGCCCCTCCTTTCAGCCTCTCTTCCCCTGTTTGCTGGGGTCTCTGCTCTACAGGCAGAGTAACTTCCCTGGAACCTCATCCTCTGTAATTTCCTGTAGGCTAGCCCCCTGTCCAGGAAAAGAAGGAAACAATATCTGTGCAGCTATAATCATCCCAATCATCCCGCCCCCCCTCCCCCCCCACAGCCTGCAGAGGACCAAGGCCTGCCCAAGCAGGGAGCCTGAAGCCAGAGGGAATGGCCCCTGAGAACTGCAGAGCCCCACCCCAGGTGAGTGTATTCTGCCTACAGATGGCAGCACAAGAGGCCATTTCCATGGATCTGGAAGGTGGTCCGTGAGGCAGGCCATCTCTCTTATCATTGGATCCTTTACAAAGATAGGTAGGAAAGTGAATGCAGTAATAACAAGGCTGCCCTCCTCTCTCCTAAGTTTTAGACTGATTCACTGTTCCTTTGGCATCTTGAGCACTAACTCTCTTCCCCCAGTTGCTGCCCAAACATGTTTGTTTAAATTTCCCCTCAATATAAGTCCCTGACTAGGATGACTACTTCACTCATTAGTGTCTGTCCTGTAGGTATTATGTCTTTGTTTTAGTCCAGAACCAGCTCCCCACTACACACACACACACACACACACACACACACACACACACACACACAAACACACACACACACACACACACACACACACACACACACACACACACACACACCTACACCTTCTAGCCACTCTCTGTGTGCTGTGACCAACCTCCCTCCTGTAGCCACTGACTTTCCTGGCAACCGTTGACCTTGTGGTCTGGAGCAGAACCCTGGAAGCTTCCCCAGTCATTCTATCCCTGGCTGGTAGCAGATTAGAATTTGTCCCCCTGCTGTTGCTCAATTGTCTCAGGTCATACAGATCTTCCCAAATTTCTCTGAATCCCTTCTCTTTACCATTTTTGCCGTTATTATTGTAATTTTATTTCATTTTTTCTCCTGAGGCAATTAGAGTCACTAACTTTGCCCAGGGTCACACAGCTAGAAAATATTAAGTATCTGAGGTCAGATTTGAACTCAGGTTCTCCTGACTTCAGGGCCAGTGCTCTATCCACTGTTCCATCCAGCAGCCTCTATTAGAATTTCTTTTAACCTTAAATACAAAATAAGAAAAGAAAAAATATTTCAGGTAACCAGCAGAACATAAGAGCAAATTCGATAAAACAAACCCACATAATATATGTCACATATGGTTCAGGAGCTGTCCAGCATTTCTTTGCTTCCTGGTAGGTTTTGTTTTATTCTATTTTATTTTCTTTATCTCCTGAGACCCCCTCAGCTGCAATTAGGCACTTCTAGAATCACTCCATCACACTTGGCTCATACTTAGCCTTTCTCTCCCTTTACCATTGCTTGGGTCAAAGCAACAGGCATTTAGAAAGGGAAGAGGCTCTGTGGGAATATAGAGGAGATGCAAAGAAAGAAAGATCGGTCCCTGACCTCAAGAAACTTCCATTCTAACATGGAAGACAACATATCAGCAGCTGTGTCCACACCAGCTGTGTACAGTAAAGATGGGAGGCCTTTGCATGGCAGTGCTTCCAAGTGCTCTCATGGAGGATGTGACCTTTGGGTAAATCCCTTTTCTCTGCTTCAGTTTCCTTTTATAAATTGGTGACCATTGATCCACATCCATTAAGAAGTGTGTGCTGCTGAAATTTGGAATGCCAAACCTTACAAAAATGAGTGTTGAAAAGTATCTGTACTTGCATTTGGAAAAATAAAATATTATTTGGGGGAAAGATAGTGTTTTCATCAGTATAAAACTTAATTTCTGGCCTTTGGAAAATTCACAAGATCTTTTTTTCTCCTCAAGGATCATGGAAATGTTTTAGCTCTACAGCACATAATACTTGCTGCCTTCACACAAACACTTCATGCCATTTTCTTAACATAGCACTGTCTGATTTCACCTCCAAGAGTCCTCCTCTCTCTCTGATAGAACCCATAAGTTTCCTGATTGCACAGGCAGTAATTTCCTAGTAAGACATTTCTCCATTTTATTCCAACTGAATATAAAATGTGTTTCTCTATATTCCACTGGTTTTGGGGGGACTTTGGTTTCAGTGCAGGCTCAGAATCCTGTAAGGGCTGTCACCTTTGGGCAGATCCCTCCTCCATGCTTCAGGTCCCTTCTGTAAATTGAGGAGCATTAGATCAGAACAGTTAAAGCTTGTTTCAACTCTGAAGTGCTCTGTGTCTTGGTGTTTTAGGAGTTGGTGACCTTCAAGGATGTGGCTGTGGACTTTAGCCCTGAGGAGTGGGGTCTATTGGACCTGGATCAGAAAGAGCTGCACAAGGAGGTCATGCTGGAGAATGCCAAGAACTTGCTCTTCTGGGTAAGGAACACTTCCCTTGGAACTCTGGGAATGGCATCAAAAGGAGTGACACTATCCCATCCCTGAGGTGCAGAGTTTCAGGCTTTTATCAGTTCTTAGAAAGGCCCAAGGGCAGCCTCCTGTCCCCAAGAGACAGGGTCCTCCTGCTGCCTGTTCTTCTATGGGTGGTGTTTACATTGTAAGATGGGCACCTAGCACTTGTGTCTGCAAAGCTTCTGAAAACTGCTCCTGCCCCTTTTCATTGAACATGGGATAGGGGAAGGAACCCCCTTCCTCTTGGGGAGAACCATTTTGTCTTTGCCATGTTCTTTTTACCTTGCTGCCCCTGGGGTAACTGAAATTCCCAGCACAACAAGTGGGCCCCTGTTCCTTCATACATCCCCCAAAGGTCTGTGCAGATACAGGGGGAGAAGGGGAAGGGAGGAGGTCTTTCCATACATTTGCTGGGATCCAGGCCTTGTGCTCAGAGCTTCCTTCATGTCCATTATTGAACTTGATTCCCACCACAATCCTTTGTTTTGGGCACCATCTTTATCCCCATTTTACAGGTCTGCAGGCTAAAGCAAAAAGATGAAATTACTTGCCCAGAGTCACATAGCCAGGATATGTCTAAATACAAATTTGACCTCGGGGCTTCCTAACTCCAGGCCTGGTGCTCCCTTGTCTATGCTACCAGCTCCTTCTAATGTCCAGAAAAGGGAGGATGTTATGTCCACCCTGCTGAGGAGGCAGCAAAATCAGGATCTTCTGACTCCAGATTGCTTGCATGGACTCCTTTGCCCTCTGCACTCTTCCCTTGGAAATAAGTACCCTGAAAACCATCTTTGAGTTGTCCTTGGAATCCTCCAATGGGCCTCCCACCCCAGCCCTATTGCAATGGGGAATAATGACAAGTTTCCAGGCTCACACCCACTATCTCCTCCCATCCCAGGATTTCCAGTTCCCAGAGAAGATTTCATCTCCCATGTGGAGAGAGGATGTCCTGGTGAGTGAGTTGCAAGCTGGGGTGCAGGCTGCTATCCCAGGAAGCTTCTTGATGTGATGGGCCTGGGGGTGGGTAAACTGGCTTGGAATCCCATTTCAGACTCTTGTGATAGGGAGATCTTGAGCACTTCTCTGAATCTCTCAACTTCAGTCACTTCATCTGTAAAAGGAGGGTTTTGTACTCTAAGGCCTTTCAGTTGCCTTCTAATAAAGAATCAGTGGTCCTAGTGGAAATTTGGGGCCATGCAACTATCTACAACCAAAGAAAGAGGGGTCAGGCTGTCTAATATGACTTTTCTTATACCTTCCTTAAGCCAAAAAGCATTTATTTGTACTTTTTTGATATTTATTTAAAACTAAAAACAAAATAGAAAAAGACAGAAAAGAACAATTTTAAAAAATGTTTTATGTTCAGCAGAACATAAGGGAGGATTCTAAATATGTAACAATAAATTTTCATAAACCACAAATGAAAGACATTATATTCAGAACCCTTCATCGATTTTTGCTTTCCTGTAGTTGTTCTTTTGTTCTCTGTTGGGCACTTTTACTTTATTGTTCTCTCCCCCTCACTTCCCCTTCATCCTTTGCCAACTTCCTGAAGCAGGCTATAGTTGAACACAGATATATAGAAAAAGCAACAATTTCTGAGGAAAGCTGGCTGCAAGCTGGAATCAATGAATCTTCCTTACCTGCCTTCTTCCCTCCATTCCTGCCTTTTCTCTCTCTCTACTCTCTTCTTCCTTCATTGCCTGTTTCCTTCTTTCTTTTCATCTTTCCTCCTTCCCTCTGTCTAGCTAGGATATCATATACCCTTACCTACAAATGCTCTTAAAATTATTCCCCCCCTTTCTTCACCACTGTACCATCCCTGCATAATGTCTCTCTCTCTCTCTCTCTCTCTCTCTCTCTCTCTCTCTCTCTCTCTCTCTCTCTCTCTCTCTCTCTCTCTCTTCGCTGAGGCAATTGGGGTTAAGTGACTTCCCTAGGCACACACAGCTAGAAAAGTATTAAGTGTCTGAGGCTAGATTTGAACTCAGTTCCTCTTTGCTTCAGGACTGGTACTCTATCCACTATGCCCCAATTCCTTCCTTAAGGAACAAACCTTAAATCAAAATCAGTCTGATTCTCATTGAGCACCCATAGGTCCCTTGCTAAACCACATTTGGTCTTTGTTTGGATCCTGATTGACTCAGATTGAGTGTAAATTGAAGTCATTTCTGCTTTAACCAGAAACCTGAGGTTCTTCCCAGAGTCACTCATTCATTCCTTTTTATTTATTGAGAGTTTTCTTTTTGCCTAGGTGAGACAGGAGATTCTTTGCCTCCATTGCTCCCTAGCCTTAATCACTGGATGGGCGCAGCCTCAGTCACAGGAGACATGTTGGAGGCCTTACCTTAAGAAGGCCCAGGTCTCCCATGGCCATCTGCATCGAGAGCCATTTGCAATAATCTTGATCTGTACCTGGCCATGGGACATTTTTGGCTCTGTGGGAGAAAATGAGGCCAGTAACATTCGGCAGCCCTCCCTCACTTAAATTCAAGCAATTCACTATATATAACTGACAGCTTCCCTTGGATTAGAGATATGGGAGGGAAAGACTGGTGGTTATTCCATAACAACCAGGAGCCCTAGGCCCTTGTTATCTTCACTATGGGATTTGTTCATAGGTGAGAGAGAGCAGGAAAGAGATAGAAATAGAAACATAAATTTGGCCCCTCAGAGGGACCAGCATGCAAGCACTGAGGTGGGGTTAGGCCATAAGATGAGCACTAGGGAATGTTAACCAATTAATACACATCGAATAAGCACCTGTTCATTATACACATTGCATCGAGCCCTAGGTATACAAACAGAACTTGTCAGGAAGTTTTAAATCCAGCATAGAAACTTGGAGATGGTTTGAGAATAAGCAACAGTTTATGAAACGTATTCTTAGCTAATTCAGGCAAAGGAAAGTGTTTTTATTGAAATGGATCACATTCAACAGACATATGTATATAAAGAGAGGTTGGAAGGGAAGTTGATGAAGGAAGGGTTGAGGTGGAGAGAATCAAAATCATAGTGCAATGATAGTAGTTAACAAACATATATGCCTACTGTGTGCCAAGAGATTTAAAGATATTGTCTCTTTTGAAGCACAAAACAACCTCGGAAGTGGGTACAATTATTACCTTCACTCTACAGGAAAACTGAGGCAAAGAAACACATTCCCAAGGGTGCAGAGCTAGGTGGTGCCTGAAATTGAGTTTGAAAGAAAGGATTGGAAGTAAAATGGAGAACATGTCTAATGTAATGGATTGAGAAGACTCAAGTTTCCAGTTTCCACTTCTAATCTCCTTCAGGGATTTGAATCAGATTACTCAGCCATTCAGAGTACATATCCTGGTTTCTAAATTATGAGAACCTTGCCTTTGTCTCAGCTTTGTTGTGGGGGTCCCATGAGTGTGAGTGGAACTCTGTGTTAATTGAACCACTTTATTGGTGTGAGCTAATAGCATTTAAAAATGATTGAATCTCTCCATTTCAGTTTGAAAACTTTGCCTGGAGAAATTAAAAGTCAATCATTTTATTATCAGCCAGTATTAGAGGGTACATTTATATACATGTGTGTTTGTTTCTTTCAGATGCAGAGACATGGTTTGATATGAAGGAGATGAGTGCAAATCTGAAAATGATCTCATGGAAAGACCTTTTTCAATATCGTGAATACAGGGCTGTTATTGCTAAGCACAAAAGAAACCACATTGGAGAGGAACACTGTGAATGGAATACATACAACAAAGCTTTAAGAAAGAGTTCCATTGTTGCTAAAGATAAGAATATACATCCTGAAGAGAAGACACCTGAGTGTCATGAATATGATAAAGCTTTTCTTGTACTCTCTTCCCATCAGAGAATCCATGCTGGAGAGAAGCCTTATAAATGTAAGAAACATGGAAAAGCTTTGAGAGAGAGATCTACTCCTGCTAAACATGAGAGAATTCACATGGAAAAACAACAATCTTACATATGTAATCAATGTGGAAAAGATTTCCAATGTTATTCCAAATTGGTCCAACATCAGAGAATTCACCCTGGAGACAAGCCTTATAAATGTAATCAATGTGGAAAGGCTTTCATAGATCGCTTCAGTCTGGCTAAACATCAGAGAATCCACACTGGAGAGAAGCCTTATAAATGTAATGAATGTGGAAAGGCTTTCACATTTCACTCTTATCTTAATGCACATAAGAGAATCCACACTGGAGAGAAGCCTTATGAATGTAAAGAATGTGGAAAGACTTTCATACAGAGTTCCTGTCTTCATAAACATCAGAGAATCCACACTGGAGAAAAGCCTTATAAATATAATCAATGTGGAAAGGTTTTCACACAGAGTGGCAGTCTTGCTTTACATCAGAGAATCCATACTGGAGAGAAACTATAAATGTAATCAATGTGGAAAGGCTTTTATAGATCTCTCCTACCTTGCTATCCATCAAAGAATCCACACTGGAGAGAATCTTTATGAATGTAATGAATGTGGACAGGATTTCACAAAGCTCTCCTACCTTTTAGCACGTCAAAGAATCCACACTGGAGAGAAGCCTTATGAATGTAACGAATGTGGAATGACTTTTACACAGCGCTCCCATCTTGCTGTCCATCAGAGAATCCACACTGAAGAGAAGCCTGATAAATGTAATGAATGTGGAAAGACTTTCATAGATCGCTCCTACCTTGTAGTACATCAGAAAATCCACACTGGAGAGAAGCCTTATAAATGTAATGAATGTGGAAAGGCTTTCACCCTGCGCAGCACTCTTACTTCCCATGAGAGAATCCACACTGGAGAGAAGCCTTACAAATGTAATGAATGTGGAAAGACTTTCATAGATCGCTCCTACCTTGTAGTACATCAGAGAATCCACACTGGAGAGAAGCCTTATGAATGTAATGACTGTGGAAAGGGTTTCCTAGATCGCCCCTATCTTGCTGTCCATCAGAAAATTCACACTGGAGAGAAGCCTTATGAGTGTAATCAATGTGAAAAGGCTTTTACATTTCACTCTTGTCTTGCTATGCATCAAAGAATCCACACTGGAGGGAAGCCTTATGAATGTAATGACTGTGGAAAGGCTTTCACAAGGCATGAAAGTCTTGGTAAACATAAGAAAATCCACATTGGATAGAAACCTTCAGACAAAGGTCAAATCTTGCTTAGCAACAAAGAGTGCACATTAGAGAAAAACTTTAACTATCTGGATCATGGTAAAGTTTTTTAATATATTAGTCTCTGACTAGACATAGGAGATACCATACTAGATGTAAAACCTCATTTATATAATCCATGTGAAAAATCATTCAGGCTCACTTCATCCCTGAATTGCCTCTAGAAAATTCCTAGAAGATTGAAATCCCAAATAAAGGCATAAAAATGGAGGAGAGACCTTGTTAATCAGCAGAGATTTTCTGTTTGGAAACAAGTCTCCTATGGACTTGGCATGGGAAGGTCTTTAGCCCAGGTTTACATGTGAGTATACGGAGTTCAGGGAAGAGTTACAGATGTGCTGAAGGAAGACATGCCCTTACCTGGAGCATAAAGGTCACTACATATCACAATATTCACACTGGAAAGAAACATTATACAAAATGTATTTGCAGAAAGGCTGGATCTCATCCTTTGTGTAGAAATCTAGCAGCAGATGAAACATGTGAATATAATGAATGAGGGAAGGCCACTTCCTACAGCACAGATTGCATTAGACATTGCAATTTTATACTGTGTATAAAGATCAGAAAAAAGATGTGAGTTTTTCTCTGAAATCCCCAGATTGCTATCCAATGAAGGGTCTTTATAATGGGGGGGGGGGAAACCAATTGTTTTAATCTCTTTACTCTATTAAGAATGATTAAGAGATTTTAAAATCTAATTTTACATTGTTTTTATTACTTAATTTTCCTCTTCATTGTCTTGTTTATTCCTAAATTCTTTGGCTTTCCATTTGTATAATAAATTATATGTTACATGTTTTAATTTTCTTTTAAAATATCTGTGGCATGGCAGCTAGGTGGTGCAGTAGATGGAGGGCAAAGCTTGAAGTCAGGAGGACCTGAGTTCAAATCTGGTCTCAAACACTTAACACTTCCTACCTGTGTGACCTGGGCAAGTCACACTTAACCCCAGCCTCAGAAAAAATAATAATAAAAAAAGAATAAAATATCTGTAGTTAGGTCTCCATTTTGACCTTTTTTTGCTAAATTATGTTGGAGGGGATGGTGGGCCTTTTCAGAAATTTGATCCCCAGAAGAGTGCCATAGTTTAGGGCTACATTTCCAGAAAAACTTTCCCCCTTAGACTTTGCTTAATCTTGCACAAACAAATTTGCTACATCAGAAAGCTTTATAATGTATAGTTACTGTTAAGTGGAATGGGTTGGTTTAAAAAAAAAAATTTATTTTAAAGGAAAATATACCAGTTAAACAGATAAATTTTCAATCATTCTAGCACAGAGATAAGAGCAAATTTATTCATCTGAGGATAAGCGTGTGTGTGTGTGTGTGTGTGTGTGTGTGTGTGTGTGTGTGTGTCTGTGCACTTTAAACAAAGCCAATAGTGTGTCCTCCTGGGAATATTAGTCTTTTCTCATGGGACTATAAGCTATGAAATCACCCAGACAGTTTCTTCCCTTCCTTGCAATCTCCAAGGACATTCTTTTCCCTTGAGACAGAACAGAGGAGTGGTGAGCCACCATTCTGAGTTCTCACAGCCATGGAACAGGGATCAAGCTTTAGGGAAAGCCTGAGCTGGTCTGTATCCTCTGCCTCCTCAGAGCTGGCCCTCTTCCTGTTCTTCTGTGCTACCTTGAGATACAGAAGAGATACTTGAAGCTCATCTAAGGAGTGGTGAGCTTGTCTTAGAAAACAGGGTAGGAGGAAACATGCCAAGGTAACAAAACTTATTCAAGGCAGAAAATGCAACAGCAAGCTTGATACATTATTAAGAGGATTGGGTTGATTTATCCACTTCCACAATGTGTTTGCAATATCATGAGGATCAGTACCGTCCATCTGAGAATCACCTCCTTTATGTTGTATCTTAGACAATTGAATAATTTCCCATGAAATATTTTCAGAATGCAGCACCCTATATAGCTTGTTCAATATTTGCTTAATAGTTCAGTTGTTAAGAGTTGGAATATATATAAGTAGTTATCCAGATAAAGGAATAGTGATAATCACATTCCCAAATTCAGGGTCACCCAGAGTCAGGATGAATTAAAGTCCTTGGTCTTTAATTAAAGTCCTTGGTCTTTAAGGGGAGAAGTGAAGGACCTAGGCAAGCTGCCATGAAGCTTGTCAAAGATCTCTCTTTGATTCTGGAATCCAGAATCTCCAGCTTCATTCCTCCTCGTCCTACTGCCAAGTGACTGTGGCCTCTCTCATCCTGCTCTCTACAATTATTGCTTTCAATTATCTTAACACCAAACATTCTGCAAGCTCCATTTATGAGAAGAACCATTTATCCAAACATATGCAAATAGAGTCATTGTCTCATGTCTAACAGGTGATTAATCTTACATGCTCAGTTGTCTGATTCAAGCATATCTTTTTTGAGTTTCAACCCTCTACATCTACTGCTTTCTTTTGTTTTAGAACAGAGGTGGTCATGCCCTCCCTGACCTCTCAGGGAGGTGAGAACTCCCCAAAATGGAGGAATGACTTCTCAGGAAAGGAAGTGAAAACAAAAAAGGATGTGATCACCCCCCCCCCCGACTTCTCAGGAAAGGAGGTGAAAAACACCAAATGGAAGTGGGGAGTCAAGCCAGATATTGTTAGTGGGTTTCTGGACTGAAGGGTCTTAATAGAAACTAATATACATGAACCCTTCAACAAGGGAAGTATTGCACATGCACATAGCAATAAAGCACAGGCTAGCAGTAATGACTCCCCCCACAGCTGGTGTAGGCACCATGTGGTATAACAAACATAAATTGCACATGCAATATAACATGACAAACAACATGAAACAATATGGTGTTGTAAAAGATTTCCTGAAGTCCTAGAAGGACAGCATGTAAACAACAATCACACATACACCTCCTTCAGCAGCCAAGAGATAGTCCAAAACCAATCTATTGTCCATTGCTTCACATGTCAGGGAATCCATGATCCCTGCAAGTTTTTGAAATCCCACAAGTCTTTTTATGTGTTAAGGAATCCAATGCAGATTTTGAAGTCTTAAAATAGTCTTATCATGTCTCAGGGATTCCAATGATGCCTGAGGGTTTTGAAATCCTGCATTAATCTCTTTATCAGATTTTGATGTGCATGAGTCAATTGCCATAACTGCCATGCTCTTTCAGTTGTGGGCACAATCATCAATAGAGCCTCCAAATGTTTCTTGGGTGTTCTTCATTTTAAGGGTCTTCTCCATCTGTCTCTGATGGACAAGGTGAATACGGTTCATTGGCACCCATCTGATTCTTTCTCCATCTGTAGAGATACAAGCAAACCCTTTCCCCCAAGCAATTAACCTATATGGTCCTTTCCATTCAGCACTTTCTGGATCTTTCCACATCACCTGGTGAATATCTAAAGATAGTGTGTTTAGGAAGAGCAAGTTCATTGGTTGAAGTATTTTTCCCAGAAGCCTTTGCGTTATCCCACACCCATTCTCTAGGAGGATAAAAGAGGGTGGCTCTTGAGAGATTGACAAAGAGTCTCTACACTAGGTCAGAGTTGGTGGCAGTTGAGACAGCAGATCTCCTCCGAGAGAGCGATCTACAGTTTCTGGAGACAACAGCACATTGCATAAAACCTGTCTGCCAGAGCCAGTGCATCTTTGTCAAAAGTCAAGAACTTAATAGTATCAAGAGCTAAAATTAGATATTCTCTAGAGTTACCTGTGGCTGCCGCTTTCTTTTGTTTTTGGAGGAGTGTCTTGATGTCTCTGTTTCTCCTCTCTACTATTGCCTGTCCCTGAGGATTAAAAGGTATGCCAGTGGTGTGTAAAATCTGATACTGTGCACGAAAGTGTGCAAAATGTTTAGAAGTATATCCAGGTCAATTATCTGTTTTTATTGCTTGTGGCACATCCATAATTGCAAATGCTTATATAAGGAATTCTGTGGCCACTCAGGCTGTCTCTTTGGCTGTTGGCACTGCAAAAGTGAATCCTGAAAAGGTATCTACTACAACATGGATAAAAGACAGATGACCAAAAGATTTATAATGGGTCACATCCATTTGCCAAATTTCATTGGGTCTCAAACCATAAGGGTTCTTCC
This sequence comes from Sminthopsis crassicaudata, assembly GCF_048593235.1. NCBI lineage: Eukaryota > Metazoa > Chordata > Mammalia > Dasyuromorphia > Dasyuridae > Sminthopsis > Sminthopsis crassicaudata. The sequence continues at coordinate 646,738,690 of NC_133619.1, read as the reverse complement.
CTGGAGGGAAGGTAAGAGCATGGAAAGGAAGGCAAGCTGTATAGGCTTTTACTATGTTCCTAGCTTCTTCTCTTGTTTCCCCAAATTGTAAATGTAAGGCTGGAGCAAACTGATGATATTAGAATGAGATTTTTGGATTGCCTGAAATAAAGGTGTATTGGCCAACATGGTTAGAAGCCTCTCTGCCTTTTAATTTACATAAAAAAATAGGACCTGGAAGTCCACTATGAAAATGAACATGGAAGATATAAATCTTACCTGAATGTTTTCTCTTGAAGTTCCTTAAAGAGCTGTTATATATCGGAAGCTACAAATTTTATTTGGGCTGTGGCAATTCTTTGCACCACACCTACTAAATAGTCCAAATCAGATATTATATTTATATCTCCTGGATAATAATTAAAGGCTAGAATGATTGCATATAATTCATTCTGCTGAGTGGACTGAAAAGGAGTTGTGACTACTCTATAGTTAAGTCACGAGAGAACACAGCGCATGTTATGTTTGGATGCATTTATAAAGATAGTTGGTCCTTTAAGAGGACTTTTAGAAAACTTTTCTTCAAGAATCCATCCTCAATTATGTAATAGTCTGGTTATCTTTAATGGGGACCCATGTATAAAATTTGGAGCCATGGTCAATAAAATTTGCTTCTCTGGGATGGTTTCACAGCATACATTAATTTGTGCATTGGTATAAAAGGTCTTATCCCATATAATTGTCCTGCTGGCTTAGTGGCCTTTAATAAAATTCTCATCACAAGCCATGTGTAAGGCTTTGGTCAGCTTGTGCTGGGAGGTTCACCCACGCTATCACACTGTCTCCTTGATAAAGGACTGCTGTGGGTGCCTCTTTTGTAGCAAAAACTTATATTCCCAAGGGTTTTTGAGTGACTCAACCACACTGGATAAAGCCAGTTTAACTTCTGTCAAATCCTCTTTAGCTTCTTTTGTAAGCTGGCATAGTGAGTTTAAAGCACTGTCTACCCCTAAAATGGTTGCAATTGATAAGTAAAGGCTAACACTGGACACATCCTTTGTGAAAGTCATTTGACGTGTTTAGCTTCTCTGTTCTTCAGAAAAGTATTTGTATTATAAGCACTTTGAGGTATATTTTATATCCTAAATATTGAAAAGGAGCATGTCTTTTAATTTTTTCTGGAGCCACATGCAATTTGTAGTTCCTTAATGTTTCCATGGTCTTTTGCAGACATGCTTCTAGCATTTGTTCCTCAGGTGCACATCCCAATATATCATCCATATAATGTAATAATATTACTTTTGGAAATGCTTTTCTTGTTGGAGTAAGAGTAGTAGCACCATATATTTTAACATAGTGGGCTATTTTTTATTCCCTGTGGCAAAACTGTCCATATCTTTTATAGGGCTCACCTAAGCTTACCTAGGTATTGAAAAGGCAAATCTTTTCATATCCTCTTATCTAGAGGGATAGAATGGAAACCATCCTTATGTCTATAACCCAAGAGACCATTCTCTAGGCAATTGAGTAGGAGATGCAAGTCCAGGCTGAAGAGTTCCCATAGTTTCCATCTGGTCATTTACTCTTCTTAGATCAGTCAACATCCTCCATTTTCCAGATTTCTTTTTTACCACAAATACTGGGGAATTCCAAGGACTTAGAGAAGGTCACAGGTGTCCTTTGTCAAGTTGCTCTTGCACTATGTCTAATAAGGCCTGAATTTTATCCCTTGTTAAGGGCCCACATTGTTCTACCCACACTGGTGAATCAGTCTTCCACTGAATGAGAGTGCACTTCCACTAGTGAGAGTGCAGGTAGGCCTTCAACAGCAGCCCTGCCTAAAAAGCCAAGTACTGATTTGTAATCCTACCTGCTGTAAAATGTCTCTTCCCCACAGATTGATAGGGATGTTTTCAAGTATAGAAAGGATAACAACTCCTGTTTCACCTTCAAATGTTCATCTCAAAGGGGTAGCATTAACTTCAGCTGCTATTGATCCTCCTAAACCAGACATATAGGTGTCTCTTAATCTTTGACCAGTGACTGGGCCTGTTGGCACCTGTAATGATTGTACCATCTGCACCTGTGTCTGCCAATCCTTCTAGTGGTATGCCATTATATAGGCAGTGAGCATAGGTCTGTCAGCTGTAAGTGTTGCAGTCCAGAATTGTAATGTTCTTTTCTAAAATATAATATACTCTGGTGTTATGGGCCAGAACTTGAAACAAGGTGCTAATGCTTGTACTTAGTACACCTTTAAAGGAGTTCACATCTTAGTTCACACATTCACACCTTTAGAGAGCATATAGAAGGAGGAATTCACAAGCCCACTAAAGGACAAGTCTACTCTTAGACTTTGAGGAGATTCAGAAGTCAGAAACCCACAAGCCCACTATCTGGGAGGAGGAGTCAAGATTCATTCCAACTTCCACCTTTGTGCTGGATGGAGACATTTGGAGAGAGCTTTCTGAACCAAGGAGTGAGATATGCCTCTAAGAAAGCTAACCAGTCCAAGGAAAAGAGACAAGAATTTGAAGGAGAAAATAAAGGATCTGGACTTTAACTCCTGGCTGCAGTTGGGATTATTGAACTGAACTGAAACTAGGCTGCTCTCAGAAGCTCCCTAAGAAACCTGCTCCAAGAGAACTTTACATTTTAGGGAAGAGAACATTACATTTTGGTTCCTGAACAGGGACAGAGAGAATCCTGATTTCAGTGGAAAAGTCTTCTTGACACAGAAATTAGGGTGAGTGCAACAAGGAAACTTTGTTAAAGAGCTAAAGTAGAATTTCAGCTGAAATGGGACAGATGTTTAAAAAACAGCCTTCTGATTCTCTTCAAGGAAAATGTTTAGAGAACATTGTCAGATTTATGAAAAGCCAAGGTATGAGTATAATTTGGGAGCAGATCACTGAACTTTTAGAAACTGTACAGTACACATATCCTTGGTTTTCTATGGAAAAAGAATTGGATCTAGAGGAATGGAAATTAGTAGGAGAGCAACTTTGTCAATACTACAATAAAAATGGACCTGACTCAATTTCCAAAGACACACATAATACATATAATTTAATACAACTGGCTTTAAGAAATTATATAAGTTATAGAATAAAGAAAAAGAAGAAAGAACAGGAGGTGAGGTGCCAAATGAACTAGGTGAAATGAAGAATCAGATAAGAATTCACAGCAAGAGAAATTAGATTATTTCCCATCCCCTGACCTCCCTCCCTCAATTAACCCTTCATGGTGAAGGGAGAAGGAGGAGGGGGAGAGACAGTAATGAAATCAGAACCACCAATTAAACAGCCTATGAGAAGATTAGAAAAAGCATTGGTTAAGGCAAAAAGTGAAGGACAGGATGTATCTGATTTAATACATGCATACTCTGTAATTGAAAAGTCAAAAAAGGAGAAGATACACTCCTTTTGATCTGGAAAAAATTAAGGATTGAAAAAAAGGTTGCACTCTTTATGGGGCTACATCCTTTTATGTTAAAATGTTACTAGATAATTTGGCTTATGAAATCCTAACCATGAATGACTGGAAATCCATAGCAAGGACATGTTTAGAATGTGGACAAAACTTGTTGTACCTTTCAGAGTATCATGAATTATGTAGGATTCAAGTCAGATGCAATAAGGAAACAGGAGTTAACACACAATTCACTTTTGACCAACTAGCAGGTGAAGTTCAGTATGAAGAGAATCCAGCACAGATTAATTATCCCATAACAGTGTATGTGCAAATTTCTAAGGCTGCAATAAAAGCTTGGGGTTCCCTTCCCGGACAAAAAGATTGATGGAAAGACTTCACAATAATAGAGCAATGTGCCAATGAAGCCTTTGCAGATTCTGTGGGATGTTTGCAAACAGCTGTGACAAGAAATGCAGCTACAGAAATAATGACCAGACATCTGGCTAAGGAAAATGCCAATCAGCTTTGCAGAAGAATTATATGGGGACTACACAAAAATTCTCTTTTAGAGGAGATCATAAAACGCTGTGCCACAGTGGGCATAAATGCTTATTATACCCAGACTATGATGTACATGGAAAGACAGAGTACCTCTTGGCAAGGGAGTTCTAGAGAGAGTCTTCGATGTTTTCAGCGTGGAAAAGTTGGACATCTAAGAGCTCAGTTTAGATATGGAGTTAGAATGAGAGGACAAGGTGAGAGAATACCTAAAACCCTATGTCCAAAATACCAGAAGGGCTTTCATTGGGCCTTAGAATGTATATTACCGCAGGGAAATGAGAGGTGGAGCCCAGCTCCAAGAAATCATACAAAAGGCAGGTGGGGCATGATGGCAGCTGAGTTTGCACCCAGAGAGTCTTTAGAAGATCAGGACTCTGCTGTGATCTATCCGCCAAAAATCAATCACATGGCATAGAGTACCAGCCCTAGATTCAGGAGGACTTAAGATCAAATCTGGTCTCAGATACTTAATACTTCCTAAAAAGAGTTTTGAGTTTCAAATTCTATCTGTCTTTTACTTTTCTTCCTGCTTGCCCACATTGAGCTAGTTAGCAATATATTATAGGTTATGCGCACAATCATGTAAAGCATTTCTATGTTAGCATTTCTTCTTGCAAGAAAACTCCAATCAAATGAAACACAGGAAGGAAGGAAGGAAGGAAGGAAGGAAGGAAGGAAGGAAGGAAGGAAGGAAGGAAGGAAGGAAGGAAGGAAGGAAGGAAGGAAGGAAGGAAGGAAGGAAGGAAGGAAAGGAGAGAGGGAGGAAGGAAGGAAGGAAGGAAGGAAGGAAGGAAAGACATAGCATCATCATTTGTCTGTTTGCATTGTCTTGGATCACTATATTCCTGAGAATACTTAAGTCATCCACAATACTTCCTGCTATGATATTTCTGTTATTGAATACAATGTTTTTATAGTTCTGCTCACTTTCTACTGGGTTAGATAAGTCTTTCAAGATGTTTTTGAAATCATCCTGCTTATCATTTCTTATGGCATCATTTAGTAAAATGTGTTCAGCCATTCCCTAGTTGATGGGCATCCCTTCAATGTGCATTCTTTGTCACCACAAAAAGAGCTGTTATAAATATGCTTGTAAATTTACATCCCTTTTTTGGGTATGTCTTTTTGGAATACAGACTTAGCAGTGGTATTAGTGGATCAAAGGGAATGCACAGTTTTATAGCCCTTTGGAATGAAAATGTTCTGAGGGGGATCATTATCCTAAAAGTAGCTTGGTGATATAGTAGATAGTGTGCTGGAACTCAGGAATTCCTAAATTCAAAACTGATCTCAAACACTAGCTGTGCGATCCTTGTTAAGTCACTGCTTGCCTCAGTTTCCTCAACTGTAAAATGAGGATAATAACAGTACTTACCTTTTCAGGACTATTATGGAATAAAGTGAGTTAATATCAGGAAAGCACTTGGCACAGTTACCAGCAAATAGTGGGTGTTTAATAGATGGTTGTGGTCTTTCCACCTGCAGCCCCCTTTCCTCAGGCTTTCCTCTCCAGAGAAGTTGTCAAGTAATAAATTATTCTGTAAGAGTCAGAGGCAAAACCAATAGTTATAGCTAGTGAATCCTTTCCCAAGAGCATAGAGGTAGTTATTTCTCAACCTGATAACAGTAGAATTGGTGTTTATTATCTTCCTGAGGCACATAGCCAAATTATAACCAGGATGTACTGAAGTGGATTATCACAATTTATTTCTGATAACTCACTTTGGCACAAATGGCATTGTCAGAAGGAAGCTGAGAAAGGTTTTCAAAAATTATGAGGTGAGAAATTGAAGGCCATTGGCACATAGGTTTTCATTTCATTCTTGTTGCCCAATGAAAATGTTATACAGAAGAGAAAAACTCAGTTGGAAAATGAACAGCATATAAGCAGATATAAAAACAAAATAATGATTTGGTAGATTGGCCAGTTTCTTATAACATTCTAATTCTTAGGACTAAAGGCAAAAAATTTCTGCAGGAGGAGAGAATAAAAATGTGTGTTCTGATAACATACAGGCCACTGACTGTAGCCAGTCTTTGAGAACTTAAACACTGAAACATCACTGACAGTCATCAGAGGTAGAAAGTCTTCTATATAAAAATCTAAGTGAGTCATTTTTGAGGACGATCACCCCATCTTACATCTTGTTATACTTAGAGTCCATCTTGTGGTATTCTGGTCCCCACTATTACCCCACTGATTAATTAGAGTCTACAAAGTTTCTGTGGTACCCTCATTACTTCTGGACACACAACTTAATATGTATACCCAAGGAAGCATAATAACCCCCATTTTCATATGCTCAGTACCTTGGCTGGTTTTATAAAATATCCTCCAACAAAGCTCCTTATGATGGGTTGATAAGTTTTATTCAGAAATGGTTCATTTTTTCCCTTCCAGTCTCCTATTTAGATTATTAAAAAATTACCCATTTAGATAGCAATTGCTATTAAATATAGGCAATATATGATCACAGAATCATAAAACCATTGACTTGGAGCTAAAAGAGAACTTAGTGGCTGTCTCATTTTACATCAGGAAACTAGGACAGAAATGTTGCATGAGCTAGCAACTATCTGAAATGGGATTTGAACTTTAGTCTGCCTGACTGCAAGTCCAGTGCTCTATCCACTGCTACATGAAATTAATGATCCTTCTTTCCAGCTATTCCCACAGCTCTCCAAAGAGCACTAAGTCAGATCATACTGTACAAGACCAGCAGTGATCTGTAGATAAGCAGGTAATAGGTTATGATGGTGTTCAGACAATTTATTTAACATACCTTTCCATTTTGTCTTCTTGTTTCCTGTGATATATAGATTTATCTACCCAATAGAGTGGCATAAAGAAGAACCAAGAGTATAAGAAATGGCACAAAATAGATGTAGAATGGGAAGAAGGAAGAGCCAGGAACTTCAGAGGACTTTGAACAGGAGAGGAAACAGAAGTAAGCTGGATTTAGAGGTGCAAAAGAACCACCTAGTAGAAACAACATTTCTCAGATTCTGAAGGAACAAAATACCAATCCCTGTTGCAGAGACTTTCCTCTGCAATATACAAACATCTTGCATGCATTTCTGTGTTTCTCATTAACTTTTTGACTCTGAGGACAGAATCTTTCTGGCTAAGCCTGAAACACAAGAACTCACCTTGCTTTTATCTCTATTTCTGGGCCCGACGATGACTCCAGCAAGGAGTGTAGACTTTAATTTGGTTCTGTGTTTGTGCATATATGGGGGATACATCCAGGGCTGTCTTTATAAGACTTGATTCACTGATCTGATCTGCCCCCAGAGCAGCAATAATCATGTCTCCTGAAAAACACAGAACACTGTCTATCCCCAAGGTGCAAATCAGAAAAGCAATTAATGTTGATTAATCATACTTCTTAGCAATTACCAACGAATATGAAAAGTGCCAAGAAAGTAGCAGGAGCAGCTGAGGGAGAAGAGGACATGAAGGTGGGGCAGTTCACAGTGATTAGACTTGATAAGTGAGGGCCTCTGACCCTGTGTCTGTCCACTGGATTGGGTTTGGGAATCATTCTCTGAGTGCCCTAGGCCCATTGTATATACCCATTGTACCTCCAGAGAGTTTTTTTTCCTATTCAGTGTTTTCACAAGTGCTTACAGGGTTCTCAACTACTCAGTCCTGATGGAGTAACTTTGGTTAATAATAAGGACATGATAATAGAGAGATGGGCTGAACCCTTCCATGGTATATCTCAGGGATGAAGTCAGTGATTATATATTTCAAGTAGAAGTCAATCTCTTTCTAGCCTGAATTCCAAGTGAAGAAGAGGTTTCAATTGCCATTTGTCTTTTTTTTCCCATGACTAAGCACTGGATATTGATTCTATTCCAGCTGAGATTTACAAGATAGGGAGGCCATTACTTATATAAAAGTCAACTGAAATTTTTGGGTTTATATGACAAGAGCAAGTTATTCCTCAAGAATTTAAGGACTCTATAATCTTTATAAAGGTAAAGGGAATAGATTGTCATGTAAAAATCACAGGGATATGTATGTGGGGGTATCTCCCAGTTATTGGTGGTAAGATTTTTGCCATAGTCCTGCTTAGTAGATTGAGCCTTCACCTGGAAGGTGATCATCTATTTAAGAGACAGTAGTGCTTCAAAAAGGGCCTATAAATGGTTGATATGGTGTTTGCTGCCTGAGTACTTCAGGAGAAATACAAGAGCAAAATGTACAGAATGTTTGTCAATCTGACAGAGGCATTTAATACCGTCAATTCTGAGGGCTTGTGGAAAATCATGGCAAAATTTGTTTGCCTGGAAAAGTTCATCAGTATTTTATGTCAGTTTCCTGACAGCATGTTTTCTCACATAGGTAATTTTCCCTTAATATTTATTTTCTTTCTTTCCTTTTTTTTTTTTTTCTGAGTCAATTTTGGTTAAGTGACTTGCCCAGGGTCACACAGATAAGAAGTGTTAAATGTCTGAGGCTAGATTTGAACTTAGGTCCTCCTAATTGCAGGGCTGGTGTTCTATCCACTGCACTACCTAATCACCCCTAATATTTCTTGAAATAAGTTATTTAGGCTTTTTTTATGTGGAGCTGGAGGGTCATAATATTTGGGAAGTCTGGTGGTTCTTTTTTTTTTTTTTTTTTTTTTTTGTATCTTCATTATATATATAAGTTACCACCTAATAGTTTTTGGTCAACTGAGTTTAATGTTTTGTTTTGATTTGTTTTGTTTTTTTTGAAGGAATCATTGGCTTCTATTTTGTTCATTCTAATTTTAAAATATTTCTCTAGGAAAGTTTTGTATTTTTTGTGATAAGTTGTTAATTCCCATTCCAATTCTTTCTTCCATAGTTCTGATCCTTTCACTCTTTTTCTTTTATTATTTTGGAGTGTAGACATGTAATATTCTCTTTAAAATGTAAAGTTCTTTGTTGAGGTTTCCTTGGGGTCTCTGAAGAAAGCCTTCATTTTAGTTCAGTAATCACTACAGGAGAGCAGCCAAGTGTTAAAGTCCAAATCCTTTATTATCTCTTTCAAAGTCTTGTCTCCTTTCCTGGGGCCAGTTTAGCTTTCTTAGAGGCCTATCCCTCTCCTTGCTTCCGTGGGCTTGAGCTCCTGCTTCCTTCTCTACCTTCTGAATCTCTCCGAATCCAAAGGTTTCTGCTTCAGCCTCCAACCAAAGGTTGGAAGATGCAATGAATCTGTCTCAGCCTCCCAGAGCTTCTAGTGCAGTTGTCCCTTCTGACCCTGAGAGTTTCTTGCTTATATGCTGTACACTGAGTAAAAACCAGTCATTACATCACTAGGAAATCATTATTTGTTGTAAGATTAAATCAATGATAAACTAGATTCAACATTGTCTCCTCAATTCTGCTTAGTACCTTGTTTCAAGTTCTAGCCCATAACATCTCCTTGTAGGATTAAATCAATCCTACTGAACCATGCTAAATTAGATAACTATTGTCTCTAACAATTCCACTGACTTCGTACCTTGTAAGAATCCTTTGTTTCAAGTTCAGAGTTCTGGCCCATAACATATTTCTATTCTCTTCAGACTTTATGCATGACAATGAGAATAATAGTTTTAGGAATCATAACCTGAGTTGACTCTCTTGACCCTACTTTGAATATCCTCAAAGCTACCCCTGCTTCTAAAAAAGGAGAGATGCATTCAATATTTAGGTTGCAATACTTTAGATTTAATAGGATGTGAGTATGCTTTCCTTCTGATCAGAGTCTTCCAGAAGTCAGTCTGGTCAGGTATTTTAGCTTGATAGTAGGATCAAAATCTGAGTTTTCCATCCCAGAAAAGAGCACAGTAGTACTTGGGAACTCCTAGGTAATTATTAACCAACACACAAGGGCTAATACTTGGGAAATATGAAAATAGAAAGGCAGAGGCATATCTCAATTATGATAGGAGATTAATAAAAACATATAAGGTGTCACAGGGGAATTAAGAGGAAACAAAGGTAATCACCACTAATAGGATAGTTTTCTTGTTTCTTTCAAGAGAAATTCTGGCAGAGATGCAGATAATTTGGATTTACTGGATTTTTTGGGATGCCTGTGTAGATGAAATACTATGTTGGTTCTGGAAAATACCATGATTCCCAAATACACAGGATCAGAAAAGGACAGAATGATTGCAAAAATGGAGTCCTGACATATAGAAGAAATTAAATGGGAACAATATTTGTAATCCTCTCTCTCAGGAATGTTTCTGTTATGAGTTGACCATTAATTCTCCAAGAAATTATGAAATTTAAAAACAGATGGAGAGTCCAACAGCACTGTGTTTTTGAGTTCTGCCTATATGAAGTTACTGGGGCTGATGGTAATGACCTGAAAGGTACTCTGAGCATAAATAATGCTTAGAGGCAAACACTGAGCCATTCTGAAGGAAGAAAATTTTACAGCTAATGACATCTGTGAAATTCTTCAGATTCAAGACCACCCTTGTTTGGGGGATGCTCTTGGAAAGAAGCACCAATAAATTGGCCAAGGACAACAAAAATCATATCTGTGTTTTAGTTTATGTCTATTAAGATACACTTAGAGATAAAGAGACAAGTAAGGAAGGGATTCCTAAGGACCCTACTTCCTTCCTGAGAGAAGAGAATGATTAGGATAATAACATTAGGAGATCAATTCTTGGAGTCCTGGGAAGGGAAATTGTTATCAGAGTAAGAAGTATCCATAGGAAAACACAAATTAATGGTATTTATGAACATTATCTCTTCAATCCCACACAAAAGAACCTATTGGGAATATCTCCTTTGATTTCTTGGTAAGGAAATGAATTAATAAATTATCCATCATATTGGCTCAGCCTAACTATGAAACATTAATATTTCTTTACATGTTTTCTTTTTTCATTTTCCTCAAGAGGGTCATGTAATATTTAGTCCTTTTTGTAGATTTTAGGGAATATTTCTTTTTTAATTCCATTTCTTATTTTTTTTTACTTTTGATAAAATATTTATAGTGCTTAATGTTTTAAACAAATTTAAAGGTATTTTACAGAAAAGATAACAGGCTCTTATATAGCAATTCATCATGTTAAGAAATTTGAACAGAAAACATGCCGAAATTAATTTTAATAACTAAAAAGTCACCTAAAATTCACCTAAGAATTTTACTAGAAAATGTGTCTTGGACACCTCTTTATTGTGCACTAATGACTATCCAAGGGAAAGAAAATGAGTAGTAGAATGTATAATAAAAATACAATAACTGGGGCAGCTAGGTGGCACAGTGGATAGAGTTAGCCCTGAAGTCAGGGGGATTTGAGTTCAAGTGTGGCCTCAGACACTTAACACTTCCTGACTGTGTGACCCTGGGCAAGTGTAGTATAATGTGTAATAAAAATACAATACTTGGGGCACCAGGTCTAATTCTGTTCCAATTAATCAATGATGGACAGAATCAGCCATACCCAGAGAAGAAACAATTCTTCCTCTGCAACAAGAGAACTGTTTGGCTCTGCACACATATACTGTATCTAAGATATACTATAACATATTTAACAGGTATAAGACTGCTTGTCATCTAGGGGAGGGGGTGGAAGGAGGGAAGGGAAAAATCAGAACAGGAGTGAGTGCAAGGGATAATGTTGTAAAAAAAAAAAAAATGCCCATGCACATGTACTGTCAATAAAAAGTTGCACTAATTAAAAAAAAAACAACAAACAAACCAACAGTTCCTACAGTTAGAAATACCTGTGGTTATTTTTAAACATAGTGTAAAGTATACCTCTGAGGGTCTTCAAAATATCATGGAATCCCATATCTGAGATGTGAAAATTTGTGCCACTCTAAGTCCCAAATATATTGTAACTGGAGACCTGTCCAGAGACTGGATAATTTGGGTGTCCATTCACCAATACATTCCAATTCCCCTTCTTTAAATAAGCGGCTCAAAGTCCTTGGGAACAGGGCATGGATGATCTCATCTTCTGAAACTACTTGCTGAGAATGAGTATAAATTTGAGTCACTTGCAGGGTCTCATCTTATTATAGAGGGTTGGCAAGTTACAAATCCATCTGGTCCTGTTGCTTTTTTCTTAGGAACTCATTTATGTCTTGTTCAATTTCTTTTTTTTTCCCTCTCTCTAATATACCTCTTTTTAAACATTGTATTTCCTCTTCTACTAATCTTGGTAGTTTACAATTTTGTAAATATTCTTCCATTTCATTTAAGTTGTTAAATTTACTGGCATAAAATTAGGCAAAATATTCCTTATGATTGCTTTGATTACATCATAGTGATATATGCACCCTTTTCATTTTTGATTCTATGATTTGGTTTTTTTCTCAATATTTTTTCAATCAAATTAAACAATGATTTATCTATTTAATTTTTTTATGATTATACTTTGTGAAGTTTCCTCCATCTTATTGTTACTCACTATTCTCTGCCTTTCTTTTTACCCTATCTCTGTTACCTTATCTCTCCCCCTTGCTCCACTAGGAGTTCCTCCCTAATCTTCTCCCCCACCCTTTCTAAAATCCTGCCACTATCCTTTCCCCAGTTTTCCACCTCTCTAGAATTTCAAAACTCATTTTTGGATTTTCAGGCTGTTTCCCCTTCAACTCTGAGGAGAGCAAGATTCCAATATTTCTAACACATCCCACCGTAAAGTTCTTGAATTGTAAGGGTCCGGTCGTCTGCTCAATTTTAATCTTTCTCTGGGAGGAGATCTGTAAAATGTTTTCCTCTGTGCACAGAGAAGGATTATAATTGAGCAGACGACCAGACACACACAATTCAAGAACTTTAGATACTGGCGCCCAAAGTGGGTCAAGGATTTTGGTTATCCTGACAAGGACTTATTCTGAGCCCTTCAGAGGAGCTAGACTGGACCATCACAATTTGGCGCCTGAACAGGGACAGACACGATCCTGATTCCAGTGGAAAGTTTTGCCTCTGATTCAGATTCCAGTGGAAAAGTCTTTCTGACACAGAAATAACCATGAGTAACAAGGAAACTTTGTTAAAGATTAAGTGAATGTCCTAATAGACAAATAAGGAACTTACCTTGTTAAGGGCTAAACCAGCAATCTCTTATACCTGAAATGGGGCAGATGTTAGCTAAGGATATTCCCTTTACCTTAGCAAACTCAGTCCCAGCCCCAGAGGCAGCCTCAGCTCCACCCCCAATCAGGAGTGGTACTATAGAGAGTATAATTAAGATAATTAAGGAACAGTTTACTTGTAAACTGGGTACAGAGTGCTAAACTCTTGGCTGCATTAAGATGCATGTTCCCTTGGTTCTTAGAAGAAGAAAAGATAGATGTCGATAACTGGAAGCTAGTGGGATTTGAAATGAAAGAATTTCATGCAAAAAAATGGGCCTCGTTCAATTCCTGAAGAGTTTTTTATATCTACAACATAGTTCAATTAGCCTTAAACTATGGAGCAAGTTGTAGGAGAAGGAAAAGTTTTAAAAATGAACAGAGGAGGAAGTGTGAGGAAAAAAGGAAAGATCAAGATATTGCCCAAGAGCAAGAGGATTTAAATGAGGAATTAGGGTATGATGACTCTAATTCTCTTGAAGAAGCTTCAACCCCACCTAGAGAGCAGATTATTGACAGGCCCACATCAACTCCACCTTCAGAGGTGGAGGAAGAAGGAGGAAGGGAAGAGGCAGAAACACAAACAGAATTGCCTGTGAAGCAGCCTAAGCCTATGACAAGATTAGAAAAAGCATTGGTTAAAGCTAAGAGAGAAGGACAGGATATAAGTGATTTTATACATGCATATCCTGTGATTGAAGATACTGACTCTGTAGGTCAAAAAGGAGAAGATATACACCTTTAGATTTGAATAACATTAAAGATTTGAAAAAAAGGTTGTACCCTTTATGGGGCTACATCAGCTTATGTTAAAATGTTACTAGATGGTTTGTCTTATGAAGTCCTAACCCCAAATGATTGGAAATCCATAGCAAGGACATGTCTAGAACCTGGACAAACCTTATTGTGGCTTGTGGAATTTCATGAATTATGTAAAATCCAAGTTAGACCCAATATAGAAACCGGAGTTAACAAACAATTCACTTTTGAGCAATTAGCTGGTGAAGGTCAGTAGGGAGAGAATTCAGAACAGGTTAAATATCCCATGCAGCTAAGGCTGCAATAAAAGCTTGGGGTATCCTCCCTGGACAGAAAGATCGGGGAGAGGCTTTCACTAAAATAGAGCAAGGTCCCAATGAACCTTTGGCAGATTTTGTGGGACGTTTGCAAACTGCTGTCAAAAGAACTATTGGAGAAAATGCAGCTACAGAAATAATGACCAAACATCTGGCTAAGGAAAATGCCAATGAGATTTGCAAAAGAATTATATGGGGATTAGACAAAGACGCTCCTTTAGAGGAGATCATAAGATGCTGTGCTACAGTAGGAACAAATGCTTTTTACACCTGGACTATGATGAACATGGAAAGACAGGGTCCCTCCTGGCAAGGGACTTCTAGAGAAACTTGGCGATGTTTTCAATGTGGAAAAATTGGACATCTAAGAGCTCAGTGTAAATATGGAGATACATTGAGAAGAAAGGGTGAGAGAAGACCTAAAACTCCATGTCTAAAATGTCACAAGGGTCTCCACTGGGCCTCCAAATGTGGATTGACCAAGGGAAATGAGAGGCAGGGCTCAGCTTCAGCCTCTCAAGTGGGGTATGATGGCAGCCGAGGATACATCCAGAGAATTTTAAGACATGATCAATCAGCCAAAAGGCAATCAAATGGAAGAAACAGATTGAAGTTAGGAAAAACAGAGTTGTGTGCAGTAGAGGCTACTGAGATAACTCCCTGGAGAAGTGAAATCTGTTCCTGTTGAGCCTATGGATCCTTTGCCTCCAGACACAGTAGGCTAGATCATTTCACCTTCTGAGAGTGCCTACAAAACAGTGTCTATCCATACACTGATGTGGGAAACTGGAAAACGTGTAGCTAATATCCCAGTCACTAACACAGGTAGACAATGTGTAGCATCAGGCTTATTGTTATGTACCCCTAATAAGCAACCTGGTGATAGTCACCTAGATTCTGACTCCAATGAACAGAATCCAGGAATATATTGAACAGCAGCTGTGACAGCTGACCAACCTGTGCTTACTATTTATATAAATGGAATACCATTTGAAGGATTGGTAGACACGGGTGGAGATTGTACAGTTATTAGAAGTGTCAATTGGCCCAGTCACTGGCCAAAGATTAAGGCAGACACCTACATGTCTGGGGTAGGAGGATCAATAGCAGCAGAAGTTAGTGCTAGGCTTTTGAGGTGGATATTTGAAGGTGAAACAGGAGTTTTTACTCCTTTTGTGGTTGAAAAAATCCCCATCAATCTGTGGGGAAGAGACATTTTACAGCAAATAGGATTGCAAATAAGCACTTCAGCTTTTTAGGCAGGGCTGTTGTTGAAGGCCTACCTTCACTTTCACCAGTTCCTATTCAGTGGAAGACTGATTCATCAGTGTGGGTAGAACAATGGCCCTTAAGAAGTAATAAAATTCAGGCCTTATTAGACATAGTGCAAGAACAACTTGACCAAGGACACTTGAGGCCTTCTCTAAGTCCTTGGAATTCCCCAGTATTTGTGGTGAAAAAGAAATCTGGAAAATGGAGGATGTTAACTGATCTAAGAAGAGTAAATGAACAGATGGAAACTATGGGAACTCTTCAGCCTGGACTTCCATCTTCTACTCAGTTGCCAAGAGAATGGCCTCTATGGGTTGTAGACATTAAGGATTTTTTCTATTCTATCCCCCTAGATAAGGAGAGTATGAAAAGATTTGCTTTTTCAGTGCCTAGTGTTAATTTGGCTGAACCTTATAAAAGATATGAATGGACAGTTTTGCCACAGGGAATGAAAAACAACCCTACTATGTGCCAAATGTATGTTGCTGCTGCTCTTGTTCCAGGAAGAAAACCATTTCCAAAAGTAATATAGTTACATTATAGGATGATATTTTGGGATGTGCACCTGAGGAACAAATGTTACAAGCATGTCTACAAAAGACCATGGAAACACTAAAGTACTACAAACTGCATATAGCTACAGAAAAAATTCAAAGACATGCTCCTTTTCAATATCTAGGATATGAAGTATATCCTAAGACACTCACAGTACAAAAGCTTTAAGAACAGAGAAGTTAGACACCTTAAAAGATTCCCGAAAATTAATAGGAGATCTCCAATGGATCCGTCCAGTGTTAAGCCTAACTACCAATCAACTGCAACCTCTATATGACATTTTAAGGGGAGACAGTGCTTTAAATTCACCACACCAGCTTACAAAAGAAGCACAAGAGGCTTTGAGAGAAGTTGAACTGGCTTTATCCAATGTGGTTGAAAGAGTCACTCAAAAACCCTTGGAAATATCCGTTTTTGCTACAAAGGAGGCACCCACAGCAGTCCTTCATCAAGGAGACAGTGTAATTGAGTGGGTGAAACTCCCAGCACAACCAGAACAAAGGCTTACCCAGTGCTTGTGGCTAGGATTTTATTAAAGGCTATTAAGAGAGTAATACAATTATCTGGAATAAGTCCTGAAAAAATATACACATTCTATACTAATGCAGAAATTAATGTAAGCTGTGAGACCATCCCAGAATGGCAAATTTTATTGGCCACAGCTCCAAATTTTGCACATGGGTCTCCATTAAAGATAACCGAGCTACTACATAATTGGCAATGGATTTTTGAAGAAAAGGTTTCTAAGGTTCCTCTTAAAGGACCAACAATCTTTACAGACGCCTTCAAAGAAAATATTTGTGCTGTATAATCTCATGATTTAACCATAGAGAGAGTAGTCAGGACTCCTTTTCAGTCCACTCAACAGAATGAATTATTTGCTATCATGCTAGCTCTTATTTATTACTCAGGAGATGTAAATATAATTACTGATTCAGCCTATTCAGTAGATGTAATACAGAGAATTGACACTGCCCAAATAAAATTGGTAGCCTCCAATATATATCAGCTCTTTAAGGAACTTCAGGAGCAAGTGAGAAAGCATCCAGGCAAGATTTATATCTTGCATGTCCACTCACATAGTGGACTTCCAGGTCCTATTTTTGATGGAAATTGAAAGGCAGATAGCCTTCTAACCATGTTAGCCAGTAGTCCTTTATTTCAGGAAGCACAAGAATCTCATTCTAAATATCATCAGGCTTCTTGAGCTTTACATTTACAATTTGAAATAACAAAAGAAGGAGCTAGGAGCATAGTAAAAAGCTGTACAGCTTGCCTTCCTTTCCATGCTCCTACACTCCCTTCAGGGAAGAATCTTTGTGGTTTGAGACCCAATGAAATCTGGCAAATAGATGTGACCCATTATAAATCTTTTGGTCGTCTGTCTTTCATCCACGTGGTAGTAGATACCTTTTCAGGATTCACTTTTGCAGTGCCAACTGCAAAAGAGACAGCCCAAGTGGTCACTGAATTCCTTATCCAAGCATTTGCAATTATGGGTGTGCCACAAGCAATAAAATCAGACAATGGACCTGCATATAGTTCTAAACATTTTGAGCACTTCTGTGTGCACTATAAGATTTTACACTCTACTTGAATACCTTTTAATCCACAAGGTCAGGCAATAGTAGAGAGAAGTAGCAGAGACATTAAGACACTCCTCCAAAAACAAAGGAAAGGGGGAGCCACAGGTAACCCTAGAGAACTTCTAAATTTAGTTCTCTATACCATTAATTTTCTAATTTTTGACAAAGATGCACTGGCTCTGCCAGACAGGTTTGATAACCCACCCTTAGAAGGGCAGTGTCCAGTGCGAGCAGCTCCACTGTCCTTAGATAATCACCAGGTGTTGTGGAGAGACCCAGAAAGTGGTGAATGGAAGGGACCAGATAGGTTAACTGCCTGGGGGAGAGGGTTTGCTTGTATTTCTTCAGATGGAGAAGGAATCAGATGGGTGCCAACGAGTCATATTCTCCTTGTCCATCAGAGAGAGACAGAAAAAGAGAAAGACCTCAAAACAAAGGAGAAAATCTAAGAAACATCTGACACTGAAAGAGCATGGCTAATAAGAAGACTGGGAAAGAACTTTAAAACCAGCAGGAATCATTGGATTTCCTACCACAAGATGAGACTAATGGACAATGGACTTCTAGACATTTATAAATTGTCAATTTATGATTATTTGATCATGTTATTTGTTACATACTTCTAGTATGTACTATGTTACTATGTTACACTATATTACTATGTGTTTATGTAATTTATATAATTATGTTTACTACCTCCCATAGTGATGGATTTATGTTTCAAGGTCATGACTACCCTATGTTCTAAATCAAAAGAAAGGGGGAGATGTTGGGATTACAAGGTGAGAACTCAGGTTGACTTGACAGTTCTCTGGCTCAGACCTTTGGTTCAGGCCTTTAAAGGGAGTTTACACCTTAGGAATTCTAAGAGGAGCAAGTTCATTGGTGGAAGTATTTCCCCACGCCCCGCTGAGTTCTCACATGCCTATTCTCTGGGAGGATAAAAGAAGGGCAGCATTGGGTGTGAGAGAATCGACTCTGGGATAGAGTTTTGATGCCAGGCAGGCTGAAAGGAGACCAGTCTGATTTGGGGAAGAATAAGAGCTGGAGGAGATTCAGAGCTCCCAAGAAACCTGGGCACAGAGATAAAGATTTTACAGATCTCCTCCCAGAGAATAGGTATGTGAGAACTCAAAGGGGGCGTGGGGAAATACTTCCACCAATGAACTTGCTCCTCTTAGAATTCCTTTTAAAATCCTTTTAAAGGCCCGAACCAAATGTCTGAGCCAGAGAACTGTCAAGTCAACCTGAGTTCTCACCTTGTCACTGTCCAGACAACCTGAATTCTCACCTTGTCACTGTACAGACAACCTGAGTTCTCACCTTGTAATCCTAACATCCCACCTTCAGCCTCTGTGCAGTTCCTTCTTTCACACTCAAATTTATGAGGTGATTGCTCCGTTTTACCCTTTTGTAACCAGTTTTGTTTTTCAGAAGCACTCCATCATATACAACTCAACTTTCACCTTTCTTTCAAACTTCTCAGTAATGATGAGAGCTTGAAGAATTCTGACAACATTTCTGTATATAGGCAAACTTAGGGTGTTTGGAGTTAATTTTTTCCAGGTTTACTGTGTCCCCAACATAATATTTGTGGTGCTATTACTTACTGTCTACTTATTCTTCCAGGTTCCTTTCTGACCTAAGACTTAGCTCTCTCCATATATAGAGGAAATGTCCAGGATATTCTTATGGCTCTTTCTTGGTGTAATGAGTTTTGAAATTTCCCAGGATATCAAAAAAACTAAAACACAAACAAAACAATCAAACAAACAAAACAAAACTTTTGCTGGGGTCCTTCAATCTTTCAGTGCTCTGTAAATGGTGTCATTTCCTCTTCTCTTTCTTATTGTTGTTCTCAAAATCCTGACTTCTTTTTGTACTTGTATGGATTTCCCCCATGTGAGGTTTCAGAATAATATTGATGCATTCAGTCTCTTTAACCCAGCTAGAAAACTGTATTGGTCCCTACTGAGAAAACTTCAGGGTCCTTTATTGTATAAAAATCTAGTTTTCTGCCACAAGCATTAGGCTGGGCTGGAGGTTGGATCTGAAACTTCACTCTAGGATCAGAACTCTACAGTTGCTTTTTGTGTTGAATGTATTCCTTGATTAATACCCAATTTAAGGTTCAGCATCTTCTCCTCCCCTTAGATCAAACTTTTGACACCTGGAAAGCCCCCACTTTGGACCTGCCTCATTTCTGGATTTTGGTGGAAAGCCTAACCTCAGAATCTTGGGAGAGCACTCTTAGCCAGTCTGACTCTAACAGGAACCTTTCAGTGTTCCTGATACCCTTGTGAACAATTTTTTTCTTGAAACTTATTTAAAAGCTTTGACAAAATGGGATTGCCATGTTTGAACTTTGCCTTGTGTATAATAGAGACTAGATTTGTTTGAAGCTTTCAGACTAGATGTGTTGCTTAATCAGGATGTGCTGGTCACACTGATCCCAGAGCCTTTTGGGGGACAGGGAGAGTGATGCAGATAATTTGGAAAAGAATTTTCTGAGATCTACCTTTTTAGCAACTTGTGTGCTGTATTTGGAAACTGCTTCAAGCTGAGTACTAAGCTGTTATATGTAATCACATCACACTCTCAGAATCATTTTTTAGATTAGTATTTTTTATACTCTAGTTTCCGCAAATCCCAATATAAGAAAAACTAGAAACATAACAATAATATAAATAAGGTTTTTGTTTTAAAACATGGAGAAAAATTGTCAGTGAAATTACATCAATGTATTTCTAAATTCTCTTCCATAGAAAAATCTTCATCCTTCTGACTATTTGACTCTCTTGATTTACTTTATTCAGAGTAGAATGGAATCATTGTAATGTAATTATGCCGAATGTTTATTCCTATAGCTCCCAATAAAATGACCTCAATGTCAAATTTTTTGTGATCTCCCAGTAGAGGCTCAAACATCCCTATTATTATAATGGAAGAACAAGTCTTTAAGTGAGCCCACATTGCAATTCATTTATTTTTAAAATTATTTTTATAATTATAACATTTTTTGATAGTACATATTCATATGTAATTTTTTACATTATCCCTTGTACTCCCTTCTGTTCCAAATTTTCCCCTCCTTCCCTCCATATCTACCCCTAGATGGCAGGCCAGTGCCATCCATGTTAAATATGTTATAGTTTATCCTAGATACAATATATATATGCAGAACGGAAATTTTTGTTGTTGTTGTTGCAAAAGACGAATTGGATTCGGAAGGTAAAAATAACCTGGGAAGAAAAACAAAAAATGCAAACAGTTTACACTCATTTCCCAGTGTTCCTTCTCTGGATGTAGCTGTTCATCATTGATCAATTGGAACTGGATTTGATCTTCTCTATGTCGAAGATATACACTTCCATCAGAATACATTCTCATACAGTGTCAGGATTACAAGGTGATAACTCAGGTTGTCTGGGCAACTCTCTAGCTCAGAATTCACATCTGTGTTTCAGGCCTTTGAAAGGAGTTTGCACTTTTGGACTTCTGGGGGAGAGTTTACATGTTTAAAAGAGTTTGCACCTTTAAGAGGAGCAAGTTCATTGGTTGAAGTATTTCCTGAAGGCCTCTTGAGTTCTCACTAGCCCAATCTCAGCCAGGATAAAAGAGGAGGGCAGTCAGGCAAGGAGAGGCTAGTCCGGGAGAGTTGGGACTGCAGTCTGGAAGGAGAGAGTCTGGCTGGAGGCTCCAGAAGCTTCCCAATAAACCTGTTCACAGAGGAAAAGATTTTACAGAAGAGATCTCCTCCCAGAGAAGGATTATAATTGAAGAGTCAACAGGACCTTTAAAATACAGTATTATTGTTGAAGTGTATAATGATCTCCTAGTTCTGCTCATTTCACTCAGCATCAGTTCATGTAAGTTTCTCCAACCCTCTCTGTATTCATCCTGTTGGTCATTTCTTACAGAGCAATAATATTCCATAACCTTCATATACCATAATTTACCCAACCATTCTCCAATTGATGGACATCCATTCATTTTCCAGTTTCTAGCCACTACAAAAAGGGCTGCCACAAACATTTTGGCACACACAGGTCCCTTTCCTTTCTTTACTATTTCCTTGGCATATAAGCCCAGGAATAGCACTGCTGGATCAAAGTGTATGCACAGTTTGATAACTTTTTGGGCATAATTCCAGATTGCTCTCCAGAATGGTTGGATTCTTTCACAACTCCACCAACAATGCATCAGTGTCCCAGTTTTCCCACATCCCCTCCAGCATTCATTATTATTTGCTCTTGTCATTTTAGCCAATCTGACAGGTGTGTAGTGGTTTCTCAGACTTGTCTTAATTTGCATTTCTCTGATCAGTAATGATTTGGAACACTCTTTCATATGAGTGGATATAGTTTCAATTTCATCCTCTGAGAATTGTCTGTTCATCTCCTTTGACACATTGTAATTTAGATTAGGAAAAATCCAATACAATCTGCATTAACACTTGAAGGTAAATAGAATCCCCAATGTTCCCAAAGTCGACTCGCACCTCAAATTCGGGACCCACTACTTCCGGTTTGGCTACGGCCCAGGATTGCTCTCACCACCCTTTCAGCTCCAGAGCGGAAGGAGGGAGCCCCCGAGCAGGAAATGAGAGTGAGAAAAGGAGGCCCCTGGGGGGGGCCGAGGGGGGGGGTGGAGAGGAGATCTCAGAGAGGAACAGCCTGGTGCGTGCTGATCCAGGTGGAATAAGAGCCTTGGGGTGGAGTTTGGAAGCCTGGGCGGAGTCCAGGGCAGACATTGGGCCTCTCCTGCGGTGAAGACATTTCACGTGATGGGGGCGGGGTTTGGGGCGGGGAAGCAGCTCAGGGCCTGACTTCCTGCTCTTGGGCGTCCTAGAAGGAGACCGCTCATTTTGGGAAGTCTCAGGGCTGGCTAAGGTGGGATCTCTTGCGCCCCGGAGAAATCTCTTCCGAGAGCTGGCTGGAAACTGGGACTTCCGGACTTGAGATCTCTCTGCCTCCTGCAAGGCAGCTCTGTAGGGGCAGGTCCCAGGTAGGTCCGTCCACCTCCCGGCATATCTCCCCCCCCACCTCCCTAGAACTAGAGAACTGAGAAAGGGGAGGAAGGCGGAGAGCTAGAAACATTGGAACCTTCCTCTCTGAATTCTCGAGGAAACAATGTATGCATCGGGAAGGCTGTAGAAGCCTTGTGATTTATGTAAGAAACCTTGGGGCTGGAAGGAGGGCTCTGGATGGAGGCGCCAGGGGAACCTGAGATCTAGCCCGGGGAGGGAGGGGGCAGGTGAGGTTTGAGGGCACCTCCGAGCTGTTGCTAGTTGCCTTTGTCTTTGCTGATGGGGCATCATCTCTTCAGCTGCACCAGGAACGTGCTGCTCTGCCAGACTCGGCTGTCGGACAAGTCCTCCCTTCCCGGCTCCCCCTCACCCCCCCCTGCTTTTCCCACCCAGAACTTCCCAAACGTCAGACGTTACTGTCCCCGGATTTATCTCGGATTCACATTTCCCCAATTTCTGACCTTGCCCACAAGGACCCGGGACTCCCGCCTTGTTCCTGGATCCCAGTTAGAAACGTGGTGCTTCTGTCTTCCGACTTGGGCCCCTGATAGATTCCAGAGTTCTGCCTGAGAACCACTCTGGACGTGGGCCCCAAAACTCCTGCCTGCCTCTGCCTCTCTCCCCCCCAATTCCCCAGGCCTTGACTCCCTGTGTCCAGGCTCCCTTTAGGGTCGCCAAACCTAAGCTCTACCAGCGTCCCAGACAACCTCCCCTGCTGCTCTGTAGACGTCAGGGCACAGTCACGCTGCTTTCCCAGGGTCCGTGTCCCCCCCAATCCTTGTGCCCCTCCAGTGTCCCTCATCTCCTTACCCTGAGCTTGGTCAGAATTTCGCTCTCCTTTCCTCCTGCTTCCCTGCCCCCTCTCTTAAAGCCCTCACTATCTCCACCCCAGGGGACCAGATCCCAGGCTTCCCCAGCTTCCCTGGCGCCTCCATCCAGAGCCATCGTTCCCTCCCCAAAGTTTATTACATATTCACCAGGCTGCTACATCCTTCCCCATGCATACATTGTTTCCTCCTGAATTCGGAAAGGAAGGTTACAGTGTTACCAGCTCTCCACCTCCCCCCTTCTCTGTATTAGTTCTTCCTCTTGCCCAGTTTTTATACTTGTTTCCTTTTACCCTTTCCTGCCCGTCACACACATTTTAGTCCCAACCTTTAAAACTACCTATAGTTATACCGATAACATTTTCTCCTATAGAAGTAAACAATTGGCCGTAATGAGGGCCTTGGAATTTGTCATTAATGTTTTCCTTTTTTTCTGGACCTTCTATATTAAATTTTCTATTGACTTCAGCTCTTTTTGTTACAAATACATGGAAGTTTTTCAGTTTGTCAAATGTCTACTTTTCTCCTTTTTCCATATTCTATTCCAGATTTCTGGGTAAATTATTCAGGATGTAAGTCCAGTTCTTTTGTTCTTTGAAATTTAATATAAAAACCCATGGTTTTGAAGCTGTTGGTTTTGTGAAATCCTGACTCTTTCTGCAATGTTGAAGTCTACTTTTTTTCTGCTTGGATTGCAAGATTTTCTCCTTCACCTGGGAATTGTGAAATTTTGCTAAGATATTCTTGTACGGTTTTCTCCTGTGATCTCTTCAGTTGGTGAACAGTAGATTTTTTCTTTTCCCCTTTGCCTGCTTGTTGTAGAACTTCAAGGCAATTTTCTTTCATAATTTTTTGAAATATTGTATCCATATTCATCTTTCAAAAACATAGTCTAACCATTTTTCTATTGTTTCACCTTGATCTGTTCTCTACTTTTTCTAATAAGATGTTTCAGATTCTCTTCTATGTTTTCTAATTTAATTATTTTTTGGTGTCCCATGTCACTCGATTCCTCTTTTTCAATTCTGTTTTTCAAGAACTTTTTTGTTGCCTCTTTCAAATTGATTAACTTTCTTTTCCTAATTCCTTGGTTTGATTTTATTTCCCCTCCTAATATTTCCTTGATCTCTTATTTGATTTTTGAATTCCTCTTTATGTTCTTGCGGGAACTCCTTTTGGGCTTGTTGTGTACCATTGATGTTACCCTTTGGGATAGGAATGGCTTGTTTTTTAACCTCACTATTTTCTGGATATTTACCGTGATCTCCTTTTATAGCAGAGTGGCTATGGTGAGGTCCTTTTTCCTTTACTTATTCATCCTGAATTTTCATTTGGTTTTATTTTTATTTTTAGCAACTTATAACAATGATCATTATTACAGTCAAGTTTGATTTCTGGGTAATGCTGCCTTAACCCTCAGCTCCTCCTTACTGTTATGTTCAGAATTTTGTCCAGGGGCTCAACCTCAGCAGCAGTTCTCACCTAAGGCACATGTAGGTTTCCTCTACTGCTGTCCTGGAAATGTTTTTGCTCCCTAAAGTACGTTCCCAGCAGTGCTCATTCCTCCTTGTTCACAACCACAGCCCAGCACAATGTCTGGCCAGCACTGCTAGCCCTTTTGTTTGTGCAAAACCCTTTTAATTCAATGTAATCAAAATTGTCCATTTTGTATGTATTAATATTCTCTACTTCTTTGGCCACAAATGCCTTTCTTCTCAGATCTGAGAGGCAAACTATCCCTTGTTCTCCTAATTTGTTTATAGTATGGTCCACTATATCTGAATCAGGAACTCATTCTGACCTTATCTTAGTCAATTGGTCAATGCCTAGTTTCTGCAATGCTCAAAAAGCAATGTAGCATTAAATAATTTTTTAATAGGAGCTAATCTGAGACATGACTTCCAGTCTAACTTCTAAACAGATGTGAATTTTGTCTACAAAGTCTCTAAAAACTATCACTGCAGCCTTTTCTTGAAGTCGTGCAGTGAAGGGAACCCCTTCCTTATTGGGATAGGTCTAGACTTAGGTCTTCTTATTATCAAGCATAAATTGGCCCTCTTGTTCTTAATGCTGCCTGGTATCAGAAATTTGTCCTTATACTTCCTTCCTTGGTCCCTCAAATTCCAGCACAGTTAGTGGGAAAAAGAAGGGTAAGGAATAATCTGTACATACTTAGTATGTGGCAGCTACTTTACTAAGTATATACATATTTTTTCATTTGAGCCCCACAACATATCTGTGGCTTTGGCTCTATCATTTTCCTTATTAATAATTGGGGAAACCGAGGCACACATATATGAAGTAATGTGTCCTGGACATATAGCGAGTAAGAGTATGAGGATGGATTTGAAATCAACCTTTCTTGAGTCCATTCTCAGGATTCTTAGCACTGAAAGACCAAATGTGTCTTATTTCTAATGATGGAATTGTTTAATTTAAAATAAATATGGAACGAAGGGGATCATTGTAATTTCCAGGTGTTTGCTATCACAAAGAGCCACTTTATACATCCCATTCAAATAACTGATTGGATTTCCATCTTATATTTATTCACCATTCTCTCAAGCCCATTTTTACCTTATCAAATAACACGAAAATCATGATATAGAAAGGCTTCTAGGGAGTAATCTAAGAAGTTTATGTTAATGATGATGTTTTATTCTTTTGTTTTTATCTTTTTTATTATACCTTTTTATCGACAGAACATATGTATGGGTAATTTTTCAACATGGACTCTTGCAATGACTTCTGTTCCAACTTTTCCCTTCCTTCCTTCCACCCCCTCCCCTAGATGCCAAGCAGCCTCATACATGTTAAACTTGTTAAATTATATCTTAAATACAATATGTGTGTACATATCTAAAACTGTTGTCTTGTTGCACAAGAAAAATCAGATCCAGAAAGGTAAAAATAACCTGGGAAGAAAAACGGAAATGCAAGCAGTCCACACTCATTTCCCAGTGTTCTTTCACTGGATATAGCTGGTTCTGTTCCAATGATTCTTGAAGAGGACTGCTGATAAAAGGGAGATGTCTCCATTTGTGTTTGAATGGAATGTAAGGGAGGCAGTGCTCTGCCAAGTCCAGTGGCAAGGTAAAAGTCCCGAATCCTTCCTCCCACAAAACATGAGGTGATGGAAGCATGGGGGAGGAGGAGCTCATGGGAGACAAGATGAACTGCCTGGTGGATCTATCCAGGTGAAATATGTGTCCTAGGGTGGAGTTTGGAAGCCTGGGAGGAGTCTAGGGCTGGAGAAGAGCCATTGCAGTGACCTTTGACCAAGTGATGAAGGGAAGGCCTGGGAGAAGGGAGCCAGACAGCTTTCAGAGGTCATCACCCTTCATGATTTGGGGAGTGAGGTCCCACCCTCCAGGCTGCTTGGGGCTCTTGAGCCTTAGAGGACAGCCCTGGAATAGATTAATGGGAAGCAGAAAGGCTTGGAACTGAGATCTCTGGGCATTCTCTTGCATCTGCCATTTTCTACTTACTGCAAACCTTCCCTGCTGGGGTAGGACCCAGCTCCTCATAAGTCCTGGTTTCTGCTGGCTGCCCTTGCATAAGCATTCACACTTCTTATCTGCTCTGATGGCCAGTGTCCTCCCCATCTGTCAGAACAATTCCCTTCCAGGTCTGGCTACTTAATGAATTCTTGGCTCCTACCTCTTTTTCAGGTTCCCAAACACTTCACAAATATCCAGTGTTCCCCTCTTCCTCAAGCTTACCATTGGGTCATGTTTGCCCAAAGACAGGCTTTCCCACAGTAACCCCAATTCCCATTTTCAGCCTCCCCTTCTGTACCTAGGTGTCCTAGCTCTGCCTCCAGCTCCTGTTTGGTGAATTGATTGTGAGACTTTAGACATGATTTTTTATGAGCTTCCACAGGCTCTGCCTTCTGCTTCCAAGAACTTGGTTGCAGGAACTGAAGCTGTTTACTGAGCCAAGTTCTCTGGACCCGCACATCTTGGGCTCCTTCCCAGGCATGTGGCTCACAGTTCGCACATTCCCTTTCAGGATTCTAAACCTAAAATCTACCCAAGAGTCTTGGGAACCTTCCCCCATCTTCTGCTTAGATTTCGGGACTCAGCCATCTTGTTTTTCCTGATTCAACTACTCACCTAAATCCCTTCTGGACACTTACATTTCTTTTTGTTTTTACTCAGGCTTCCCAGTTTCCTTCCCCTTCCCTTACCATAGGTTCTGGCAGCTGAATCCTAGACTAGATTGTCTCCCAGCCTTAGGTTTTGTCTAGTTTTTCCCTAGGGGCTCCATCTCAGAGCCCTTACCTCCTTACTAGATCCCTCAGTCAGTTTATTTTCTAGACAATATGTCTGTTGGGGAGAAGGGATGCTGGGAGGACCAAATATCACTGGCAGGGAGATTTCTGACTCAGGGGACATTGAGATTCTACACACTCTCATCCCACTTGGGGTCTTAAATCCCTCCTGCATCTTACTTCTGTAAGAAGGTAGGGGAGAGAAAGGTGTCAGAAGAGTAGCAATAAGAGAAGATGAGCTCATCTTCAAATTTATACCATCCCATCCATTCCCCTTGTCATCCTTTCTACCTTGTAAACTCTTGACTGTCTCTATGGCCAGTAACCCTGAGGACTTTTCCCTCCCAGACTTGTTTTTGACTGGGTAAAAGAGAACATTCTGGGCTTCATTTCTTCCCCAACTTTAGTCACTCAAAGGGTGTTGAGACTGAGAGTTAGCTTAAGGTCAAGGTCATCTCCAGTCATTCTGATTTATATCTTGCCTCTGGAACCAAGAAGCTCTGAAGGAGGAGGTGAGGCACCTCACCACCCTCTCCTCCCCTGAACCAGTTCAGTTGATTAACTTCCCAATCTTGGCTTGCCAGGTGTAGCGAGCTATCGTCTCCAGAAGCTGCTGGATCGCTCTCTGGGAAGAGATCTGCTGTGTCTACTCAAATCTTTAAGACAGATTCTTCTTCCTGTAGTGAACCGTTGTCTCCAGGCAGTTGCTGTTAACTCTTGTCCAAAGAAGTGACTTCCCTTCCTGCAGAGAGCCCCGTCAGGCCTGATGCAATGCAGAGAGTCTTCTTCTATCTCTGAGAGTCCTCTTTGCTTGTTTCCATGCTGGTCATACTTCCACTGTCTGAGGAGTCCGCATCATCGAATCTGAGGGTCCAGGGTTCAAGTCCCTGTTCGGGCGCCAAATTGCGAAGGTCTGGTCTAGCTCCTCTTGTCAGGATAAGTTAAAGTCCTTGCCCCACGTTGGGCGCCAATTGTAACGAGCTGTCGTCTCCAGAAGCTGCTGGATCGCTCTCTGGGAAGAGATCTGCTGTGTCTACTCAAATCTTTAAGACAGATTCTTCTTCCTGTAGTGAACCGTTGTCTCCAGGCAGTTGCTGTTAACTCTTGTCCAAAGAAGTGACTTCCCTTCCTGCAGAGAGCCCCGTCAGGCCTGATGTAATACAGAGAGTCTTCTTCTTGAATCCTGGCTCTGAATCTCCTCCAACTCTTATCCTTCTTCAGGCCGATCTGCCCTCTGCGCCCAGTGCTGTCTCTTTTTATTCTTCCAGAGAATGGGCGTGGGATAATGCAAGGGCTTCTGGGAAGAACCACCCCAGCCAATGAGCTTGCCCCCTCTATCAAGTCAACCTGAGTTCTCACCTTGTAATTGTCCAGAAAACCTCAGTTCTCACTTAGTAATCCTAACATCTCCCCCTTTCTTTTGATTTAGAACATAGGACAGTCATGACCTTGAAACATAAATCCATCAATATGGGAAGTATTACAGATAATTACATAAATTACATAAGCACATAGTAACATAGTAACGTAACACATGCTAGAAGTATATAACATAATCATAAATTGAAAATTTATAAATGTCCATAAGTCCATTGTCCATTAGTCTCATCTTGTGTGAGGAAGTCCAATGATTCCTGCTGGTTTTTAAAGTTCTTTAACAGTCTTCTTATTATCCATGCTCTTTCAGTGTCAGATGTTTCTTAGATCTTCTCCTTTATTTTGAGGCCTTTCTCTTTTTCTGTCTCTCTCTGATGGACAAGGCGAATATGACTCGTTGGCACCCATCTGATTCCTTCTCCTGCTGAAGAAATACAAGCAAACCCTCTCCCCCAGGCAGTTAACCTATCTGGTCCCTTCCATTCACCACTTTCTGGATCTCTCCACATCACCTGGCGATTATCTAAGGACAGTGGAGATGCTCTCACTGGACACTGCCCTTCTGGTGGGTTATAAAACCTGTCTGCTGGAGCCAGTGCATCTTTGTCAAAAATTAGAAAATTAATGGTATAGAGAACTAAATTTAGAAGTTCCCTAGGGCTACCTGTGGCTCCCCCTTTCTTTTGTTTTTGGAGGAGTGTCTTAATATCTCTGTTTCTTCTCTCTACTATTGCCTGCCCTTGAGGATTAAAGGGTATGCCCGTAGTATGTAAAATCTTATACTGTGCACAAAAGTGTGTAAAATGTTTGGACGTATATGCAGGTCCATTGTCTGTTTTTATTGCTTGTGGCACACCCATAATTGCAAAAGCCTGTATAAGGAATTCAGTGACCACTCGGGCTGTCTCTTTTGCTGCTGGCATTGCAAATGTGAATCCTGAAAAGGTGTCTACCACAACATGAATAAAAGATAGACGACCAAAAGATTTATAATGGGTCACATCCATTTGCCAGATTTCATTGGGTCTCAAACCACGAGGATTCTTCCCTGGAGGGAGTGTAGGAGCGTGGAAAGGAAGACAAGCTGTACAGCTTTTTACTATGCTCCTAGCTTCCTCTCTTGTGATTCCAAATTGTAAACGTAAAGCTCGAGCAGCCTGATGATATTTAGAATGAGATTCTTGTGCTTCCTGAAATAAAGGACTACTGGCTAACATGGTTAGAAGGCTATCTGCCTTTGAATTTCCATCAAAAATGGGACCTGGAAGTCCACTATGTGAGTGGACATGCAAGATATAAATCTTGCCTGGATGTTTTCTCACTTGCTCTTGAAGTTCCTTAAAGAGCTGATAAATATTGGAGGCTGCAAATTTTATTTGGGCTGTGGCAATTCTTTGTACTATACCTACTGAATAGGCTGAATCAGTAATTATATTTACGTCTCCTGGGTAATAAGTGAGAGCTAGCATGATAGCAAATAATTCATTCTGTTGAGTGGATTGAAAAGGAGTCCTGATTACTCTCTTTATGGCAAATGTAGCGAGCTATCGTCTCCAGAAGCTGCTGGATCGCTCTCTGGGAAGAGATCTGCTGTGTCTACTCAAATCTTTAAGACAGATTCTTCTTCCTGTAGTGAACCGTTGTCTCCAGGCAGTTGCTGTTAACTCTTGTCCAAAGAAGTGACTTCCCTTCCTGCAGAGAGCCCCGTCAGGCCTGATGTAATACAGAGAGTCTTCTTCTTGAATCCTGGCTCTGAATCTCCTCCAACTCTTATCCTTCTTCAGGCCGATCTGCCCTCTGCGCCCAGTGCTGTCTCTTTTTATTCTTCCAGAGAATGGGCGTGGGATAATGCAAGGGCTTCTGGGAAGAACCACCCCAGCCAATGAGCTTGCCCCCTCTATCAAGTCAACCTGAGTTCTCACCTTGTAATTGTCCAGAAAACCTCAGTTCTCACTTAGTAATCCTAACAGCCAGGGACCATGGGACCTCAGTTGTTGATCTGGGCTGGGGCTCTGTTCCCCTTTTACCCAAGTGAGACTGATCTTTCCTGCAGTCTTTCTAAATTATTTAAGGCTGGAAAATTTTCTCACCATCCTTTGGTAGGTCCTGTCACTCCACTCTAAAGTGAAAGTTACTTCATAGGAAACTGGAGAGAGTTGAGGCAATATCCTGCCTTTTCTCTCCCATCTTGACTGCACCATTTTCATTTTTCAACCTGCCCCTCCTTTCAGCCTCCCTTCCCCTGTTTGTTGGAGTCTCTGCTCTAGGGGCAGAATAATTCCCCTGGAACCTCACCCTCTGTAATTTCCTGTAGGCTAGCCCCCTGTCCAGGAAAAGAAGGAAACAATATCTGTGCAGTTATAATCATCCCAATCATTCCACACACACACAGCCTGCAGAGGACCAAGGCCTGCCCAAGCAGGGAGCCTGAAGCCAGAGGGAATGGCCCCTGAGAACTGCAGAGCCCCACCCCAGGTGAGTGTATTCTGCCTACAGATGTGGCCACATCAGCACAAGAGGCCATTTCCATGGATCTGGAAGGTGGTCTGTGAGGCTGGCCATCTCTCTTATCATTGGATCCTTTACAAAGATAGGCAGGAAAGTGAATGCAGTAATAACAAGGCTGCCCTCCTCTCTCCTAAGTTTTGGACTGATTCACTGTCCCTTTGGCATCTTGAGCACTAACCCTCTTCCCCCAGTTGCTGCCCAAACATGTTTGTTTAAATTTTCCCTCAATATAAGTCCCTGACTAGGATGACTACTTCACTCATTAGTGTCACTCCTGTAGGTATCATGTCTTTTAGTCCAGCACCATCTCCCCACTACACACACACACACACACACACACACACACACACACACACACACCCCTACACCTTCTAGCCACTCTGTGTGTCCTTTGGCCAATCTCCCTCCTGTAGCCACTGACTTTCCTGGCTTGTGGTATGGAGCAGAACCCTAGAAGCTTCCCCAGCTCTTGTCCTTTCCCTGGCTAGTAGCAGAGCAGAAATTGTCCCCCTGCTGTTGCTCAGCTCCTGTTGCCTCAGACCACACAGATCTTCCCAAATCTTTCTGAATCCCTTCTCTACCATTTTTGCCGTTATTATTGTAATTTTATTTCATTTTTTTCTCCTGAGGCAATTAGAGTCACTAACTTTGCCCAAGGTCACACAGCTAGGAAATATTAAGTATCTGAGGTCAGATTTGAACTCAGGTTCTCCTGACTTCAGGGCTAGTGCTCTATCCACTGACCCATCTAGCAGCCCCCATTATAATTTCTTTTAACCTTAAATACAAAATAAGAGTAAAAGTAATTTCAGGTAACCAGCAGAACATAAGAGCAGATTCGATAAAACAAGCCTGCATAATAAATGCTTACACATGGTTCAGGAGCTGTCCAGCATTTCTTTGCTTCCTGGTAGGTTTTCTTTTATTCCATTTTATTTTCTTTATCTCCTGAGACCCCTCAGCTGCAATTAGGCACTTCTAGAATCACTCCATCACACTCAGCTCATACTTAGCCTTTCTCTCCCTTTACCATTGCTTGGGTGAAAGCAACAGGCATTTAGAAAGGGAAGAAGCTCTGTCTGAGTATAGTAGAGATGCAAAGAAGGAAAAATCAGTCCTTGCCCTCAAGAAACTTCCATTGTAACATGGAAGACAATATATCAGCAGCAGTGTCCACACCTGCTGTGTACAATGTAGTTGGGAGGCCTTTGCATGACTGCTTCCAAGTGCTCTCATGGAGGATGTGACCTTTGGGTAAATCCCTTTTCTCTGCTTCAGTTTGCTTTTGTAAATTAATGACCTTTGGCCAGATGCATTAAGAAGTGTGTGATTCTGAAATTTGGAATGCAAAATCTTGCAAAAATGAATGTTGAAAACTATCTGTATTTGCATTTGGAAAAATAAAATATTATTTGGGGGAAGGATAGTGTTTTCATCTGGATAAGACTTAATTTAAAATCACAATATCTTTTTTCGTCCTCAGTGATCATGGAAATGTTTTAGCTCTACAACACATAATACTTGCTAGCTTCACACAAACACTTCATCCCATTTTCTTAACATATCACCTTCTGATTTCACCTCCAAAAATCCCCATCTCTCTCTGATAGAACCTGTAACTTTCCTGATTCCAGGCAGTAATTTCTTAGTGAGACATTTCTCAATTTTATTCCAACTGACCATATAAAATGTGTTTCTCTATATTCCAATGGTTTTGGGGAACTTTGGTTTCAGTGCAGGCTCTGACTCCTGTAAGGACTGTCAGCTTTGGGCAGATCCCTCCTCCATGTTTCAGGTCCCTTTTGTAAATTGAGGAGCATTGGATTAGGCCAGTTAAAGCATGTTTCAATTCTTAAGTTCTCTAAGTGTTGGTGTTTTAGGAGTTGGTGACCTTCAAGGATGTGGCTGTGGACTTCAGCCCTGAGGAGTGGGGTCTGTTGGACCCGGATCAAAAAGAACTGCACAAGGAGGTCATGCTGGAGAATGCCGAGAACTTGCTCTCCCTGGGTAAGGAGCGCTTCCCTTGCAACTCTGGAACTGCCATCAATTTGAGTGTCACCATTGCCTCCCTGGGGTGCAGAGTTTCAGGCTTTTATCAGTTCTTAGAAAGGCCCAAGGGCAGCCTCTTGTCCCTTAGAGACAGGGTCCTCCTGCTGCCTGGTTTTTCTACGACCACTATCTTTGCATTGTAGGATGGGAGCCCAGCAGTTGTGTCTGCAAACTTTCTGAAAACTGGGATAGAGGAGGAGGAATCCCCTTCCTCTTGGGGGGAACCATTTTGTCTTTGCCATGTTCTTTTTACCTTGCTGCCCTGGTGTAACTGAAATCCCCAGCATAGCAAGTGGGCCCCTGTTCCTTCATACATCCCTCAAAGGCCTGGACAGATACAGGGAGAGAAAGGGAAGGGAGGAGCTCTTTCCATACATTTGCTGGGATCCAGGCCTAGTACACAAGAGCTTCCTTCATGTGCATTATTGCACTTGATTCCCACCACAATCCTTTGTTTTGGGCACCATCTTTATCCCCATTTTACAGGTCTGCAGGCTAAAGCAAAAACATGAAATTACTTGCCCAGAGCCACATAACCAGGATGTGTCTAAATACAAATTTGAACTTGGGGCTTTCTGACTACAGGCCTGGTGCTCCCTTCTCTGTTTTACCAGCTGCTTCTAATGTTTAGAAAATGGAGGATATAGAATGTGTCCACCCTGCTGAGAAGGAGGCAGCAAAATCAGTATCTTCTGACTCCAGATTGTTTGCATGGCCTCCTTTCCCCTCTGCTCTCTTCCCCTGATAATAAGTACCCTGAAAACCATCTTTGAGTTGTCCTTGGAACCATTTAGTGGAATGAGAAATAATGACAAGTTTCCAGGCTCACACCCACTATGTCTTCCCTCCCCAGGACTTCCAGTTCCCAGAGAAGATTTTATTTCCCATGTGGAAAGTGGAGGCCTGAGGAACTCCTGTCCTGGTGAGTGAGTTGCAAGCAGGTTGCAGGCTGCTATTCCAGGAAACTTCTTTAAGTGCTGGGCATGGCAGTGAGAAAAGACCCCATTTGGTCTTTGTTTGGGTCCTGATTGACTCAGATTGAGTGTAAATTGAAGTTATTTCTGCTTTGGCCAAAAACCCTGAGGTTCTTCCCAAAGTCACTCATTCATTCCTTTTTATTTATTGACATTTTTTTTTAACCTAGGTGAAAGAGGAGGTTCTTTGCCTCCATTGCTCCCTAGCCTTAATCACTGGATGGGGGAAGCCTCAGTCACAGGAGACCTATTGGAGCCCTTACCTTAGTCTCCCCTGGCCATTTGCATCAAGAGCCATTTGCAATAATCCTGATTTGTACCTGGCCACGGGACATTTTTGGCTCTGTGGGAGAAAATGAGGCCGGTGACATTCGGCAGCCCTCCCTCACTTAAATTCAAGTAACTCACTATATATAACTGACAGCTTCTCTTAGGTTAGAGATATGGGAGGGAAAGACTGGTGGTTATTCCATAACAACCAGGAGGCCTAAGCCCTTGTTATCTTCACTATGGGATTTGTTCATAGGTGACAGGGAGCAGGAAAGAGATAGAAACAGAAACATAAATTTGGCACCTCAGAGGGACCAGCATGCAAGCACTGAGGTGGGGTTAGGCCATAAGATGAGCACTAGGGAATGTTAACCAATCAATACACATCGATTAAGCACCTGTTCATTATACACATTGCATTGAGCCCTAGGTATACAAACAGAACTTGTCAAGAAGTTTTAAATCCAGCATAGAAACTTGGAGATGATTTGAGAATAAGCAACAGTTTATGAAACTTATTCTTAGCTAATTCAGGAAAAGGAAAGTGTTTTTATATAAATGCATCACATTCAACAGACATATGTATATAAAGAGAGATTGGAAGGGAAGTTTATGAAGGAAGAAAAAGTTAAGATGGAGAGAATCAAAATCATAGTGATAATGATAGTAATTAACAAGCATATATGCCTACTGTGTGCCAAGAGATTTAAAGATATTGTCTCTTTTGAAGCACAAAACAACCTCGGAAGTGGGTACAATTATTACCTTCACTCTACAGGAAAACTGAGGCAAAGAAACACATTCCCAAGGGTGCAGAGCTAGGTGGTGCCTGAGATTGAGTTTGAAAGAAAGGATTGGAAGTAAAATGGAGAACATGTCTAATGTAATGGATTGAGAAGACTGAGTTTCCAGTTTCCAGTTCTAATCTCTTGCAGGGATTTGAATCATGTTACTCAGCCATTCAGAGCACATATCCTGGTTTCTAAATAATGAGAACCTTGCCTTTTTCTCAGCATTGATGTGGGTGTCCCATGTCATTATACTGTGAGTGGAACTCTGTGTTAATTGAATCACTTTATTGGTGTGAGGTAATAGCATTTAAAAATGATTGAATCTCTCCATTTCAGTTTGAAAATTTTGCCTGGAGAAATTAAAAGTCAATCATTTTATTATCTGCCAGCATTAGAGGGCATATTTATACACGTGTGTGTTTATTTCTTTCAGATGCAGGGACATGGTTTGATATGAAGAAGATGAGTGCAGATCTGAAAATGATCTCATGGAAAGACCTTTTTAAACATCGTGAATACAGGGCTGTTTTTGCTAAGTACAAAAGAAACCACTTTGGAGAGGAACATTGTGAGTGGAATACACACAACAAAGCTTTAAGAAAGAGTTCCATTGTTGCTAAAGATAAGAATATATGTTCTGAAGAGAAGACACCTGAGTGTCATGAATGTGATAAAGGTTTGCTTGTCCTCTCTTCCCTTGCCAAGCACCAGAGAATCCATGCAGGAGAGAAACCTTATGAATGTAAGAAACATGGAAAGGCTTTGAGAGAGAGATCTACTCCTGCTAAACATGAGAGAATTCACACAGAAAAACAATCTTACATATGTAATCCATGTGGAAAGGATTTTCAATGTTATTCCAAATTGGTTCAACATCAGAGAATTCACACTGGAGATAAGCCTTATGAATGTAATCAATGTCGAAAGGCTTTCATAGATCGCTTCAGTTTGGCTAAACATCAGAGAATCCACACTGGAGAGAAGCCTTATAAATGTCAAGAATGTGGAAAGGCTTTCACACGGAGTGACAATCTTCATGAACATCAGAGAATCCACACTGGAGAGAAGCCTTATGAATGCAATGACTGTGGAAAGGCTTTCACATTTCACTCTTATCTTAATGCACATAAGAGAATCCACACTGGAGAGAAGCCTTATGAATGTAAAGAATGTGGAAAGAGTTTCATACAGAGCTCCAGTCTTCATAAACATCAGAGAATCCACACTGGAGAAAAGCCTTATAAATGTAATGAATGTGGAAAAAATTTCACAAAGCGCTCATCCCTTGATGCACATCAGAGAATCCACACTGGAGAGAAGCCTTATGAATGTAATCAATGTGGAAAGGCTTTTATGGATCGCTCCTACCTTGCTGTCCATCAGAGAATCCATACTGGAGAGAAGCTTTATGAATGTAATGAATGTGGAAAGGCTTTCACAAAGCTCTCCTATCTTTTAGCACATCAGAGAATCCACACTGGAGAGAAGCCTTATGAATGTAATGAATGTGGAAAGACTTTTACACAACGTTCCCATCTTGTTGTCCATCAGAGAATCCACACTGGAGAGAAGCCTTACCAATGTAATGAATGTGGAAAGGCTTTCATAGATCGCTCCAACCTTGTAGTACATCAGAGAATTCACACTGGAGAGAAGCTTTATGAATGCAATGAATGTGGAAAGGCTTTCACAAGGCGCTTCTGCCTTGTAGTACATCAAAGAATCCACACTGGAGAGAAGCCTTATGAATGTAATGAATGTGGAAAAGCTTATACAAATCGCAACTGTCTTGATGTACATCAGAGAATCCACACTGGAGAGAAGCCTTATAAATGTAATGAATGTGGAAAGGCTTTCACCCAGCGCAGCAATCTTACTTCCCATCAGAGAATCCACACTGGAGAGAAGCCTTATGAATGTAATGAATGTGGAAAGACTTTCATAGATCGCTCCTACCTTGTAGTACATCAAAGAATACATACTGGAGAGAAGCCTTATGAATGTAATGAATGTAGAAAAGCTTACACGAATGGCTACTGCCTTGATGTCCATCAGAGAATCCACACTGGAGAGAAGCCTTATAAATGTAATCAATGTGGAAAGGCTTTCACACAGCGCAGCAATCTTACTTCCCATCAGAGAATCCACACTGGAGAGAAGCCTTATGAATGTAGTGAATGTGGAAAGGCTTTCACAAGGCGCTCTTCCCTTGAAGTACATCAGAGAATCCACACTGGAGAGAAGCCTTACAAATGTAATGAATGTGGAAAGGCTTTCACTAAGCGCTTCTCCCTTGAAGTACATCAGAGAATCCACACTGGAGAGAAGCCTTACAAATGTAATGAATGTGGAAAGGGTTTCCTAGATAGCTCCTACCTTGCTGTCCATCAAAGAATCCACACTGGAGAGAAGCCTTATGAATGTAATCAATGTGGAAAGTCTTTTATCTATCGCTCCCATCTTGCTGTCCATCAGAGAATCCACACTGGAGAGAAGCCTTATGAATGTAATGACTGTGGAAAGGCTTTCACACGGCGCGAAACTCTTGGTAAACATGAGAAAATCCACATTGGACAGAAACCTTCAAAGCTCAAATCTTGCTTAGCAACAAAGAGTGCACATTAGAGAAAAACTTTTAAGTATCTGGATCACGGTAAAGTTTTTCATATATATTAGTCCCTGACTAGACATGGGAGATCCCATACTAGATGTAAAACCTCATTTATATAATCCATGTGTGTTAAGATTCTTAATGCACTTAGTTCACACTTTTAAAGGAATTCAAACTTTAAAGGAGTTTTCATTTTTAAAAGAGTTCACTCATTGGTCTACTCATTAGACTGACACCTTTAAAGAGCATATAAAAGCCCACACTCTGGGAGGAGGAGTCAAGATTTCATTCCAACTTCGATGTTCATGCAGGCTGGAGACATTCAGACAAGAGCTCTCGGGAACCAAAGAGAGAGGAAGGCCTCCAAAAAGCTAGCCGAGCCCCAAGTGAAGGAGACAATACTTGAAGGAGAAAAAGGATCTGGAGATAAGATTTGGAAAAAGACAGTAAAGGACTTTAACTCCTGGCTGCATTTTGAGGTGATGAAACTGAACTGAAGCCAAGGCTGCCTTCCAGAAGCCCCCCCCAAGAGATCTGCTCCCAGAGAAGGATTACAGTCTATAGCAGTGGTCCTCAAAATTTTTAAGTAGGGAGCCAGTTCAGTGTCCCTCAGACTGTTGGAGGGCTGGACTATAGTAAAAACAAAAGCTCACACTCTGTCTCCGCCCCTCAGCCCATTTGCCAAAACCCAGGGGGCCGCATAAACGTCCTCAGCAGGCCACATCTGGCCTGCAGGCCGTAGTTCAAGAACCAGTGGTCTAGAGAAACAGAACACTACATATATGGAAAAACATTCAGACTCACTTCATCCCTGAATTGCATCCAGAAAATTCCTAGAAGATTAAAATCACAGATAAAGGCATAAAAATGGAGGAGAGACCTTGTTATTCAGCAGGGATTTTCTGCTTGGGAAGAAGTAGAAGGTCTTTAGCCCAGGTTCATCTCTAAGTTTACATCTAAGGATATGGAGTGCAGGACTGACTTACAAATGTGCTGAAGGACGACTAGCTCTTACCTGGAACGGAAGGGTCACTGAAAATCACAATACTCACACTGGAAAGAAACATTATACAAAATGTATTTGCAGAAAGGCTTTCACCTGGATCTCATC
This sequence comes from Sminthopsis crassicaudata, assembly GCF_048593235.1. Classification (NCBI taxonomy): domain Eukaryota; kingdom Metazoa; phylum Chordata; class Mammalia; order Dasyuromorphia; family Dasyuridae; genus Sminthopsis; species Sminthopsis crassicaudata. The sequence goes on along the minus strand of NC_133619.1, from coordinate 646,699,361 downwards.
CTTTGTGTAGAAATCTTGCTGCAGATGTTAACATGTGAATATAATGAATGAGGGAAGGCCTCTTCCTACAGCATAGATTTCATTAGACATTGCAATTTTATACTGTGTATAAAGGTCAGGAAAAAAAGATGTGAGTTTTTCTCTGAAATCCCAAGATTTCTATCCAAAGAAGGGTCTTCATAATGGGGGGAACCAATTGTTTTAATCTCTTTACTCTTATCAAGAATGATTAAGAGATTTTAAAATCTGATTTTACATTGTTTTTATTCCTTAATTTTCCTCTTCATTCTCTTATTCCTAAACTCTTTGGTTTTCCATCTGTGTAATAAGTATTATGTTACAGGTTCTAATTTTCTTTTAAAATATCTGTGGCTTAGGTCTCCGTTTTGGCCTTTTTTGCTAAATTATGTCAAGTGGGTTGGAGGGGATATGAGGTCTTTTCAAAAATTTTACCCCCCAAAAAGTGCCATAGTTTAGGGCTACATTTCCAGAAAAACTCTTCCCCCTTATACTTCGCTTAGTCTTGCACAAACCACTTTGCCACATCAGCAAGCTTTGTAATGTATAGTTATTCTTAATTGGAATGGGTTCCTATGACAGATTGGGAGCCCAATGTGAGATATCATATAAATTCTAATCTTGTATTTGACAAATATAAAAAGTAAAGACTTGGGGATAAAAATTTATTATTTGGTTAAAAAAATTTAATATTCATTTTAAAGGAAAATATACCAGCTAAACAGGTAAGTTTCAAACATTCTAGCTACAATTTTTCACATTAATTTTAGAATCCAGATCAGAAGAGTTCATTTTCTAAGGGAACATTTACATAATCTTCTAGAAATTATTTTTCAAATACCAGTATTTCTATGAAAAGATTTTCCCCTAAATTCCAAATGAGAAAAATCAGACGAAAAATAATGGCATGAATGTTTTTGAAACAAGAGAAAATTGCCAAATAACATGAACTCAGTTGTTCATCTTAGAATTGTCTCATGTTGCTGTCCATCCAACCCTAGCAGCCAAGCAGCCTGTGAGCTTCTAGACCTTGGTGAAGGACAAGCTGACAGGAAACAGAGAGATAATTTATTCATCTGAGGCTAACCAGGTGTATATGTGTGTGTATTTTAAACAAAACCAATAGTGTGTCCTCCTGGGAACATTAGTCTTTTCTCATGGGACTATAAGCTATAAAATCACCCAGTTTCCTCCCTTCCTTGCAATCTCCAAGGACATCCTTTTCCCTCAAGACAGAACAAAGGAGTGGTGAGCCATCATTCTGAGTTTTCACAGCCATGGAACAGGGATCAAGCTTTAGGGAAAACTGGAGCTGTTCTGAATCCTCTGCCGCCTCAGAGCTAGCCCTCAACCTCTTCCTGTTCTTCTGTACTACCTTGAGATACAGAAGGGATATTTGAAGCTCATCTAAGGAGTGTAGAATGTGTCTTAGAAAACAGGGTAGGAGGAAACATGCCAAAACATCCAAGGCAGAAAATGCAACAGCAAGCTTGATACATTATTAAGAGGATTGAGTTGATTTATCCACTTCCACAACCTGTTTGCAATATCATGAGGATCAGTAGCGTCAATCTGAGAATCAGCTACTTTATGTTATATCATAGACAACTAATTTCCCATGTAATATTTTCAGAATGCAGCACCTTATAGCTTGTTCAATATTTGTTTAATAGTTCACTTGTTAGAGTTGGAATATATATATATATATATATATATATATATATATATATATATATACATATATATATATATATATATATATATATATATATATATTATATATATATGAGTTATACAGATAAAATGATGATAATCACATTCCCAAATGAAACAAGTTTCTAATTGTCTGGCACATTTTTTATTATGACCACAGAGTGGGATTTCCATTTGCCATATTAATTAGGCCAGGGTTGGGTAAGCAGACACTTTTAGGGCATCTTTTATTGCCCCTTCCTCAGAGATGATCAGTGCAATCCTCATAAAGCTGTTCAGATACTTAGGTGGCTGCTGGATCCCACTGCTGCTTCCAGTGACAAGATGACTTTATGGCCTGGGCCACCTCTGTGCAGGGTTGTGACCACAGCTTCCATTGTATTCATACCTACTTCTTCATCACTCACCCATAGCTCAGCCCCTCCCCCCCCAGGCTCTCAGAGCTCTTATGGGGGCTTGTTAAGGACTATCCCTAAGTATGAAGGGGGCAGTTTGGTTCTCCAAAAGCCCCCACAACTATGAATCATAATACTCCTGAAGGAATTGCAAATTGGCCTTTTTTGACATAGATATTGTTCGTGGATTGGGAATGAAATAAAGCAGAAATGAACAGGAAGAGATCTGTTCTGGTCAGAATTAGATCCCCAGCAGCCACCAGTGGGTGGCTCCCATAACGCCCACCCACTGAGAAGAGCTTGTCAGAAGCATCTATGGACCTCTCCGAAAGATAACTGCTGTTGTGGGTGGGAGAGAGTGAAGCAAGGCAGGTGGGAAAAGAACTATGCTGGAAATTTTCTTCTCTTGTTTCTTCTCTTTGATGTACAGACCTAGTAAGTTATATTTCTGGGTCAAGGAAATAGAGGTAAACCATTAATTTTTAAAAGTAAATGACCTTAGACTTTGTCACCTTAGAGTTTTGGGAGGAAGCTTCTTTCAATTGGAATGTCATTTGATATGATTGTTTTCATTATGGCCTTTTATGAATTTTCAAATATTCTATTGGGACACACATGGTCCTTAGGTTGTCTTTATGCTTCTCTTCAAGATCAGTAAGTTGGTTTTTAAAAATAGTGAACATATTTCCTTTTAATGTGATTGGGTTTTGTTTCCCTTTTGATCAGTTGTCCTTTATTTCTATGTATTTGAATTCCCAATCAATTGTTCTCTCTCTCTTGTTTCTTTAGTGAAGCTTGCCATTGGAGATTCAAATTTTTCTATACTATTATTTTCAAAGGACAAAATTTCTGTTCACCTAAAATTTATTTTACTTTTAAGACACTCAGGAACAGCATGTTGTGGCCAATGTTCTCAAATTCCAGAGTTTTCTGTGTCATTAAGCATTACTTTCCTTTATTTTGATTCAGAGAATCATGAGACTTCTTCACTATATCTGGAGACAATATTTCCTGTTCCCACTGTTTTTCCCAATTATTTATTTATGTTCTAATCTTGGAGTTTTCATCTTACTGAAATCCTTGGTACTTTCAGTGTCCCATATACAAACACTTCTTTTTCTCCGCATTTACTTCCAGACTCTCTCCCCTCTGATCTGGTTTCCTTTGGGGCATTCATACTTCCCCCGCCAAGTTCTCTGCCCTAACTTTTAAATGGACATAATTGACCGCAGCTGGGTGCTAGGCGATGCTCCTTCCAATAGATTTAGTGGAATATTGCACATCATTCCATACCGTACATGCAAGAATTCTTTCTATCCTGCTGATCTGTCCCATTCCCTCTGTTCTTCAGTTCTCTAGTGCTGCTCCAATACTTTTTGTCTACAACCACTGAAGCTTTGTGGTACTGAGGGAGACACTTCCACTTGCAGGGCTGTGGCCAAGCAAGAATATTTCCACAGGATGTCCAAAGACTGGAAATAGAAAGGGGTACCAGGTATAAGGATATATATTTTTTTAATAAGCCCATGTTTTGTCCTATGTCTGCTAGTGTAATTTCACTGCCTGTAGTGTTGGAGGTAGGGGGAGAGTACTGAATGGGCTCAGGGTTAATGAATATCATTTTAACTTTCTTTTGGATTCTGTATGTCCTAGACCTTAGGAATAGCTGAAGTTGCTTTATCTTTAAAGCACAATTTCTACTTTGGAAAGCTTCAATGAGGATTGGGGGGAAAGTCTAATCCACTATCTTGTTGCTTATTCATATAAATTCCTATCAGAACTTCTATTTACAAGAAGTATCCGTCTTTCATCCTCTTCTGGCTTTATTCTGACTCTTCAGGCATTGCTTCAAACTCTTGGAGAGCAAGGACTGACTTTCTTTGTGCTAATATTTATAGCCCCAGCATTTAACACAGTGCCTTGCACATAAGAAGTGCTTAATGAATGCTTTTTGACTTGTCTCACCTTATAGGGAAATGGAAAGGTGGAAACTAATGGAAGGGAAAACAGAAGTAGTAAGTAGAGGGGAAGGTACAAGAAAAAGAGAGGGGCTATAAAGGGGAAGGGCTATTTGAGGGAAGTGGTGGTCAAAAGCAAAATACTGGAGAAGAAAGAAAGGGGGAAAAGAAAGAAAAAAGTATAATTTGGGATAAATAAGATGGCAGGAAACACAGAATTAGTTATTTTAACTGTCAATGTGAACTCTAATAAATAAGAACAGCAGACTGGATTGAAAGTCAGAATCCAACAATATGTTGTTTTTTTAAAAGAGTGATGATACACACAGAGTAAAGTAAAAGACTGGAGTAAAATCTATTGTGCTTCAGGTGAAGTAAAAAAAAAAAGCAGGGGTAGCCACCCTGATCTCAGATTAAGCAAAAACAAAAATTGATCTAATTTTTAAAAATAAGGAAGGAAACTATATCTTGCTAAAAGCACTATAGATAATGAACTAACATCAATACTAAACATATGCACCAAGAGATATAGCATCTAAATACTTAAAGTATCTAAAGGAGAAGTTAAGAGAGCTGTGAGAAGAAATAGACAGCAAAAAAAAAAAAAAAAAAAAAAAAAAAAAAAAAAAAAAAAAAAAAAAAAAGCTCTCTCAGAACTAGATAAATCAAAACACAAAATAAATAAGAAAGAAGTTAAGGAGGTAAATACAATGTTAGAAAAGTTAGGTATGCTAGATCTTGGAGAAAATTAATGGAGACAGAAAGGAATTTCTTTTTTCTCAGCAGTTCATGGAACCTATACAAAAATTGACCATGCATTAGGGTATAAAAATCTCAAAATTAAATGCAGAAAAGCAGAAACAGTAAATGCATTTTTTTTCAGACCATGATGCAATAAAAATTACATGCAATAAAAGGGCAGGAGAAAATAGACCAAAAAACAAATTGGAAACTAAATAATCTAATCCTAAAGAATGAATGGGAAAAACAACAAATCACAGACACAATCAATAACTTTATCCAAGAGAATGACAACAATGAGATAACATACCAAAATTTGTGGGATGCAGCCAATGTGGTTAATAGTGGAAAATTTATATCTCTAGATGCTCAATTGCATAAAATGGAGAATTGGGCTTGCAACTAAAAAAGCTAGAAAAAGAACAAATTAAAACCCCCCATTTAAATACCAAATGTGAAATTCTAAAAATTGTAATGTTCTAGTTTAATATTCTTGAGGTCTTTGAACCAGCCTTGGTTTCTGCTGAGTAATCACTACAAGAATAGCCAGGGATAAAGTCCAAATTCTTTATTGTCTTCTTCATAGTCTATCACCTTTCCTGGGGCTGGGCTAGCTTTCTAGAGGCCCTTCAGATCGGCCTTGGTCTCAGTGGAGAAATGAAAAACAGGTCAGCCACCATGGTGGTGGGAGATGGAATGAATGTTTCTTTTTGGCTCTGAGAGCTTGAGCTCCAGCCTCCAGTACTCTGTCTTCTCCAAGTCTGTCTCTGGCTGAGTTTGTCCCAGGTTATATGCTCTATTATAATTACATCTTCATAGGTGTAAATCTTGTAGCATAGGTGTCAATCTTGTAGAACTATATTAAATACTAAGTACATGTACTAAACTAGAGAACTATTAATCACCATGCTAAACTAGATAACCATTGTATTATCAATTCCATTGAGCTAACACCTTGTTGTAAGAATTTCTCCAGAATTCTGGCCCATTACAAAAAATAAAAGGAGATTAATAAAATTTAAAGTAAGAAAACTACTGAATTAATAAATATAACTAAGAGTTGGTTTTATGAAAAAACTAACAATTCATAAACCTTTAGTTAATTTGATTTAAAAAAGGAAAAAGGAAAATCAAATTATTAGTCTCAAAAATGAAAAAGGGGAACTTTCCAGCAATGGAGAGGAAAGTAGAAGAATAATTAGCAGTGATTTTGCCCAACTATATGTCAATAAATTTGATCATCTAAGTGAAATGGAAGGATACATATAAAAATATAGATTGCCCAGGTTAACAGACAAAGAAATAAATTGTTTAAATTTTAGAAAAAGAAATAGAACAAGCTATTAACTCCCTAAGGAAAAAAAAAATCTCATTAATTAAGTGGGCCAAAGATAAGATGGTAAAATCAGGAACTTACCTTAATACTTCCCTAAGACCCTCCAAATACCTTTACATAGTGATTGAAATTTTAGAGTGCCAAAACACACAAAAAATACAGTGAAGCAATTTCCCACACTAGATAACCTAGGTTTGCGGGAAACTTCTGCTGGACCATTATGAGAGTAGATCTCACAGTCTCCACTCCCAAGCAAACCAGTAGCAGTCTTCAGGACAATGGAATCCATGGCAGCAGGGGTGGTTTCCAGACCTCTCATCCCACAGACTAAAGACAGCTTAAAAGGGTAGCAGAAAAGTATTGGTGCACCACAGAGCAAATGAAGCATAGTCCAATACAACGTTCAACAACATAGCCCTGAAGTTCTCCCGGAAAGTCTTCTTCTTGACTGAATCCTGACTCTCTCAATCTTCCCACTGAATCCTGGCTCCTTATATCCTCTCAGAGAGTGGGCTTGTGGGTACTCCCTGGGCTTGTGGGAAATTCTTTAAAATATGCTCTCTTAAAAATGTGAATCTCATGGAATTCTAGAAAATACATAACTGAACTAGAGAATTATTCAGTACCATGCTAAATTAGATAATTATATCCATTTCAGTGACTTAGCACCTTGTAAGAATCCTAACACAGGAGAATGGTACATTTCTCCTTACATTGGAGAAACTGAAAAATTACAGGTCCTTGGAAGTATCTCTGAAAACAACTACACAAACCCCAAAGCTTTGAATGTTGCATTTTCTACCCCAAAGTCCTACTTTATCAAAGAATGAAAAGTCAAATAATATATCATAAAAATGAGCAAACAATGAGAAAAAATTCTGACCATAGAAAGTTAAGATGGTAACAAGGAAGATCAAAGCACACACTCAGAAGATAACAAAATCAAAATTCCAATATCCTAAGCCACAAGAAAAATATGAATTAGTCACATGAAAGAGCTCAAAAAGAATTCTGAAAATTAAGAGATATAGAGAAAAGATTGTGAAGACAAATGAGAGTAATGCAAGAAAATCATGAACAAAAATGAGCCAACACCTTGATAAAGGAGATACAAAAAAGTAAAAATACTGAAAAAAAATAACTTCTTCAAAATGGAGTAGGGCAAATGGTAAAGAAAGTACAAAAAGCCAATGAGGAGAAGAATGCCCCCCAAAGGAAGAATTGTCCAAATGGAAATAGAGTTACAAAAAAAATTCCTCAAAAAATAGAATTATGCAAATCAAAAAAGGGGAACAAAAGCTAACTGAAAAAAAAATTCTTAAAATTTTGAGTTGGGTAAGTGGAAGCTAAAAACTTTGAGACATCAAGAAACAATAAAACAAAAACTAGAAAACTGTGAAATATCACATTGGAAAAACAATTTATCTGGAAAAATAGATGCAGGAGAAATCATTTTAAATTATTGGACTACCTAAAAGCTGTGATCAAAAATAGAGTTTAGATATCTTGCCAAAAAAAAATTATCAAAGAAAACATCCCATATAATCTAGAATCAGAGAGTAAAAAATAGAATCATCTCCTTAAAGAGATCCCAAAAGAAAACTCTCAGAAATATTATATCCAAATTCTAGAGCTCCTAAGTTAAGGAGATCATATTACAAACAGCCAGAAAGAAACAATATAGTAGCTTGTATTTTAGCAATTTGGATGGCTTTGGATATGCTATTCCAAAGGAGAAATGGGGGGGGGGGGGAAGAGAAAAGGATGGTCATTCAATGAAATAAAAGACTTTCAAGCATTCTTGTTGAAAAGATCTGAGTTGAATAGAACATTTGACTTTCAAATACAAAATTCAAGAGAAACATAAAAAGGTAAACAGGAAAGGAAAATCATAAGGCATTTAATGGGGCAAACTATTTACATTTCTACATTGGAAAATTATTCTTGCAGCTCATAACTTTTTCATTATTAAGGCAGTTACAAGGAGTATTTATAGATAGAGGGAACAGGTGTGGGTTGAATATGAAGGAATGATATCTAATACAATTAAAGGGTGAGAAAGATTTACTGGGGCAAAGGAAAAGGGAGAGGTAGGATGGAATCAATTACCCCACAAAAAGTGAAAATAAAAAGCTTTTTTTTTCATATTACTACAAATAGTTTCAATTTCTTCATGTGAAAATTGTCTGTTCATATCCTTTAACCATTTGTTGATTGGAGAATGGTTTGAATTCTTATGTTAGTTAATTCTCTATATATTTTAGAAATGAGGCCTTTATCAGAACTTTTGAATGTAAAAATGTTTTCAGTTTACTGCTTCCTTTCTAATGTTGTCTGTATTACTTTTGTTTGTACAAAATCTTTTTAACTTAACATAATCAGAATTATCTGTTTTGTGATCAGTAATGATCTCTAGTTCCTCTTTGGTCACAAATTCCTTTTTCACTTTTACACTCATTTCCCAGTGTTCCTTCTCTGGGTGTAGCTGATTCTGTCCATCATTGATCAAGTGGATCTGAGTTAGATCTCTTTATTGAAGATATCCACTTCCATCAGAATACATTCTCATACAGTATTGTTGTTGAAGTGTATAATGATCTCCTGGTTCTGCTCATTTCACTCAGCATCAGTTCCTGTAAGTCTCTCCAAGCCTCTCTGTATTCATCCTGCTGGTGATTTCTTACAGAACAATAATATTCCATGATATTCATATACCATAATTTACCCAACCATTCTCCAATTGATGGGTATCCATTCATTTTCCAGTTTCTAGCCATTACAAAAAGGACTGCCACAAACATTTTGGCACATACAGGTAGGTCCCTTTCCTTTCTTTAGTATTTCTTTGGGATATAAGCCCAGTAGTAGCACTGTTGGATCAAAGGGTATGCACAATTTGATAACTTTTGGGGCATAATTCCAGATTGCTCTCCAGAATGGTTGGATTCTATCACAACTCCACCAACAATCTATTAGTGTCCCAGTTTTCCCACATCCCTTCCAACATTTATCAAGATCTTTTCCTGTAATCCTAGTCAATCTGACAGGTGTGTTGTGGTATCTCAGAGTTGTCTTAATTTGCATTTCTCTGATCAATAGTGATTTGGAACACTCTTTCATAGGAGTGGAAATAGTTTTAATTTCATCATCTGAAAATTGTCTGTTCATATCCTTTGACCATTTATCAATTGGAGAATGGCTTGATTTCTTATAAATTAGAGTCAATTCTTTGTATATTTTGGAGATGAGGCCTTTATCAGAACCTTTAACTGTAAAAATGTTTTCCCAATTTGTTACTTCCCTTGTAATCTTGTTTGCATTAGTTTTGTTTGTACAAAAGCTTTTTAATTTGATGTAATCAAAATTTTCTATTTTGTGATCAATAATGATGTCTAGTTCTCCTTTGGTCACAAATTCCTTCCTTCTCCACAAATCTGAGAGGTAAACTATCCTATGTTCCTCTAATTTATTTATGATCTCATTCTTTATATCTAAATCATAGACCTATTTTGATCTTATCTTAATATGTGGTAAGTGTGGGTCCATGAAAAATTGGCAAAAAACTTGACAATCATAGTCTTCCCTGAGTCTTCATGTTTCTGAATATAGCATTTAACTTTTTTGGCCACTTTCTTGCAATCTTCTGGTTAGCTTTCTGGAGGTATTTGTTTCATCTGAAAAATTACTACAAGAATAGTCAGAGATAAAGTCTAAATTCTTTATTATCTCCTTCATAAACTGTTTCCTTGCCTGGGGCCCAAGCTAACTTTCTGGAGGCCCTTCAGACAGGCCTTGGTCTCTATTTTATTGGCTTTTTCATAAAACCAACTCTTGGTTTTATTTATTAATTCAATAGTTTTTTTTACTTTCAATATTATTGATTTCTCCTTTTAATTTTTGTATTTCAAGTTTAATTTTTGGTTGGGGGTTTATAATTTGGTCTTTTTCTAGCCTTTTAAGTTGTAAGCCCAATTCGTTAATCTTCTCTTTCTCTATTTTCTTCAAATAAGCCTCTAAAGATAAAAATTTCCCCTTATTACTGCTTTAGCTGCATCCCAAAGATTTTGATATGATGTCTCATCATTGTCATTATCTTGGGTGAAATTGTTAATTGTTTCTATAATTTGCTCTTTCACCCAGTCATTCTTTAAGATGAGATTATTCAGTTTCCAATTACTTTTTATTCCATTTACCCCTAACTTTTTACTGAATGTAGCTTTTATTGCATTGTGATCTGAGAAGAAGGCATTTATTATTTCTGCCTTCCTACATTTAATTTTGAAGAGCTAACAGCCTGTGCCAGATTCTTTTACCTCAGTGGCTTCTCTGATCCCAGAGCCCTTCCCAGCGCAATGGGCGCAGTATGCGAGCACCCAGCAGTCTGTGCTGGCCTCTCTTCCTCCCCTGGAAACTGACCTTTCCTGTTGAAACTCCAGATTCTCTTCAGCTGGTAAGTCGTGCTTCCAGTCCTTGTGGTATCTATCAGTCCTGGGCTTATTCTGAGGCTGATTTATCTAATTGGTTGTGAGGGAGTGAGGACCTTTACAGAGTCGTGTGTTTCTTCTCCGCCATCTTGGCTCCGCCCCAGCAGGCCTTGGTCTCAATGGAGAAATGAAGGCGGACAGGCCAGCCACCATGGTGTTGGAAGATGGAATGAATGTCTTTCTTGTTAGGTTCTTACTAAGTGCTAATGAGATAATGAGATATTAGGTTCTTACTAAGTGCTAAATTGGCACATAACAATTCTCTAGTTCCGGCCTTTAAGGGGAGTTTTATCCCTTTTACCCCTTTTTCTGATGACAGAAAGGGCCCTTGAAAGATTTCTAGCATTTCAATGGGCTGAGGATGGAGTAAAGACCATCATATTATGGGAGACAAGTGGAAGCAGGAGAGAGAAAGGTGAGATTGAGTAATGGTAAGCAGGAAAATGTGGCTGGACGGCATTGTGGTTATTCTGCAAAGGGAATCAGATCTGAAGACTTTGAATGATAGGCGAAGGAGTTTATAATTAATAGCTAGGCAGTGTGGATGATTTTGGATCACAGAATGTGTGGGAGACATTCCTAAGCAATGAGCTTAAGTCAGGGGAGACAGCGAAGCCTTTATACATGACCCCCCTGTTCTCCTCAGTAGAAGAATCCTGGCTGGGTGGATTAAAGGGCATTCCACATTGGAGTTCTTATACTTTTAGATTCTTGCTTTATTTACTCATTCATGTAACAAATAATTGGGCAGTAGCTATTGGGTACCAAGCCCCAAGTTAGATACATAGTTCGCTACTGTAGCTTCTCCTGTCCATTCTCACCTCCCAAGGAGGTAGCTATCTATCTACTTCCTAGGAGGGATAAGACTTGGATGTAGTCTTTCATTAAGAGGCATGTGAACAAGTTAGTCTATTACAAGGCTGAATTTGAAAGTTTCTAAGAATAGAATTGATGGTCCGTGTTCCACGCAGTGCCTGGACTCCCTGTCTCTCGACCAAGGTCTGGGACCATTTAAGCTCTTTTTATATTTGAGGGATAACTCGCTTTCTCGGCCAGAGGTCATCTGCAATCCGGAATCTGTCATCCACGTCAGATTTTGGTGTCTTGTTACCCATTTCAAGGTGTGAGTTGTGGGGTAGCTATTGTTATTTTTAAGGCCTAAGGTTCTAGAAGGGCAAACCTTTGTGGGATGTTTGAAATGAAGGTGTCTTTGGGGGAATTTTCATGGTTAAGAAACTACCTGACTTAGCACTTAGTAAAAACCTAATATCTCATTAGCACTTAGTAAGAACCTAACACTTTCTTATCCAGTCCTTGTTGGCTCTTAAATACTCTATTAGGATTACATCATCAGAAGTGTCAATCTTGTAGAATAGGTGTCAATCTTGTCGAATTATATTAAGTACTAAGTACATGTAAGGAACTAGAAAATTATTAATCACCATGCTAAACTAGATAACCATTGTCTAATCAATGCCACTGAGTTAACACCTTGTTTGAATAAATCATTTGCCCTCTACACTTTTTCATCTTAGATTTCCCTCCTCTGGATTTTTGTGGCACTGTATTCTCTTAGTTGTATCTTTCAGCAGCCTTTACTTCCCCTAATTGAGGATGTACTATCAAAATTATGCACTGGTCCTTCTTTACTCTCTCTAGCCTTTCATTTTATCACTCAGAAACTCCCAGGGATTTAATTATCTTTCTGCAAATGTCTTTCAAATCGATAGATCTAGTTTTAATGTCAAACTAGATGTCTTAAACATATATAAATTCAACATGCCACAATCTGACTTTAAGAGCTTTACCTACAAACCTAAAATCAAAGAAGGATGAGGATTCTGGAGCCAGAGACAAATGTGAGGTTTTTAGAATGAGCATGAGCATTTGTACCTCAGAAGTCAGCAAAAACTACAATCTGGAGTTTGTTTTAAGGGTTTAATGATGGTCTAGAATTAAGAAAATGTAGAGATTAAATGGAAATTAGAGCTAAACACTGACAAGCATAATCCCAGGTAGAAAACAGAGAAGACTTCAGAAGTAAATTTGGTCTGAGATGTATGACTAACTTGTATTTTCATATAATCAATGGAGAATAATCCAAAATTTAGAAAAAAGAGAGTGGCCTACAAAGTCCTGCTGGTGCATTCAGAACATTATTTTGGTAGGAGGGCAAGGGAAAGACAGATCCTAGGCAAGAAATAATGAGGATGGGGAGAGAAAATATGAATGGAAAGAAGAGAACAGATTAAGAGATATTGTGGGTTCAGTTTGCCTGAATTCTGTTCCTCTTCCCTGGGGTCTGATATATTTATTAGCTTTGATGCTATTTTATTTCCATATCACTTCCTGCACTTTTTCTAAGCTTTTGCATCTTCCTTTCCTTCCTTCAGTTTCTCCTTGTGTGTTGTCTTCTCCCATTAGAATGTGAACTCCTTGAGGGCAAGGACTATCTTGATTAAATGAGATTGCATTCCTAGAACTTGGCAGAGTGTTTGATACCTAGCAAGTGGCAATGTTTCAACATTCATTCCCAGGTAAGAGAAAGTTTACATAGAGAAAGTTAGACAGAGATGATGTAATATATTTGAGGAAAGAAGAAAAAAATCTATAATATCATTTATAAGAATTGTGAGTACTCAGAGAAAAGGTCCCCAAATCCCATCAAATATGCAGATACAGATTCAGAGGCCCTCACTTCTCAAGTCTAATCATTGTAAGTTGATCTCTAGTCCTACCTGCCCCAACTTCTTGTTATCCCCTCCCTCAGACTACAGGAAAATGTCTTGCCTAGCTATTCCCACTAATAGCTTGGCACTTTTAACATTTGTTAGTAATTGCTGTTAAGGAATTATAATTAATCAACGTAATTGCTTTTGTGATTTGCAGCTTGGGGACATGCAGACATGTTTTTCAGGGGATATAATTATTGTTGCTCTGGGGGCAGATCAGATCAGAGAATCATGATTATAAGTAGGGTCCTTGCTGTGGCCCCCCTCCCCATAGATGTACATATGCATAACCAAATCAGAGTCTACACAGATTGCTGGAGTCATCCTCAAACCCAGAAACCAGACAGATGCAAGGTGAGTTTTCTAATTTCAGTCTCAGCTACAAGGATTCTGTCCTCCCAGGAGTATGTCCAGGCAGGCAGTAAGTGGAGAGGGACACAGAAGTGAATGAAAATTGTTTTTAAGTTGCAGAGAGGAAAACCTCTGAAACAGGGATTGCAATTTTTCTCTTAAAAATCTGATCTAGTGCAACAAGAAAATGGTATTTATACAGATATGTTGTATCTAGGTTATATTGTAACACATGTAAAATGTATGGGATTACCTGCCATCGGGGGGAGGGAGTGGAGGAAGGGAGGGGATAATTTGGAAAAATGAATTAAAAAAAAAAAAAATCTGATCTACTGGATAGTTTTGTGGTTTTTTTTTTTTGCACCTCCCAGTCTAATTTAGTTCTCTTCCCTCTCCCTGTTCAAAGGTTTCTCAAAACCCTGACTTTTCTCTCTCCCCAGTCTACCTCTATTTTGTGCCATTTCTTATATTGTTGAATCTCCTTTATGTCATCTTATTGGATAAATTCATATATCATATGAGACACTAAAAGAGAAATAGAAAGATATATTAAATAAATGAAGTGTCTAAACACCACCAGAATCTTTTTCCTGTATATCTAGAGATTACTGCTGGTTTTATAAACTATGATCTGAATCAGTGCTCTTTGGAAGGTTGTGGGAATGATTGGATAGGAAAGATAATTAATTTCTCATAATGGAGAATAGAGTACTGGACTTGTCAGTAGATCAGAGTTCAAATCCCACCTCAGATACTTATTAGCTCACTCTGCCCCAGTTTCCTGATTTGTAAAATAAGACAGCCACTAATATCCCTTTTAGCTTTAAGTCAATGACCTTATAATCCTTATAATAATTATGTAATTGCCTACATTTAGTAGCAATTACTATCCAACTAAATAATTTTGTTACAAGCTAAATAGCAGACTAGGGGTGGGGGTGGAAACAGTTTCTGTATATGTCCCAGATAGCTTTCTAGAGGACCTCCAGATGGGCTTTGGTCTCAGCAGGATAGTCATAACTAGGATAGTCAGGAATAAAGTGTAAAGTCTTTATTTTCACATTCTGTCTGCTTCATAATCTGTCCCAGTCTGACTCCTTCATAGTCTATTCCAGTGGTCCTCAAACTTTTTAAATAGGGGGCCAGTTAACTGTCCCTCAGACTGTTGGAGGGCTGGACTATGGTAAAAACAAAAGCTCACACTCTGTCTCTGCCCCTCAGCCCATTTGCCATAACCCAGTGGGCCGTATAAACGTCCCCAGCAGGCTGCATCTGGCCCATGAGCCGTAGTTTGAGAACCCCTGCTCTATTTACTCTGACTGACCTTGTCCCCAATTCTCTCAGCCCTTAAATACCCTATTACAATTACATCATTACATCATACTGAGTATGTATGAACTAGAGAACCATTACATTGCTATACTAAGTACTAAGTATATTTAAACTAGAGAACTATCATCACATCAGAGTTAACACCTTGTTTCAAATATACTTCTCCAGAGTTCCAGCCCTCTACATGTATAGAATTTATTAACCCATCATAATAAGATTTATTGGAGGATATTTTGTATAAAAACAGCCTAGGTATTGGAAATAGTGAAAATGGGGATTATACATCTCAAATTCGGTGTCCATAAGTAATGAGGGTACCACAGAAGCCTATAGACTCTAATCAGCTAGTGGGGAGGGGTGGGGTGAGAATAGAGGCTAAAAAGCACAAGATATACTCTAAATCTAACAAAATTCCAGATGACATGGCCATCCACAAAAATGGCTTGCCAGATTTTATTTTTTTTGTATATAGAAATGTTTCCATCCCTGATAATATGTCAGTGATATTTCAGTTTTTAAGTTCTCAAGGACTGGTTAAATGGGGTACATATGTGTGATCAGAACGTTCATCTTTATTATCTCCCTTCAGGATGCAGAAATTTTTTGCCTATAGTCCTAATAATCAGAACATTATAAGACACTGCTCAGTTTGGGATAGTTCTCTCAAATCATTACTTTTTTATATCTGCTTATTGAGTTGTTCACTTTCCAATTTACTTTTTCTCCTCTGTATAACTTGCTTTCGTTAGGCAACAGCAATGAAAAGAAAACCTATGTCTTCATGGTCTTCACTTTATTACCTCATATTTTTTGGTAACCTTTCTCAGGGCTTCCTGACAATGCCATTTATACCAAAGTGAGTCATTAGAAATAAGTAGTGATCATCCAGTTTGATAAGTCTTGGTTATAACTTGGCTATATGCCTCAGGAAGATATTAAATACCTTTTCTATTATTGAAAGGCTGATAAATAACTGTCTTTATACCCCCTGAGAAAGGATGCATGATCTAAAACTGTTCTTCCATTTTGCCTTTGACTCTCGCAGCATGATTTGTCATCTTATGACTTCTCTGGAAGAGAGAGACTTGGATAGCAGAATAAAAGAGAGTCCAGGTGAGAAGGAAACAAGCATTTATTTATTAAGCACCCACTATGTGTTGAAAATGTGCCAAGTGTTTTCCTGATATTATCTCACTTTATTCTCACAACAGTTCTGAAAGGTAGGTACTATTATATCTCTGTTTTACATTGAGGAAATTTAGGCAAGCAGTGATTTTCCAAGGATCACACAGGTAGTAAATGTTTGAAATCAGATTTGAATTGACGACTTCCTGACTTCTGCTTCAGTACACTATCTATTATATCACCTAAGTGCCTCTAAGGGAAAAGGATAATAGTTCCACTCAAGAACATTTCCATGGAACCATGCCCAAAGAGTTATAAACTGTGTGTACCCTTTGATCCAGTAATACCACTGCTAGGTCTGTATCCCAAAAAGGCCTAAAAAGGAAAAGGATCTAAATGTACAAAAATATTTATAACAGCTTTTTTTGTGTGTGGTGATAAAGAATTGGAAATTGATGAGATGCTTATCAATTGGAAAATGGTTGAATAAGTTGTGTTATATTATGGTTATTGAATATTATTGTGGTATAAGAAATGAGAGACAGTATAATTTCATGGAAACCTAGAAAGACTTACTGACCTGATAGAAAATAACCAGAACTAGGAAAATATTTTATATAGTAACAGTAATATTATACAATGTAAATCTGTGAATCACACAACTATTCTCACCATTACAATCATCCAAGGCAATCCAAAAGAACAAATGATGAAACATGCAATCCACCTCCAGAAAAAGAACTGATGTAGTCTGAATAGAGACTGAAGCATACTAGTTTTTCACTTTCTTACTTCTTTCCTTCCTTCTTGTCTTTTTTGCTTGAGTCTTCTTGAAAAAATTTTTTTTACTAATATGGAAATGTACATAGTTGCACATATGTAACTTGCATCAAATTGCTAACCATCTCAGTGGGGGTGGGAAAGAAAAGAATGGAAGGAGAGAAAGAATTTGAAACTTAAAACTTTTTAATGTTAAAAATTTGTATTTACATATAGTTGGGGTAAAAACTAAAATATTTTTTTAAAGAACATTTCCATGAGAAAAGAGACATAGATCTGTAGTATATGGCATGGGTATTTAAAGTTTTCACAAGGCATGCTACAGCACAGAATAATCAAAATAAATATTAGAAGAACATATAACCTCATCTTTTACAGATCATACTGTGATCAAATGGAAAAATAACACATCTGAAAAAACTTAAACCTAAATAGAAACAACCTGAATGATAACTGAGTGTTCACCAGCACTAATAGTTAAGCACTTTGTGGTGCTGAAGGAGACTCTTATACTTGCTGGGCTGTGGCCGAGATAGTTGTTGAGGGTCAAGAATACTTCCACAGGATGTCCAAGGACTGGAAAGAAGAGGAGTATCAGGTGTAAGAATGGGTAGTTTTTTATAAGCCCATGTTTTATCCTTTGATCTACTAGTGTAATTTTGCTGCCTGTAGTGTTAGAGGTGGGGGGAGAGTGCTGAATGGGCTCAGGGTCAATGAATATCATTTTCTAGGTTCTGTTTGTTTTTTTAACCTTGTTTTGGATTCTGTATGTCTTGGACCTTAACAACAGATGAAGTTGCTTTATCTCTGATGCACAGTTTCTACTTTGGAAAGCTTCAATGAAGATTAGGGAAAAAGTCTTGTTGCTCATATGACCTGGTACAAGAAGCGTCCTGTCCAACTATCTTTTACCCACTTCTGGTTTTACTCTGATTCTCCAGACTTTGCTATCATAATTCATAGACAGAACTTTCCCATAATTTGTCAGCTCCCTTGCACATGTTTCCCTCTTTGAGATCAAGGGTTAACTTTCTTTTTGCTTGTATTTACAGCCTCAGCATTTAACACAGTTCCTGGTATATAATAAGTGCTTAATGAATGCTTTTTGACTTAATTTAATAAATGAAGCTCAAACTCATCTATATAAAAAGACAAATAAAACTAGTAAGCCTTCTGCTAGCATGATCAAAAAAGAAAATGGACAAAAATCAAATTATCACATAAAAAATGAACAATGTGAAACCAATATAGAGAAGAAGATATAATGATCAGCATCTGACTACAGAAGTATCAAACAGAGAATTGGTAAATAGAGGTTTATCTGTGAAAATAAAAAAAAATAAATTAAGAGAAATTAAAATATAGATCCTAAATAATTCACCCATAGACTCTGAGACTGAACTATGAAATATCAGATTGAGATATGAAGGAGGAAATTCTCAAAGAAGAAAAGCCTTTGTCTAACATGATTTATAGGCAAGTGAAAATGTGTGCTATAAATTTATTCTCAAAATTTGATAAAGCAAATATTCTACAAAATATCCTTCACAAAAAAAATTGGGTTTCTAATATAAAACTCAGGGAAGAATAGAACAAAGAAATAGAACTATGGAACAATATAACTAAAGAATGTTAATACAAAAAAAAAGTATAAACAAAATCCTAGCAAAAACATAGCAATTATAATACTCAAAATTTATTTCCTGTGGTCAAGTTGGATTTATACTGAAGTAGCAAAAATGCTTCAATTGCAGAAAAGAAATGAATATGATTAATATTATTCAAAAGAAAATACCCCATATATGTCAAAAAAGAAAGAAAATGCCTTTAGCACTCATCAGTGCTTTAAAAAAAAAAAACCTTCAAAGCATAGGTTTATTAAAAGAGCATTTTTATAATAATAAAAATATGTCTAAAACCCAAATCTAGCATTATTTTCTAGCAAAAACAAATGGAATTTTTAAAAGTATGTTCTTTTTGTTTACTCTTATTTAATATGATTCTAGAAGTTCTAATAGTAAAAGGAGGAAAGATAGCACCAGTAAAGACAAAGAGAAGAAAAATTCTCTATATTTGTTGATGACATGAAAACTTGGATAATTCCAGATAATTAGCAAAGACACTAATTAACACAATAACTATAATGTAGGAAGTGGATCCAAAATGAGTTCTTAATATCTTTCTAGAATAAGACACTAACAATCTCTCTGTGGTGTGTTCTCAAGACAACTGCTCTTCTGTCTCTGCTTCTGGTTCTCCAGACTTCCCCATCATGTTCCATCATGGAAGACATGCCCTCAAAACTCTAGCCTGGTCCCACCACTTCTAGAATTTCCAGTATTCAGGAGGTATACTGATAGGATGCACAGTGTCCAGAGAAGGTTGCCACCATGTGCACAACTCATGCCTATTTCCTCTTCCCTTAGTATGTGCTCATCAGTTCTGTGACTACTTGTTTGTGTGTGTGTGTGTATGTGTGTGTGTGTGTGTGTGTATGTGTGTGTTCTGTCTCTCTTATTATAAACTGTGAAAGAGTATACTCAGTGATTCCAATACAGCATGCATGTGGGGAAAGTCAGGAATATTTTTTTGGCAATTAATTTTTTATGCCTTTGGATACAATATTCTTTTTTTAAAATTAATAATATTATCTCTTGTATTCATTTTTCCAAATTATCCCTCCCCTCCCTCCACTCCCTCTCCCCGATGACAGGCAATCCCATTCATTTTACATGTGTTACAATATAACCTAGATACAATATATGTGTGTAAATACCATTTTCTTGTTGCACATTAAGTAATTATTAGATTCCGAAGGATACAATATTCTTTTAAAAAGCTCATCATCTTCCATGAGATGGTTGATAAAAATAAGCCATATTTTTGTGATCCATTCTATCCATTCTCTATCCCTGTGCCTTGACTGTTGGGTAGCTTTTGATGGGGGAAACTTATGTAAGAAGGAATGTCATGTTCTCTTCTCTAAAGATATAATGTTCTCTGTGAACAGGTCTCTTGGGTAGCATCTGGAGGCAGCCTTAGTTTCAGTTCAGTTTCAATAATCCCAAAGGCAGCCAGGAATTAAAATCCAAATTCTTTATTGTTCCTTTTAATTCTTGTCTCTTTTCCTAGGGCCTGGTTAGCTTTAATAAAAGCCTATCTCTCTCCTTGGTTCCAAGAGTTCTTGCCACTAGTCCTTTGTCTCTGCCAGCTTCAGCCTCTTGTCCTCCCAATGTCTCCAGCCAGCACAAAGGTGGAAGTTGGAATGAATCTTGACTCCTCTTCCCAGAGAGTGGGCTTGGGGGCTTCTGTGGGCTTGTGGGTCTGGCCCTGAGAGCTTCTTGCTTATGTTTCTGCCCGACTTGTGAATTTCCTCTTTATATAAATTCTCTAAAGGTGTGAAGTCTAATAAGTACTTAAGTACATAATCACTTAGCACCTTGTTTCAAGTTCTGGCCAATAACAAAGGAATTCCACAGGTATTACATATTTTTCATCTTAAATTTTATTTTTTTGAGTCAGCTCAGTGTTCTAGTCTGTTGAGCTCTTTTAAAAAGCATAGGTTTGAATCTAATAAAATGAAATGAAAATATAAATGCTTAGACCTGGGATCTAAAACTGTTATGTTAATATAGGAGAGAGGCATGAAACAAGGGTATCTAGAAAGAAAGGAGTATGTCTAGAAAAGGTTTGTGAGGTATTATGGACTGTAAGTTGAAAATGAACTGGCAGGGTAATAAGTCAGCCAAAAGCAGCTGAGAAAAAAATTGAGAAGGGAGTTTGAGCCAGAACAGCTAATAAGCAACAAAGCAAGTTTCCATAAGTGAACTCAGGGAGAATAGAAAGCTAAGCCTGGAAAAAACATTCACCATTTTATCCTGTATTTGTATTTGTACCACAAAGACAGATATGAGCCTACTAATTTTAGCTAAAAAATAAATGATTCCTGAATCCAATAATGTGGAAATGACAGAAGATATCCTTAAGTTGTACAAACAGAATCACTGCAGAAAAATCACTGACTTTGTGGCATGAAAGGAGTCATGTTATGATTTCTCTGAAGGAGGGAATAAGATTCCATAAAATCATTGTGTTTCTCTCCAGGATCCTTCGGCTCAGACTGAAGATCTTCTGCTCACCACACAAAAACCATGATTCCTATGGACATACTTCTGAGTATTGCTTTCTTCTCCCAGACAGGAATTGGGGTTCAGGGAAACTTCTTCCTACTTTATCTTTTCAGCTTTCTTTTCTTCACTGGTCATAATCTAAGGCTCATAGATCTGATTCTCAGCCAGCTGGCTTTGGCCAACTCCCTGGTGCTTCTCTCGAAGGGATTATTTCAGGGATTGGCAGCTTTGGGTCTGAAAAATTTACTGGGTGACATTGGTTGTAAAATTATCTTTTTCCTGCACAGAGTAGGTCGAAGTCTTTCCCTCTGCATAACCTGTCTTCTGAGTGGTTTTCAGGCCATCATCATCAGTCCCCAGAACCCCAAGTTCATAAGGCTTAAAACCAGAGGCCCAAAGTACATTATCCCCTCTATTCTCCTCAGCTGGATTTTCTCCCTGCTGCAAAATATGCTTATTCTTCAGGCTCTTGAAGGACCAAGGAGCATCAGAAATACCTCAAAAACAAAAGGGTATTTGTATTGCTCTGTTAATTCTGCTATAGATTTTAATGCTTCACTCCATGCAGTTGTGTTCTCCCTGCCTGATATTGTGTGTATGACATTCATCTGCTTTACCAGTGGCTACAAGATTTATCTCCTGTACAAGCACCACAAGAGAGTCCAGCAGCTTCACTCTAACAGATTTCTCCCTAGAGCCTCCCCAGAGACCAGAGCCACCCAGATGATTCTCCTGCTAGTAATCATCTTTGTCACTTTTTACTTATTCAATTCTATGTTGACTGCATGTATGCATTCAATGACCCCTGGACCCTGGCTGCTGCATAGCTCTGCTTTCTTAGCTTCCTGTTTTCCAATGATTAGCCCCTTTGTGCTGATCAGCAGTGACTCGAAAATCCTGAGATATTACAGGGTTGGCTGTCCATGGAAGAAAAAGCCTTCAACAGGGGAAGTAACTCAAGGGACTTAATACCTTTGCAGGCTTTGGTGAAATAGAAACATTCATTAAAAGATCTTAAGCCAGAATTGTCAAAGCAGATTCAGAATAATCATGTAGCTATTTGGACTAGCTCCAATTTCACATCTTTCCACTTTTTTAAATGCTCTTAGTCATTTCTTATTACATAATCACATACCATTATATTTATAGTCTAAATTGATATTCTTATATTGTTTCCAGGTCTATCCTGCCACAAAAAGGGCAGCTATGACTATTTTGGTACATTATCCATGACCCAAAGAGAAACCTTTATTACATGAGGGTATCATTTCTGAGGTCAAGTGAATCTGAATTCATTTGGATGACAACTTGATCACAAGGAAGGGAAATTCAGGATAGTTTTTCCCATACACTAACTTGTTACATCCACAAACCAGACTGAAACTCCAATGAATGTATCTTAACATAAGGTTTAGATGTGGCTCATGTGTACAGTCTCCACAGAAGGAATCAGTATGTTCAATTTTAGAAAAACACTCAGACATTCAAAGTAATTATCAGAGCTGGGTCAGTTATTTTTTTTTCTACAAGGAAAAAAAGGATACTCACAATACAAAAAAATCCATAAGCAAATTAACAAATAATTTAAAATATGAACAACATATCACAATCACTGTAATCAACTCTTCTCTCCAAAAAAAGTAATTTTTTTGACAAAGACAGCTCACAGAAAAAGAAAGGAATAAATACTGGAAGAAGAGTTATCTCAATGCACAAGTATTCACAACAAAGGAACTTGAGTAAAAACAACCTCCTAAGAAAGAGGAAGAAGGAGGTATTTCAATAAATTAAGAATTCCCAAAGCACCCACAGGGTATTTAAGTATGCCAGAATGGTTCAGAAGAGGAATCAATGAATAAAGTGAAAACAGAAAATTCTAAGAACAAAATTTAGAAGTTTCTAGGAAGAAATGAGCATTTCTAACCAGAAAATACCCAATTCAGACTAAAAAAACCGACAGAGTCTTTAATGATCGAGTCTCTAAAAGAGAACTAGAGAATGAGGCTAGAAAGAAAGGAGAGGGAAGCAGAAAAATAACAGAACAACATGTTTGTGGAAGATTGGCAGAACACTTGATAACTAAAGACAAAGATGGTCTTTCCTGAGTCTACATGTTTCTAGATCTCTCCATAACGTTTGACACTTTTGGCCACCTTCTTCTCTTGGGATACATTCAGTGGATACTCATTTTTCTGGTGCTGCATTCTCTTAGTTCTGCCTCTCAGTTCTTCCCTCCCATCCCCCAACTGTGGATCTACCATTATCAAAGGTATGTGCTGGGCCTTATTTACTCTTTACACCCTCTAATTTGATCATCTCTGATACTTCCAGGAAATTAATTATCTCACTGTGAATGATCTGTATGTTCAGTCTGATATAAACTAAGATATTTTGGAGGGAAGGGTCGGAAAGGTCCTGATGTGAACCATGTACTCTTTAATCTAGGGGGGGAAGGGTGATTCGGGATCTCAAACTGTCTAGGACTTTGGGAAGAGCCACACCCATTCATGATAAGTAATCTCATTCAATTCAAGATCTTGGCCTGGGGCATAATCACCACCCTCTATTAAATTGGAAATTAATCCCTTGAACTGTTCCCTGCTCAGGGGGCTGGGCAAATCTCCATAAAACCTGAGAAGACTAATAAAAGGTGACTCTAAAGCCTGAGTCTTTGCTATTTGCCCTTCTGGACTTAGCCCATTGATGAAGACATTTTCTTCTCAGTGTAAATTCATCTTTACAAGAGGATCCTACCCACTAAGAAAGCTGACTTCTTAGTGCAAATAGATCCCCTTTTGCCACAAACTTCGGGGTTGTGCATTCTTTTGCAAGGGATCTGCACATCAACCAGAGGGGATCTCTTGCCCCCAATTTTCACACCTCATCATTTGTTGGCCTGATACAGGGATCCCTGAGAGTCTGGCCAACATAAAGCTTTTTTTTTGCTGGTTGTCTATGCTATAGCTCGGACACCCTATATTTCCTGGGAAAATTTGGGTCATTGGAGCTCAAGCAGAATTCTCTCAGGAATGCCTGAAATCAGAATTCCTGTGTTTTCTGACAAAAATTAATTCCCTTAATCAGGGAGCATTTTGTCAGAGAAGGATAAGTCACCATGGAATCAGGGAAATCTAAAGCTTGTGGCAAAATAGGGCAATTGGCCTCTTTACCCCTAAGGATTCTCCCTTAGGTAATCTCTTAAAAAACAGAGACAAATTCAGCTTAAAATATCTTAAAACAAAAAAAAAAACTTAAATAAAAACATCACTGCAGGATGCTGCTTAAATTTGCTAGAGGGAAATCAAACTCCCTCTTTCCTACTCCTCTAGGGACATAGGATCCTTTCTCTGCACCCCTATGTAGTTCTTATCAGAAGGCTTCTGAACTGAATCCCTTCCAGAACAGGACCTTATGTCTGACAATATTTCTTTAACTCTATCCCCCTCACCTGAACCAGATCCTGGGACTTCCCAGCCCCCACTCCTCAATCCCTCTGATACCAGGAGTCGGAACCCTTTTTTTCCTCCTCAGGACACTGATTTTAACCTCTGCTCCCTGGGAAAAGTAGTAGACTCTCAGAGAGAGACGCTCAGAGAGAGATGCTCAGAGACTCTGAGAAACTCACCCAGCTTTTTGAGGGGTCCGGCCGATGCTCATCTTGATCTTTCCTGGGGAGATATTAATATTAAACAATCTGCCCCAGATACACAGAGGAAGCTGCAGAAGCCAGTTTGGGGCTCTCAAATTTCTCTCACTCTGCTATTAGAAACAGCTGTTGGAGTCTTTAATAACAGGGATCAAACTGCAGCAGAGGAAGGACTGCAGAGTTAAAGTGAGAAGGGGCAGGGCAATTCTCCAAGAGCCTCCACAGGTGTGAATCATAACATCATAAGGAGTTGCAAAGCAGCCTTTGCTGACACGGATAGATGTTCCTTGTGGATGGGGAATGAAATAAATTGGAGGCAAGAGGGAAGAGGAAAGAGGACAGACAACAGCAATTGCCTCTCAGTCTCCTTGCGTTATCGTCATCATCCTCTCACAGGAAGAGATCCATTCTTCTAATCTGAGTTGGATCTCCTGCAGCCACTGGCAAGTGACTCCCATATCACAACAGAAAAATGGAGAGCAGTCCCTACTCCTGGCTGCTGACGTTTCTAGGAATCATACATAGAGGTTCGTGCTTTAGGTGTCATGGAAACTGTGTGAGGAAACTCCCCAGTCCTTGCCCTAAGAGGCACTGGAGGAGAGACTGCCTAGAGGGGACAAGTTGCTCCCCCCCATGTCTTGTCTTCCAGCAGAAGTTGGGACTTGGTCAAGCTTCCACTTTCTCCACTACCATACCCAACACCTGGCTGGTAAGATCATTGAAGTTATTTTTGCCATTGGGGCGAGGGGGAACTTCTCTTTCTTCCTCGATCCAGCACTCTGGTCTCATTTGGCCCTCCCCCCAAAAAAGTAGGGCTTGCAGAGGAACTTAAGAATTGTTTGAAGACTTTCTCTCTGCCTTGCCAGTTTGGTGAGCTGTTATTTAAACACTCTTATTCCCTCCTATCCTGTTCCCTCATTGGGGTGTGATTTAATTGTGAAATTGGGGGCTCAATTTTCTCTCCTTAGACCTCCAGATGGTCTTTTCTTGCTGCTCCCAAAGCCCTCCCATATTCCCTCTGAAATCTGGGAGAAAATAGATTCTTTTGTCTGGGATCAACAGATTCCCAGGAGGACCATACACACCACCCCAGCCTTAGTTAAGCTGCAGGACCCCAGTGTATTTTCCCATAAATATCAATACCCAATAAAACTGGAGGCTAGGGAAGGGTTGCAACCTCTTACTGGGAAATTCCTTAAGTATAAGCTTCTAGTTCCCTTCCAGTCTCCCTGCAACACTCCAATTCTTTGTTAGAAAATCCAATGGGGAGTTTCACATGATGCAGGACCTCAGGGCAATTAATGAAGCTATCCTTCAGATCCATCCCATTGTGCCTAACACTTATACAATCTTTAGTCAGATTCCAGGGGACACAAAATGGTTCTCCTCCCTAGATCTTTTTTTTTCCCCCCCTGAGGCTGGGGTTAACTGACTTGCCCAGGGTCACACAGCTAGGAAGAGTTAAGTGTCTGAGACCAGATTTGAACTCAGGTCCTCCTGAATTCAAGGCTGGTGCTCTATCCACTGTGCCACCTAGCTGCCCCCTCCTCCCTAGATCTTAAAGATGCTTTCTTTTGTATACCTTTGCATAAAGACTCACAGTTTCTTTTTTGCTTTTGAATAGGCAAAGCCAGGGAAACTTCCCCACTAACTACTTGGACAGTTTTGCCCCAAGGCTTCTGGGATAGCCCTACATATTTGGATGGGCACTGGCTAAAGAATTAAGAGAATTGGAGCTGCTTGACAGCAGTCTCATCCAGCACCTGGATGATATTTTAATCTGCAGTCCCAATAAAAAGGAGTACTTAAATGCAGCCATGAAAACTCCAAATTTCCTAGGCTTGAGGGGCTATAGGGTTTCCACCCAAAGCCCACAATGCCTGTCAGTCTGTCAAATATTTGGGCCACAATCTCACCCCCACTTCTTGCTCTCTAATTAAGGAGAGAAAATAGACCATTTTAGTCCTTCTAGACCCTACCTCAAAGAAGCAGCTATATACTTCTTGAGCATGGCTGGTTTCTGCAAAATCTGGATTCCTAATTTCAGGATTATTGCCAAACCTCTTTACTTTTCTATTCAAGGCTCTGATAATCTTCCCCTTGAAGGGGACCTGATCAAGCCAAGGCTTTTAAAACCCTGAAGGCCAAATTGACCACCACCCCTGCTCTGGCCCTATCTAATTTAGAAAAACCTTTTACTCTATATGTGGATGAAAGATGAAGTCAGGCTTTTGGGGGGAGGGGTGTCAACTCAGTCTCTAAGACCTGACCCCAGACCAGTCATCTATTTCTCAAAGGAAACAGAAGCAATTTGCCTAGAATGGTTCTTGTGCCTTAGAAAAGAATCCTCAAATTTTACCCTATGGCATCAGAACATTTTAGAAGCCAAAGGGCATCAGCGGCTTGCTAGTAGGAGGCTTACCAGATACCAGGCTCCCTTGTTAAATACCCCTGACCTGACTCTCTGTGTGTGCCATACCTTTAATCCTGCCACTTTGCAAATGCTCTAATTTGGGGCTTGTTTTATGGATTTGTTGATAGTGTAGACTTTTTAAAAAGGTGGACAAAATGTAGAGATTAGATAGAAATTAGAGAAAGCAATGGTTGTTAAACATTTACAAGCATAGTACTAGGTACGCAGCATGAAAAACTTAATGGGATCAGAGATGAATGACTGGCTTGGATTTTCATATAGTCAATGGGCAATAATCCAAAACTTAATAGAAAGGGAATGAATGGCCTACAAAACCCGGCTGGTGCATTCAGAAGATTATTTTGGTAGGAGGGGAGTCCTGGAGAAGGGGAAGGCAGACCCTAGGCAAGAAATAATGAGGATGGAGAGAAACTATATAAATGGAAAGAAGAGAACAGATTAAGAGATATTGTGGGCTTGAAGAGGGAACCCCAAAACTCTGAAAAATCCTTAAAGGAGAAAACCTTCTTTGACTCTGCCTCAATGAGGGGACTCCACCCCAAGCACAAACAGTGCTTCATCTTTGTTATCTGGGTGGGGACAGATCAGTCCCAAAACCCCTTGAATGCAATTCAAATTCTAACCCTAGCTTAAACCTGGGACTCCATCCATGAACTGCCTTCAGCTTGTAGCCAAAACCCCCTATTATAAAAGCCAGACTGGAGCCCTCTCTTTGCAGAGGCTCTAAACATGTCAGCGCCATGCCTGGCACTCCAAAGACTCTCTGTCTCCTGGAATGCTTCCAGTGTCCTCCTCTCTTTATCCTCACCTATTCCTTTAACTAGGCTTTAACCTTACTTCCAATCCCCATGATAAACCTCTTTTATCAATCTAGCTTTTCAGGTCTGTAAATTCCTTTACAGACAACTGCTTACACTGCCACTTGAGCTCATTTTCATTTGGGGACCCCAAATCTAAACCTCATCAGAATGGCAAAAATAACAATTGCATGGAAACTCCCTTAAAATATTTTTATACCTCCATTTGTTCAGTAGGAGCAAGTAACCATGCTATGACCATTTAGGTCACCCAATTTGTGATAGCTTTTTACCATTTCCTCCTTCCCAACCTGAGGAGAAGCCTGTCCATCTTTTATGAAGATATTCCTGACTTCACTCAACTTGTGACCCTGTTGACATGTTATTTTCCTTATTTTGGTTTATGTATCAAACATCAATCAATAGAATTACTCTGTATTTGGTATAACTGTTCTTCAATGACTGTACATCTATCCCTAAAAAAAATAGGACCCTAAAAGAAGGAGTAAGTTCCAATCATGTGGAACATCTGAGGCCCACTTCATTAGAGTGGGGACTATGAGCTTTAATAAAGTGCCATGGGTTGAGAACTTTCCTCAGTTTCTTTTACTGTAGGTGGGATAATTTTAATCCCCACATACCTTAAATCGAGTTAAACCTGTAAGACTAGAGTCTGTTGAGTGTTAGTTCAAGATATAACATCAATGTATACTATTCCAAATATAACTTCATAATTTTCATAATCCCAAAAGATCACAAATATTGTTGCTATATTATAACCAAACTGATAAAATAATTTGTAAAAGAATTATAAAAGAATATTTAAATTGGAAGAGAAGATCCTATTTTTCTCAGTAAAACAGTTCCCAAATTCTTTCCCAGGACTTATAGCTTTGAGGATATTCATAGTAGGGTCAAGAGAGTCATTATTCCTAAAACTATTATTGTCATTGTCATGCATAAAGTTCTAAGAAAACAGAAATGGTGTTTCCTGATAATGTCTATACTCCAAATTAATAAAAAGAAAAAAAAAAGAGGAAGATTTATCTATAAAATAATATTTATAAGGACTTTCTCATGGTAACCCAATATTACTGTCCTATTGGGGAATAACTGAACAAATTGTGGTACGTTAACATAATGCGATATTGTGTGCCATGAAAATAATCAATTTTAGGATAGACTGGGAATATCTCTGTGAACTAATACAGAGCAAAATGAACAGAACTAGAAGAGCAATTTATATAACAACATAATTTGTAAAAAGCCACTTTGAGGGGCAGCTAGATGGCACAATGGATATAGCACCAGCCCTGAAATCAAGAGACCCGAGTTCAAATTTGGTTTTAGAACTTAATACTTCCTAGCTGTGTGACCCTGGGCAAGTCACTTAATCCCAATTGCAAAGAAAAAAAAAGCCACTTTGAATGGCTTTAGAACTCTAAACAGTATAGTAATAACCTTTTAGTCTAGATTAGTTTATCTTCACTGAAGTTTAAAAAGGGGAGAGGAAAATAATTTGAAATAAACAGAGAGAGAGGAGTAGAGATAACAAAGTCTCAGAAAATGGAAGGAAATAATTGTCATAGTTATGAGGGTGAATGGAAGGAACTCATAAAACAAAAGAAGTTATCAAAATGAATAAAATATATTTGTATGTATGTGAATTTTAAAAATCTAAATGGCCTATTATAAGAGTTATATCAAACATATTTTCCATTTTTGCAATGTATTGTCCCATCACAGTCCACAAGATCAGCTGACTGCTTTCATCATCTCCTTGCCACCTCTAATTTGCTACAAAAATTTTTAATGCTGCAAAGGAAGACTTTGATAGCATAGAAATTTCCTCTCTTTTTCATTATCTTTTCTGGTTCTTTGATCTAGAGTGAATGACTATGCTAACAAGGGTACGACCTTTTTTTCTAATGGGATAATATTATGTTTTTCTTTTATGCTTATTAAAAATTAATATGCATGGAATCTCAAAATCTCTTCCAGGTATATGCTCACTAATGACTTTATTGCTGATTTGTCTTTCTTTTGTAGTTACTAAAAGTTCATGTATGTTTAACACATGATTAGCAAATTCTTTTATTGTAACAAATCTGGTCAGGTAATAGAGTGGAAGAATGAATAACCAATAGAAATAATGTTGTTTTTTTAAAAAAAAATCACATCATAATAAGTTATTATGGTGGCCAAGACATTCAAGACATAAACCCAAGGGGAAAAAAAATTGACTCCAAACTATCTATAAGCAAAAGTTCCAAAGAAAACATAGCTTGGAAAGAGATTCAACTAGAATTCCTGGAACAGATTAAGCAAGAGATTGAAACAATGACACTTGAGGAGTAAAATTGGAAAAGAAATGAGAACTATGTAAGAAAGAATTGGAAAGGGAATTAATAATTTAACACAAGAGGTACAAAACTGTCCCTGAAAATACCTTAAAATTAGAATGAACAAAATAGAAGCCCATGATTCCTTGAAACGAGCAAAAAACCATTAAATTCAATTGACCAACAAAATAAGAAACTATGATGGAGGTGACAGTTTCTTTTTTTATGATGTGGTTACAAAGCAGCTAAAGAGGAAAAAAGTTAAGAACCACTGGATTTCCTAAATGTCATGACCCTCCACCTCCATTAAAAAAACAAAAACAAAAAAAAAAAAAAACCTAAATACATTATTTCAAGAAATATTGAAGGAAAATTACCTAGATGAGAAAATGTGCTGTCAGGAAATTGACATATAATACTGATGAATTTTTCCAGGCAAATTTTGCCACGATTTTCCACAAGCCCTCAGGATTGACAGCATTTAATGCCATGGTCAGATTGACAAACATTCTGTACAGATTATTATTTTGCTCTTGGATTTCTCAGGCAACAAAAACCATAACAACAATTTATAGGCCCTCTTTGAAGCACTACTACTCAATGACCATCTTCCAGATGAAGAATCAACTTATTAAACAGAACTATGGGGAGAATCTTGCCCCCAATGACTGAGAGACATCCCCACATCCCTGTGATTGTTACATTACAATCTATTCCCTTTATCTTTATAGAGATTATAGAGACCTTAAATTCCTGAGGGATAACTTGCTCATATAAATCCAAAACTTTCAGTCAGCTGTTATATAAGCAATGGGCTCCCTACCATATAAATCTCAGCTGGAATAGAATCAACATCAGATACCTAGTCATAGGAAAAAAAAGACAAATGGCAATTGAAATCTCTTCATCAGTTGGAGTTGGGCTAGAAAGGGATTGACTTTAACCTGAAGTATATAATCAGTGACTTCAACATTGACTAATGGTTTGTTGAGAACACCATGGAAGGATTCAGGCATCTCTCTAGTATCATGTCCTTATTACTAATCAATGTGACTCCATAAAGATTGAGTAGTTGAGAAGTTTTAGCAGGCAGGTTAAACTGTATTGAGGGAATCTCAAACCCTACAGAGAATTTGAAAACACTGTAAGCACTTGTGATAACACTAAATAGGAAGAAAAGCCTCTCTTGAGGCACAATGGGTACATACAGTAGATTTGGGAGCATTGGGAGAAATCCCCAAATCCAATCCAGTGGACAGACACAGATTCAGAGGCCCTCACTTATCAAGTGTAATCACTGTGAGCTGTCTCACCTTCATGTCACCCTGTCCCTCAGAGTACATGAAAGTTTCTTGTCTACCTGCTCTTGCTTTCTTGGAACTTTTCATATACTTTGGTATATCAGCATTAATTGCTTTTCTAATTTGCACTTTGGGGACATGTAGACAGTGTTATGTGCTTTTCAGGAGACATGATTATTATTGCTCTGGGGGCTGATTGAGATCTGGGAACCATGTCTTATAAGGACAGCTCTGGATATGTGCCCGATATATGCACACACACATAACCAAATTAAAGTCTACACTCCTTGCTGAAGTCATCGTCAGGCCCAAAACAGAGGCAGAAGTAAGGTGAGTTTCTGTGTTTGTCTCAGCCACAGGGATTATGTCCTTGGAGAAAGAGCATGTCCAATCAGAAAGTGGAAGGAAAACACAGAAATGCATGCAAGACGTTTGGGTGTTGCAGAGAGAGAAGCCTCTATAACAGGGATTGGGACTTTTTTTCTTTACAATCTGAGAAACGTTGTTTCTAGTGGGTGGTTCTTTTGCACCTCTAAATTCCTCTCCCTGTTCAAAGTCCTCTGAAGTTCCTGGCTCTTCCTTCTTCCTACTCTACATCTATTTTGTGGCATTTCTTTTTTATGCCACTTTATTGGGCAAATAAATCCATGTATTATGTGAAACAAGAGAAAATGGAAAGATATATTAAATAAAGTATCTGAACACCACCATAACTTGTTACCTGTGTACCCACAGATTACTGCTGGCCTTGATCTCAATCAGTGCTCTTTGTAAGGTTGTTGGAATGATTAGAAAGGAAAGATGATTTCATAGAGCAGTGGATAAGATACTGGATTTGCACTCAGGAAGATTAGAGTTCAAATCCCATCTCAGATACTTACTAGTTCACTCAACAACTCTACCTCAGTTTTGTGACCTGTAAGACAGCCACTAAGTTCCCTTTTAGCTCTTATAATCCTGTAATCAGATGATTGCCTACATTTAGTAGCAAATGTTATCCAAGTGGGTAATTTTGTTATAAACTAAATAGGACACTGGAGAAAAAGAGAACAGTTTCTTCATAAACTTATGAACCCATCATAAGGAAATTTGTTGGAACATATTTTATATAACCAGCCAAGGTACTAAGCATAGAGAAAATCAGGGGTATTGTGATTCTTTGGTTATACATATCAAGTTGTGTGTCCAGAAGTAATGGGGACACCACAGAACCCTGTATTCTTTAATCAGCCAGTGGAGGTGATAGTGGGGACCAGAACTCAACAAGATGGACTCTAAGTTTAACAAAATCCAAGATAAAGTGACCATCCCAAAAAATAACTCACCAGATTTTATTTTACATAGGAAATTTTCCATCTCTGATGTGTGTCAATGATGTGACAGTTTTTAAGCTCTCAAAGACTGATTCAATATGGTACATGTGTGTGGTCAGAACATTCATTGTTATTTTCTTCCCCAAGGATGCAGAAATTTTTTTGCCTTTAATCCTAGGAATTAGCATGTTACAAGAGAGTCGTCTATCTACCAAGTCTTTTTTTAAATATCTCCTTATTGAGTTATTCATTTTTCCAATTACGTTTTTCTCTTCTATATAACTTGCTTTTGTTTGGCAACAGTAATGAAAAGAAAAACTAAGTCTTAATGGCCTTCAGTTTCTTACCTCATAATTTTTGGTAACCTTTCCTTCTGACAATGCCATTAATACCAAAGTGAGCCATTAGAAATAAGTGTGATCATCCAGTTTGATAAGTCTTGGTTATAACTTGGGCATGCGCCTCTGAAAGATAATAAACACCAATTCTGTTGTTATCAGGTTTGAGAAATAACTGCTTCTGTACCCCTGGGAAAAGATTCATGAGCTAAAACTATTCTTTTTCCCTCTGACTCTTGCAGTATGATTTATCACCTGATAACGTCTCTGGAGGGAAAAGCCTAGTTGGCAGAGTAAAGGAGGCTGCAGTTGGGAAGAGAACAATCATTTATTAAGTACCTACTATGTGCTGGGAACTATACCAAGTGCTTTCCTGATGTCTCATTTTATTCTCACAACAGCCCTGAAAGGTAAGTGCTATGTTAATCTCCGTTATATAATTGAGAAAACACACAAGAATTGATTTGCCAAAGATCACAAAGATAGTGTTTGAGGGGAGATTTAAATCCAGGATTTCCTGTTTCCCAGTACACTATCATATCACCTTGCTGCTTTTAGGGTAATGCCCCCCCCCAAGAACATTTTCATGTCCAAAGGGCTATAAAATTGTTCTACTACTAAGTTTGTATTCCAAAAACACATGCAAAAGAAAAGATCTAAATGTGCAAACATATTTATAACAGCTCTTTTTGTGGTGGCAAAGAATTCACATTGATGGGATGCCCAACAATTGGGGAATGGCTGAACAAGTTGTACAAGATGATGGTAATAGAACATTATTGTGATAAAGGTTTTATATATATATATATATATATATATATATATATATATATATATATATATATATATATATGAGAGAGAACTGTGTCAAATTTATAAGAATACAAGTCAGTTCCCAAGTGATAAATGGTCAAATGATATGAACAATTTTCAGATGACAATATTAAAGAAATTTATAGTTATATGAAAAAATGCTCTAAATCACTATTGATTAGAAAGAGGCAAATTAAAACAAATCTGAGGTACAACTTCACATCTCTCAGACTAAGATGACAGGAAAAGAATGACAAATGTTGGAGGGAATGTGGGAAAAATGGGACACTGATTCATTGTTGATGGAGTTGTGAAACAATCCAACCATTCTGGAGAGCAATGTGGAACTATGCCCAAAGGGCTATCAAACTGTGAATAACCTTTGGCCTAACACTGACATTTCTAAGTCTATATCCCAAGAAAATCATAAAGGGGGAGGGGGGAAAGGACCCACATGTGCAAGAATGTTTGTGGCAGCTTCTTTGTGGTACCAAAGAATTGGAAAAGGAGTGGATGCCTTTCAGTTGAGGAATGGCTGAACAAACTGTGGTACACGAAGGTAATAGAATATTATTGTTTTATAAAGAATGATGAGCAAACTGATTTTAGAAAGGCCTGTAAAGATGAACTGATGCTGAGTGAACCAAGAAGAATCAGGAATACATTGTACACAATAACAGCAAGAATGTGTGATGCTCAACTATGAAAGGGTTGGCTCTTCTCAGTGATTTAGTGATGCAAAGTAATCCCAATATGCTTTTCAATGAAAGTGCCATCTACATCCAAAAAAAGATCTAAGGAGACGAAATGTAAATCAACACATGATATGTTCACTTCTTTTTTTTTCTGTTTATTTTATCTCTCCTATGTTTTTTTTCCCTTTTGTTCTGATTTTTCTCTCCCAATGTGATTCATAAACCAATATGTATTAAAAATGAACTTACTACAATAAAAAATAAATAAGTATTAGGAGAGCACATAACTACATCCTTTCCCTACCATAATATGGTAAAAATAGAGGGGGAGAGAGAAGGTGGGGGAAGAGAGAGGGGGAAAGACAAGGCTGGGGAGAGAGATAAAGAATGAGAGAAAGAGACTCTATATCATATTTGAGGGGAAAAGATCAGTTCTATCATATTCTTTATGGGAATTGTGAGGCTCAATCAGAGATGAAGAATATATAAGAGCCAAATTGGTTGGGTTGTTAAGTTCAAGCTAGCTCCCGGAGGCCTCAAGATCAGAGTCAGGATAAATAAAAGTCTTTAGGGGAAGAAGTGAAAGAAGCAGGCAAACTGCCAGAAGTTTTGCCAAAGATCTCTCCTAGATTCTAGAGTCCAGAATCTCCACCTTTTTCCTCCTCCTCCTTCCACCAAGTTACTCTGGCCCGTCCCATCCCACCCTCTAATCCTTGCCTACGATTATCGTATTTTTTTAAAATTAATTTTATAATTATAATTTTTTTGACATTACATATGCATGGGTAATTTTTTTACAGCATTATCCCTTGTACTCACTTCTTTTTCAAATTTTCCCCTTCCTCCTTTTACCCTCCCCCCTAGATGACAGGCAATCCCATACATGTTACATGTGTTACAGTATATCCTAGATACAATATATGTGTGTAAAACTGAGTTTCTTGTTGTACCGTAAGAATTGGATTCAGAAGGTAAAAGGAAACTGGGTAGAAAGACAAGAGTGCAAACAGTTTACACTCAATTCCCAGTGTTCCTTCTCTGGGTATAGCCGATTCTGTCCATCATTGATCAATTGGAACTGAATTAGATCTTCTCTATGTTGAAGATTTCCACTTTAATCAGAATACATCTTCATACAGTATCGTTGTTGAAATGTATAATGATCTCCTGATTCTGTTCATTTCACTCGCATCAGTCCATGTAAGTCTCTCCAAGTCTCTCTGTATTTATTCTGCTGGTCATTTCTTACAGAGCAATAATATTCCATAACCTTCATATACCATAATTTACCCAACCATTCTCCAGTTGATGGACATCCATTCATTTTCAAGTTTCTAGCCACTACAAAAAGGGCTGCTACAAACATTTTGGCACATACAGGTCCCTTTCCCTTCTTTACTATTTCTTTGGGATATAAGCCCAATAGTAGCATAGCTGGATCAAAGGGTACGCACAGTTTGATAACTTTTGGGGCATAGTTCCAAATTGGTCTCCAGAATGGCTGGATTCTTTCACAACTCCACCAACAATGCATCAGTGTCCCAGTTTTCCCACATCCCCTCCAACATTTGTCATTATCTTTTCCTGTCATCTTAGCCAATCTGACAGGTGTGTAGTGGCATCTCAGAGTTGTCTTAATTTGCATTTCTCTGATCAGTAGTGATTTGGAACGCTCATATGAGTGGATATAATTTCAATTTCATCATCTGAGAATTGTCTGTTCATATCTTTGACCATTTATCATTTGGAGAATGGTTTGATTTCTTACAAATTAGGGTCAGTTCTCTATATATTTTGGAAATGAGACCTTTATCAGAACCTTTAACTGTAAAAATATTTTCTCAATTTGTTACTTCCCTCTTAATCTTGTTTGCATTAATATTGTTTGTACAGAAACTTTTTAATTTGATGTAATCAAAATCTTCTATTTTGTGATCAATAATGATCTCTAGTTCTCCTGTGGTCATAAATTCCTTCCTCTTCCACAGATCTGAGAGGTAGACTATTCTCTGTTCCTCTAATCTATTTATGACCTTATTCTTTATGCCTAAATCATGGACCCATTTTGATCTTATCTTGGTATATGGTGTTAAGTGTGGATCCATATCTAATTTCTGCCATACTAATTTCCAGTTTTCTCAACAGGCAAAAGCCCATTTATTCCTATACTCTTTAAGTATTTATAATAGGAATGGATGTTGGATTTTATCAAATGCTTTTTCTACATCTATTGAGATGATGATATAGTTTTTAATTTGGTTATTGATATAGTCAATTATGCTAATTATTTTCCTAATATCGAACCAGCCCTGAATTCCTGGTATAAATTCTACTTGGTCATGGTGTATTATCCTGGGGATGATTTTCTGTAATCTTTTTGCATCAATATTCATTTTGGAGATTGGTCTATAGTTTTCTTTCTCTATTTTCAACCTACCTGATTTAGGTATCAGTATAGTACCATGTCTGTGTCATAAAAGGAATAGGAGTCCTCCATTCCCTATTTTTTCAAATACTTTATATAGCACTGGAGTTAATTGTTCTTTAAATGTGTGGAGGAATTCACATGTAAATCCATCTGGTCCTGGGGATTTTTTTCTTAGGGAATTGATTAATAGCTTGTTCTATTTCTTTTTCTAAAATAGGACTGTTTAACCAATTTACTTCCTCTGTTAACCTGGGCAAGCTATATTTTTAAAGGTATTCATCCATTTCATTTAAGTTATTGAATTTACTGCCATAAAGTTGGGCAAAGTAACTCCTAATTACTGCTCTAATTTCTTCATTAGTGGCAAATTCTCCCTTTTCATTTTTAAGACTAACAATTTTATTTTCCTCTTTCCTTTTTCTAATCAAATTTACCAAGGGTTTATCTATTTTTTTGTTTTTTTCATAGAACCAACTCTTAGTTTTCTTCATTTAATAGTTTTTTTTCTTAAACTTTCAATTTAATCTCTCCTTTTATTTTTAGAATTTCAAGTTTAGTGTTTGACTGGGGTTTTTTAATTTGCTCTTTTTCTAGTATTTTTAGTTGCAAGCCTAATTTATTGATTTTTCTCTTTCTCTATTTTATGCAAGTAGGCCTCTAGAGATATAAAATTTCCCCTTATCACTGCTTTGGCTGCATCCCACACATGTAATTTTCATTGCATCGTGATCTGAAAAGGATGCATTTACTATTTCTGCCTTTCTGTATTTGAATTTGAGGTCTTTATGTCCTAATATATGGTCAGTTTTTGCATAGGTTCCATGAACTACTGAAAAGTGTACTCCTGTCTCCATTCAGTTTTCTCCAAAAGTCCATCATACCTAACTTTTCTTGTATTCTGTTTACCTCTTTAATTTTTTCTTATTTATTTTGTGGTTTGATTTGTCTAGTTCTGAGAGTGCAAGGTTGAGATCTCCCACTATTATAGTTTTGCTGTCAATTTCTTCTTGCAACTCTCATTGTGCCTGCATCATAAAATTCTTATGATTTTCAAATGATTTAATACATGGAAATAATTTGGCAAATATTAAAGTACTATATAAATTTATGGAATTTGGGGCTGGATCTGATTGTTCATGACCTCATTTGAGTTTTGTTTTGTTTTTGTTTTTGTTTTTTGGCAAAGAAACTGGTGTTTGGTATTTCTTCCTCCAGCCCATTTTTTCTATGAGGAAGATGAGGTCATCAGGGTTAAGCGAGTTTCCTACAATCACACATTTAGTAAGTGTCTGAGACCACATTTGAACTCAGAAAGATGAGACTTCCTGCTTGCAGGTCCTATATAGAGCCTCTGTTCCATCTACTGTAACAACTTCACATACCTGTAGAAGGGAAAACTCTCCTGCAGGTAAACAGTATCTTTTTTTCTTTCTTTCTTTTTTTTTTTTTTTCTGTTTTCTGAGGCTGGGGTTAAGTGACTTGCCCAGGGTCACACATCTAGAAAGTGTTAAATGTCTGAGACCAGATTTGAACCCGGGTCCTCCTGAATTCAAGGCTGGTGCTCTATCCACTGAGCCATCTAACTGCCCCTAACAGTATCTTTCTTGAACTGCTTCTCAAACTTTTTCTAACCCTCACACTTGTGAAGATCTAATATAATATGACTCTGGCATACATCCCAAAGAGAGGCATTGCTGCCTAGATTGAAGGGCATTTATGAGAATTTACCATTAATAAATTATCACTGAAATGTCCTTGAGAATAGGATCCTGTGTTTGCTTCCCAATGCCCAGAGAGAGGGAGCTTAGTTCATGAGGGGCTCTTGGAACCATTCCTGCTTGGGGCTTTGATTGCTATAAGACATGATAAAAGGAACAAGTCTGATCTCCTCAATCTCTGTTGTCTATGTCTTCTCTGAGTCACTTGAAAGGTAAGTTAGATACCAGAATTTCCCAAAGCTATTTGGGGGCAAATTGTGGCAGACCCTTCAAGGCCTGCCTCTGCCATTCAACCAGTATAGACTAAATTGAGATTATTATTTCCTACCGGTGGGAACTAACAAGAGTTCCAGTATGGTTCCCATGGAGAATGGCCACTACACCCTTGCCTAACCTCTCACAGCTGTTATTTAGAATAGTCTGTCCCTTCCCTGAGAGCCACTTAAGGGAACTCTCCAAGGTCCTCTCATCATTGTGACAGGCATTGTAGATGTGGAATCCCAGAGTAATGTTGGGTAACAGATTGAAGTTCCTGTTGATCTCTTCTATAAAAAACATTAAGGTGAGGACCTGATAATAGTGTTTGAGCAGAAACCTGCAGTGGGAGGGAGATTGTCAAGGACAAGGATTATTTCTGGTTCTACTCTTGCCTGAACAGGAACTGAAAATTTCAGAAATAGAATTTCCTCAGCCACATGAAGGTGCAACTTTAGGCCACAATATGTGGCAAGTTACTTTTTAATTCCATTTTGTAATGATAGTTTTATCCTGAATATTTTTTCTATTACTAGCAATGAGGCCTTTACCATCTTACTCATATCTGGCCTGAAAGCATTAGCAGCATTATTAAAGAGTCTCCTTCCATTTACCTCTATTCAGATTTATCACATTTAAAAAGCTACCAGTTCATCTCTAAAAATTACAAGCTGTTATTCTATAGACTACCAATCTTTTAGATAATCAATTACTAAATTTTCAAAAAGTGGAACAATTTAATACAATCATAAAAAAGACAAAATTTTGGGAAAACTGCTTGTTAGCTTAGTAGAACTCTAATCTAAAAAAGATATTTCAATATAATCTCTTTTTTTTATAATTTAATTTTTATTTTATTTTATAATTATAACTTTTTTTTTTGACAGTACATATGCATGGGTAATTTTTTACAACATTATCCCTTGCACTTACTTCTATTCAGATTTTTTCCCTTCCTCCCCCAACCCCCTCCCCCAGATGGCAGGCAGTCTTATACATGTTAAATATATTACAGTATATTCTAGAAACAATATATGTGTGTAGAACCGAATTTTTTGTTGCACAGGAAGAATTGGATTCAGAAGGTAAAAATAAGTTTACACTCATTTCCCAGTGTTCCTTTTCTGGATGTAGCTGATTCTGTCCATCATTAATCAATTAGAATTGGATTAGCTCTTCTCTATGTTGAAGATAACTATTTCCATCAGCATATATCCTCATACAGTATCATTGTTGAAGTGTATAATGATCTTCTGGTTCTGCTCGTTTCACTCAGCATCAGTTGATGTAAGTCTCTCCAATCCTCTCTGTATTTCTCCTGTTGGTCATTTCTTTTTTTTTTTTTTTTTTAGATAGTCTAATATTTTCATTTTTTTTTTAATTTTTTATTATATATATATATTTTATAATATTATCCCTTGTATTCATTTTTCCAAATTATCCCCCCCTCCCTCTATTCCTTCCCCCCGATGACAGGCAATCCCATACATTTTACATGTGTTACAATATAGTCTAGGTACAATACATGTGTGTGAATATCATTTTCTTGTTGCACAATAAACATTAGAATCCGAAGGTACATGCAACCTGGGCAGACAGATATTAGTGCTAACAATTTACATTCACTTCCCAGTGTTTCTTCTCTGGGTGTAGCTACCTCTGTCCATCATTGATCAACTGGAAGTGAGTTGGATCTTCTTTATGTTGAAGATTTCCACTTCCATCAGAATACATCCTCATACAGTATTGTTGTTGAAGTGTACAGTGATCTTCTGGTTCTGCTCATTTCACTCAGCATCAGTTGATTTAAGTCTCTCCAGGCCTCTCTGTATTCCTCCTGCTGGTCATTTCTTACAGAGCAATAATATTCCATAACCTTCATATACCATAATTTACCCAACCATTCTCCAACTGATGGACATCCATTCATCTTCCAGTTTCTAGCTACAACAAAAAGAGCTGCCACAAACATTTTGGCACATACAGGTCCCTTTCCCTTCTTTAGTATTTCCTTGGGATATAAGCCCAGTAGTAGTATGGCTGGGTCAAAGGGTATGCACATTTTGATAACTTTTTGGGCATAATTCCAGATTGCTCTCCAGAATGGTTGGATTCTTTCACAACTCCACCAACAATGCATCAGTGTCCCAGTTTTCCCACATCCCCTCCAACATTCATCATTATTTGTTCGTCATCTTAGCCAATCTGACAGGTGTGTAATGATACCTCAGAGTTGTCTTAATTTGCATTTCTCTGATCAATAATGATTTGGAACACTCTTTCATATGAATGCAAATAGTTTTAATTTCATCATCTGAAAATTGTCTATTCATATCCTTTGACCATTTATCAAATAGAGAATGGCTTGATTTCTTATAAATTAAAGTCAATTCTCTGTATATTTTGGAGATGAGGCCCTTATCAGAACCTTTAACTGTAAAAATGTTTTCCCAATTTGTTACTTCCCTTCTAATCTTGTTTGCATTAGTTTTGTTTGTGCAGAAACTTTTTAATTTGGTGTAATCAAAATTTTCTATTTTTGTGATCAATAATGGTCTCTAGTTCTCCCTTGGACACAAACTCCTTCCTCCTCCACAAGTCTAAGAGGTAAACCATCCCATGTTCCTCCAATTTATTTATGATTTCGTTCTTTATGCCTAAATCTTGGACCCTTTTGATCTAATCTTAGTATGTGGTGTTAAATGTGGGTCCATGCCTAGTTTTTGCCATACTAATTTCCAGTTTTCCCAGCAGTTTTTGTCAAATAATGAATTCTTATCCCAAAATTTGGGATCTTTGGGTTTGTCAAAGATTAGATTGCTATTTTTATTCACTATCTTGCCCTGTGAACCTAACCTATGCCACTGATCAACTAGTCTATTTCTTAGCCAATACCAAATGGTTTTGGTGACTGTTGCTTTATAATATAGCTTTAAATCAGGTACACTTAGACCACCTTCCTCTGACTTTTTTTTCATTAGTTCCCTTGCAATTCTCGACCTTTTATTCTTCCATATGAATTTTGTTGTTATTTTTTCTAGGTCATTAAAATAGTTTCTTGGGAGTCTGATTGGTATAGCACTAAATAAATAGATTAGTTTGGGGAGTATTGTCATCTTGATAATATTCACTCGGACTATCCAAGAGCACTGAATGTCTTTCCAATTATTTAAATCTGACTTTATTTTTGTGGCAAGTGATTTGTAATTTTGCTCATATAATTCCTGACTCTCCTTTGGTAGATATATTCCCAAATATTTTATACTATCAACTGTTATTTTGAATGGAATTTCTCTTTGTATCTCTTGCTGTTGGATTGTGTTGGTAATGTATAAAAATGCTGAGGATTTATGTGGATTTATTTTGTATCCTGCAACTTTGCTAAAATTCTGAATTATTTCTAATAGCTTGTTAGCAGAGTCTTTGGGGTTCCCTAAGTATACCATCATGTCATCTGTGAAAAGTGATAATTTGATTTCCTCATTTCCTACTCTAATTCCTTGAATCTCTTTCTTGGCTCTTATTGCCGAGGCTAGAGTTTCTAGTACTATATTGAATACTAATGGTGATAGTGGGCAACCTTGTTTCACTCCTGATCTACAGGGAAAGGTTCTAGTTTATCACCATTACAAATGATGTTTACTGAAGGTTTTAAATATATGCTCCTTATTATTTTAAGGAATAGTCCATTTATTCCTATACTCTCAAGCGTTTTTAGTAGGAATGGATGTTGGATTTTATCAAATGCTTTTTCTGCATCAATATAATCTCTAGATGTTACATAACTTAGAACAATAACATAATAAAAACTTAGAGGTATATGGAAAAATTACTTTTCAGCATTATGACTTCAAGAAAAATTCATGACCAAAATAGTAATTTTTTTTTACATAAAATTTTTTAAAGCATTTTTTGTCCCCCCCCCCAAATTGAATGCAGTCAAAATTAGAAGGAAAACAGTTAAGTGGAAAAAACATTTTTCTTACAATTTTCTTTTGAAAGGTTTGGTTTCCAAGATATCTAGGGAATTACTTCATATTTATAAAAATATGTGCTATTCCATTCTCCAATTGATAGTCAAAGGATATGAACAGATAATTTTCAGATGATGAAATTGAAATAATTTCTACTCATATGAGTGTTCCAAATCATAATTGATCAGAGAAATACAAATTAAGAATTTACTATACACCGTCAGATTGGCTAAAATGACAGGAAAAGACAATGATGATTGTTGAGGGGATGCAGGAAAACTGGGACACTGATGCATTGTTGGAGGAGTTGTTAATGGAGCTAACCATTCTGGAGAACAACTTGGAAATATACTCAAACAGTTATCAAACTGTGCATACCCTTTGATCCAGCAGTATTTTTACTGGGCTTATATCCTAAAGAGATACTAAGGAAGGACCTGTATGTGCCAAAATGTTTGTGGCAGCTCTTTTTGTAGTGGTTAGAAACTAGAAACTGAATGGATGCCCATCAATTGGAGAATGGTTGGATAAATGATGGTATATGAATGTTATGGAATATTATTGTTCTATAAGAAATGACCAGCAGGATGAATACAGAGAGGCTTGGAGAGGCTTACATGAACTGATGCTAAGTGAAATAAGAAGCAGGAGGTCATTATACACTTCAACAACAGTACTGTATGAGGATCAACTCTGGTGGAAGCGGCTATCTTTGGCAATGAATGGATCCAATTCAGATCTAATTGATCAGTAATGAAGAGAACCAGCTACACCCAGCAAAAGAACACTGGAAAATGAGTGAGGACTGCTAGCATTTTCATTTTTCTTCCCAGGTTATTTTTTTCCTTTCTAAATCCAATTTTTCTTTTGCAACAAGAGAACTGTATAAATGTGTACGCATATTGTATTCTAGATATACTTTAACATGTTTAACATGTATAAGACTGCCTGCCATCTAGGGAAGGGGGTGGAGGAAAGGAAGGGAAAAGTTGGAGCAGAAGTGATTGCAAGGGACAATGTTGAAAAATTACCCATGCATACATTCTGTCAAAAAAAAAAAAAAAGTGCTATTTTTCAGTTGATGAATTGCTAAAGGATATAGAAAAGTAGCAGTCTGAGAAATGTAAACTAATGCTAGACCCATGAAAAATCATCCAAATAACTAATAACTATGGTAATGAAAAGAAAACCACCATTGAGTTTTGGCCTTCACTCGATCATATTGATAAAATGCACTGGAAAACAGACAAATGTATAAGACATTGGAAGGTAACAATCACATAGAGTTGGAATTCTTGATTGATTTAGACATTCTGGAAAGCAATTTGTATTTATGGCCAAAAGTGACTGAACTGTAGATATCTTTTGACCAAGCAATGTCTCAAAGAGCTTTTCAAAAAGAGGAAAAGAAACTATATGAAATGAAACACATGTACTGTTTCTTTTTGTAGTGAAAAAAATCTG
Source organism: Sminthopsis crassicaudata (assembly GCF_048593235.1). Taxonomy (NCBI): domain Eukaryota; kingdom Metazoa; phylum Chordata; class Mammalia; order Dasyuromorphia; family Dasyuridae; genus Sminthopsis; species Sminthopsis crassicaudata. Next base: position 646,654,748 of record NC_133619.1, on the reverse strand, counting down.
GACATGGAAGTGTTACTCACTGATTAGGGAATGGCTGAACAAAATAAGACATATGGATGTAATTGAATACCAGTATGCTGTTGAAAATGAAACAATACGCTGCCAATCATATTCAGTTAAGAGACTTTTAGGAACTGGAAAAGGAAGAACAGCTTTTACTTTACTTCAGAGCTCTGTGGAAACGATGATCTACAATGATTGCAAAGGATTGATTATGAAGAATGTACTCACATCAGTATAGAAAGTTGATGAATTGATGAACAAAAAATACTTTTCATTTGTTCACTATGCAAATTTTTGTTTGATTATGTTTAATTGTTAGAAGTATTTTTCTTTTTTTTCCCTTTTTTTCCATTGGGTAACTGGAGGTGATACACTTTCAATTACCAAGGGTTTATTTTTCTGCAAGTTAAAAATAAAATAGAATAAGTACTTACTGCTGCTCTTTAATGTTAGATTTAGGGTGAAACCAAAACCTTTTCCCAAATTGGTAATTGGTAAATCTTTGTGTAACTAAATGAAAAAATCCTCCAATAACAAGGTCCCCATCTCTTTAGTATATGGGGCTGAAAGTGTTTACTAGGTAGCAGAGGTTCCCTTCCTCCATATTCCCACAGAGAATGGCAGTTGAGAGAGCAGGAAGAATAGCAGGGACAACATCAGAGAGATCACTTTCCAGTCCACCTGTTTTCTAGCCATTTTTTGTGGTGCACTATAGAATAAGCAAAGTAAAAACATCTATAGCAACTTCAGATAGCTGGGGAAGGGAAAACTCTCCTGCAGGTTAACAATATCTTTCTTGAACTGCTTCTCAAACTTTACTCCAACCCTCACACTTGTGGAGACCAAATGTAAAAAGACCCTGGCACATTTCCTAAAGAGAGGCATTGCAGGCTAGGTCAGAGGGCATTTATGAGAATTTACCCTTAATAAATGATCACTGTGAATGGCCTTGTGAATAGGATCCTGTGTTTGCTTCCCAATGCCCAGAGAGAGGCAGCTTTTTTTTCTTAAAATATAATGGCTAAGCTCTTTTTTGGGTCATGAATTTTAGGAAATCCAATTCTCCTTAATTACTTTTTCTCCTTGATATGTTTTCCTGCTTGGTTAATGTATAATTTCTCCCATTTTTCAATATTTTATCTTGTAATATTTTTCATTTTCTCAAAGATAATTGATTAATTGGGTATAATCTAATTTTCAGGGAGTTGTTTTCATTGGGATAAAATTATGTATTTCATGTGTCAAGGTGTTCCTTTCCTCTAGAATTCATTCTTTTTTCTCTCATTTACTGTCAGTATGTAACATTCATGGGGTTAATTTTTGCGGCTTCTAGTATTGTAGGATTTTACTCCTAACTTCATTTTCACTTGTGATCAGAAATTATTTATAGACAGAAGAGAAAAAAATTAGAATTAAGCTTTGTGGGCCATCAACCTGATTCTGGACTCTGATACCCTTAAGGATCTCAAACACTGCAGAAGTAGATGTTATTGATGGATTATTTCCAGGTGGTGCATTCTTTGTGATTTCCAACAACTACCTGTCATCAGGCACCAACCCAGATTCCAGAGACAGACCACCAGAAGGTAAGGGTGAAGCGAAAGATTACTTTATTCCTAGATAGCACAAAATTATACCTCCCCTGAGGATCTGAGGGAAGGCTGAGGTCCTCTAGGAACCTGGCATAATAGAATTGGCCCAAGAAGAGGGAGGGAGACTTGCTAGGCTTTGAGAGCACTAAGGAGGGAGCCGTGGTACCTGGGGTCAGAAGCAGCCTCTTGGGGCTATGCCCCACCTCCACATAGGACTCACCTGTGCCTTAGTACCTCTCATCCCTCAGGTCCTCTCACATGCCTTGAACTCCATTCTTTCCTTCTAGAGCCTTTTTGACCCTTACAGTAAGGGATGATGTCAAGGCCTAAGCAGTCTTGATGAATCCAGGAAGAAATTACTAATGGTATGGAACCTTCTCCTTTGGCCTTCTGAAAGCAGCAATATAGAGGCACCATCATCTGACAGAAGACAAAGTAAGATAAAAATGTTTTAAATTTAAGAATTCTATTCATTGTCTATGATACTGTAAATTTTGTGTATTATAAAAATTAAATAGTCACTGCTTTTTACTTATTTTTGTTTATTTTATTAAGATGTCAGCACAAAACATTACAGAATGCTAGGGAATTATCTGTGAGAAAAATGTTTTGTGTTTTACCATGTCTTACGTCTGTTCCATTTCATAAGATAGTTCATAGTTGCTATGCTATGGAAAGTGCAAATTATTAAAATTAACATTTTTTAAAAAAATTTGCATGAGAAAAGTATATTTTTAGCAATCTGGATCAAAAGATTAGTTTTTGGTGGTTGAAGGAAGCTGATGCTCTTGTTTCCTACTTTCAATATATCAGCATAGAATTTTGGCCATTTGCAAGCAACATTGCCTCTGTGAAACTTGAGCTTGAGCACAATTTTTCCAATATTGCCATCCAATTGGATAGATATCCAATTGATAGCCATCAAATTGATACTTTTTTTTTTCTTTTTTAAAAAACCTATTTGTTTTTAACACACATTGATTTGTGAATCCTGTTGGGAGAGCAAAATCAGTGTAAAAGGGAAAAGCCATGACTGCTGTTTAATTGATGGAAATGCTTTTCAACTTGAAGATACCTGAAAGTTTTCAGGAATTCCTGAGCTGTGCTTTACTTGAGGCCTTTTTTGGGAGCTCTTTTGCTGGGCTCTTGGGCAAAACCAAGTTTTCGGCCAGCCCCTAAGCCCCAGCCCCAGGCCAGGGTAGGGATGTACAATTAGAAACAATTAGAACAGGAAGAGGTTGAGGGCCAGCTCCAGGGAAGCAGAGGATAGAGACCAGCTCAAGTTTTCCCTAAAACTTGATCCCTGTTCCATGGCTGTGAGGTCACCAACCTTCTGTTCTGTCTCTAGATAAAAGGATGTCCTTGAAGACTGCAAGGAAGGGAGGAAACTGGGTGATTTCATACCTAATAGTCCCATGAGAAAAGACTAATGTTCTCAGGAGAACACACTATTGCCTTGGTAAAAGATATACCCTTAGATGAATAAATGAAACATATATATACCCACACACACACTTACCCTCAGATGAATGAATGGAATTTGCTCTTATTTCCCACCAGCCTTTCCTCCTCCAAAGTCTAGAACATTACAGGCTGCCTGGCTGCTAAGGCTTGATGGGCAACAACTTAAGATAATTCTAAGATAATCAATTGAATTCATGTTATTTGGCAATTTTCTCTCATGTTTCAAAAACATTATTCATGCCATTATTTTCATTCTGATTTTTCTCATTTTGAAATTTAGGAGAAAATATTTTCTTAGAAATACTGCTTATTTGAAAAAAGAATTTCTAGAGGATTATGTAAATGTGCCCTTAGAAAATGAAAATGAATTCTCCTTTTGATCTGGACTCTGTAAAATTAATGTGAAAAATTGTAACTAAAATGTTTGAAAAGTTACCTATTTAACTGGTATATTTTCCTTTAGAATGAATTATTAATTTTTTAACCCAATAATAAATTCTTATCCACAAGTCTTTATTTTTTGCATTTGTCAAATACAAGATTATAATTTATATGATATCTTACACTGGCTCCCAATCTCTCATAGGAACCCATTCCGCTTAAGAACAGTAACTATACATTACAAAACTTGCTGAGATGGCAAAGTGGTTTGTGCAAGACTAAGCAAAGTACAAGGGGGAGAGTTTTTCTGGAAGTATAGCCCTAAACTATGGCACTCTTCTGGGGAATCAGCTCTCTACAAAGGCCTCACATCCCCTCAAACCCACCCAACAATTTAGCAATATAAGGTCAAAATGGAGACCTAAGCCACAGATATTTTAAAAGAAAATTAGAACATGTAACATAACTTATCACACAGATGAAAAGGCAAAGAATTTAGGACAAAACAAGAAAATGAAGGGTAAAATTAAGTAATTAAAACAATTTAAAGTCAGATTAAAAAATCTGATTAAGAGATCATTATTGATTGAGAGAGGAGATTGAAACAATTGGTTCCCCCATTATAAAGACCCTTCTTTGGATACTAATCTTGGGATTTCAGAGAGAACCTCAAATCTATTTTCCGACCTTTATACACAGAATAGAATTGCAATGTCTAATGAGATCTCTACTGTAGGAAGAACCCTTCCCTCATTCATTATATTCACATGTTAACATCTGCAGCAAGATTTCTACACAAAGGATGAGATCCAGGTGAAAGCCTTTCTGCAAATACATTTTATATAATGTTTCTTTCCAGTGTGAAAATTGTGATTTATAATGACCCTTATGTTCCAGGTAAGGACAAGTCTTCCTTCAGCACATTTTTAAGTCTTCTCTTGACTTAGTATCTTCAGATGAACCTGGGCTGAAGACCTTCCTGTGCCAAGTCCATTAAGAGATTTCTTCCCAAGCAGAAAATCCCTGCTGACTAACAAGCTCTGTCCTCCATGTTAATAACTTTATTCATGATTTCAATCTCCTAAGAATATTCTGGAGGCAATTCAGGGATAAACTGAGCCTGAATGTTTTTCCACGTGGATTATATGAATGAGGTTTTACATCTAGTATGGTATCTCCCATGTCTAGTCAGGGAGTAATTTATATGAAAAACTTTACCATGATCCAGATATTTAAAAGTTTTCCTCTAATGTGTACTCTCTGTTGTTAAGCAAGAGTTGATCTTTGTCTGAAGTTTTCTGCCCAATGTGAATTTTCTCATGTTTACCAAGACTTTCGCGCCGTGTGAAAGCCTTTCCACAGTCATTACATTCATAAGGCTTCTCTCCAGTGTGGATCGTCTGATGGGAAGTAAGACTGCTGCGCTGGGTGAAAGCCTTTCCACATTTGTTACATGCATAAGGCTTCTCTCCAGTGTGGATTCTTTGATGTTCTTTAAGGGAGGAGCGTTTTGTGAAAGCCTTTCCACAATCATTACACTCATAAGGCTTCTCTCCAGTGTGGATTCTCTGATGTGCATCAAGGGAGGAGCGCTTTGTGAAAGTCTTTCCACATTCATTACATTCATAAGGTTTCTCTCCAGTATGGATTCTCTTATGTTCATTAAGACTGGAGTGAGATGTGAAAGCCTTTCCACATTCATTACATTTATAAGGCTTCTCTCCAGTATGGATTCTCTGATGGACAGCAAGTTTAGAATTGCATCTTAAACTCTTTCCACACTGATTACATTCATAAGGCTTCTCTCCAGTGTGGATTCTCTGATGTTCACGAAGACTGTCCCACCATGTAAAAGTCTTTCCACATTCATTACATTCATAAGGCTTCTCGCCAGTGTGGATTCTCTGATGGATAGCAACATGGGAGCGTTGTGTAAAAGTCTTTCCACATTCTTTACATTCATAAGGCTTCTCTCCAGTGTGGATTCTCTGATGGACAGCAAGGTAGGAACGATATATGAAAGCCTTTCCACATTCATTACATTCATAAGGCTTCTCTCCAGTGTGGATTCTCTGATGGACAGCAAGGTAAGAGCGATCTATGAAAGCCTTTCCACATTCATTACATTTATAAGGCTTCTCTCCAGTGTGAATTCGCTGATGTTCACGAAGACTGTCACTCCGTGTGAAAGTTTTTCCACATTCATTACATTCATAAGGCTTCTCTCCAGAGTATAGTCTCTCATGGACAGCAAGACTGGAGTAAGATGCAAAAGTCTTTCCACATCTGTTACAATCATAAGGCTTATCTCCAGTATGGATTCTCTTATGTGTATTAAGATAGGAACGATGTGTGAAAGCCTTTCCACATTCATTACATTGATAAGGCTTCTCTCCAGTGTGGATTCGCTGATGTTCTCGAAGACTGTCATTCCTTGTGAAAGTCTTTCCACATTCATTACATTTATAAGGTTTCTCTCCAGTGTGGATTCGCTGATGTTCACGAAGACTGTTACTCCTTGTGAAAGTCTTTCCACACTGGTTACATTCATAAGGCTTTTCTCCATTGTGGATTCTCTGATGTTGAGCCAATTTGGAATAACATTGGAAATCCTTTCCACATTGATTACATTTGTAAGATTGTTCTTCTGTGGGAATTCTCTCATGCTTGTCAGTAGCTCGCTCTCTCAAAGTCTTTCCATGTTTCTTACATTCATAAGACTTCTCTCCAGCATGGATTCTCTGGTGCTTGGGAAGGGAAGAGAGTACAAGAAAAGCTTTATCATATTCATGACACTCAGGTGTTTTCTCTTTAGGATGTATATTCTTATCTTTAGCAACACTGGAACTCTTTCTTAAAGCATTTTTCTTTGTATTCCATTCACAGTGTTCCTCTCCAATGTGGTTTTTTTTATGGTTGGCAAGAACGGCCCTGTATTCACTATATTGAAAAAGATCTTTCCATGAGATCATTTTCAAATTTGCACCCATCTCCTTTATATGAAACCACGTCTCTGCATCTGAAAGAAACAAACACACGTGTATCAATATACCCTCTAATGCTGGCTGATAATAAAATCAATGACTTTTAATTTTTCCAGGCAAAAGTTTTCAAACTAAAATGGACAGATTCAATCATTTTTAAATGCTATTAGCTCACACCAATAAAGTGATACAATTAACACAGAGTTCCACACAGTACACACATTGGATCCCCTCAGCAAAGCTGAGACAAAGGCAAAGTGAAGGTTCTCGTAATTTAGAAACCAGGCTATGAGCTCTGAGTAATCTGATCCAAAGTCCTGCAAGAGATTAGAACTCAAATCTGTAAACTGAGCTTTCTCAATCCATTGCACTAGACAGATGTTCTCCATTTTACTTTCAATCCTTTCTTTCAAATTCAATCTCAGGCACCACCTAGCTCTGCACCACTGGGAATGTGCAGAGTGAAGGTAATAATTTTACCCACTTCCCAGGTTGTTGTGAGCATCAAAACAGATAATACTGAATGAGATGAGGAGAGATCTTTCAAGACAGTTGTGAAAATAGAGTAAGGCTTCATCTACTTCAGAATTGGAGTAGGCCTGAAGGACTTTGAGCATTGATAGGGCATAATTGAGTCTCCTTCCTGCTATCCTCCCATGACACACTCCCTATTTCAATCAAATATGGACAACTATGTACTTATTGGTCAAGTTCAATTTTGTGGGTAGATCTCACGTTTAGAATGTAAGACTCTCAGCCAATGAGGATGAGGTCAGTGGTGGGAGGGGGTGTTTTGCTAGGGATTAAAGGTGCTAATCCTGCCCACAGGAGGCGCTTCTGCTTGAGGGGTGGGACACCTTTCTTGCTAGAATGTACAATAAACATTGCCTTGCTCTAGAGATCTCTCCAGCTTTTTTTATTAAATGGTGATCTCTCACCATTTCCGTACCACACAATATCTTTAAAACTCTTGGTACAAGGGAAAATCAGAAACTATGTGAGCAACACTACAAAATACTTTCCACACATTAAATCTGATCTAACCAATTGGAAAAACATTAAATGCTCTTGGATAGGGCGAGCAAATGTAATAAAGATGACGATACTACCTAAACTAATCTATTTATTTAGCATTATACCAGACTCGCAAAAAAGCTACTTTAATGACCCAGAAAAAATAACAACAAAGTTCATATGGAAAAACAAAAAGTCAAGAATTTCAAGGAAATTAATGAAAAAAAAAAAAAAATCAAATGAAGGTGGCTTAGCTGTACCAGATTTAAAATTATATTATAAAGCAGGGGTTACCAAAACCATTTGGTATTGGCTAAGAAATAGACTAGTTGAGCAGTGGAATAGGTTAGGTCCAAAGGACAAAATAATCAATAACTCTAATAACTTAGTGTTTGACACACCCAAGGGCCCAAGCCTTTGGGATAAGAACTCAATCTCTGAGAAAAATTGCTGGGAAAATTGGAAATTATTATGGCAGAAACTAGGCATTGACCCACACTTAACACCATACACCAAGGTCAGGTCAAAATGGCTTCATAGCCTAGGAATAAAGAATGAAATTATAAATAAATTTGAGGAACATAGCACAGTTTACCTCTCAGACCTGTGGAAGAGGAATGAATTTATGTCCAAAAGAAGGGACTAGATAGAAGTTGTCAAAAAGCAATGTTTGGCTTTTCTTCAGGAAAAATTTCCTAACAATTGAAGTTGTACAACGGTAGCATGAATTGCTTTGAGAAGTTCCCAATTTTGGGGTGATTAAAAGCAGAGGCCACATAATGATTTGTTAAGTGTATTCTAGTGGTTATTATTTTCGCATGTGAATGAGTTGAACTAGAGGGTCACTGAGTTTTTTCCAACTTTCAAATTCTGTATTTCTGAGTTAAAATTGGAGAGGAATAATAACCTGGAGTAAAATTTTGAAGATTTAAACTATAGTTTACTATTATAATAAAAATTATTATTAAATTTCTAAAGTGGCAAACATTTGTTACACATTATGTTGTTTGCTTTAATAGAAATTTGGAAACCTTAAATAATAAACATAAAATAAAGTTGTTGAATATTAAAAAAAAAAAAAGAAAAGAATTTATGTCCCAAGAAGAACTAAAGATCATTATTGATCACAAAGTAGAAAACTCTGATTATATCAAATTGAAAAGTTTTTATACAAACAAAACTAATGCAGATAAGATTAGAAGGGAAACAATAAACTGGGAAAACATTTTTACAGTCAAAGGTTCAGATAAAAGCCTCATTTCCAAAATATATAGAGAACTGACTCTAATTTATAAGAAATCAAGCCAATCTCCAATTGATAAATGGTCAAAAGATATGAACAGACAATTCTCATATAAAGAAATTGAAACTATTTCTAGTCATATGAAAAGATGCTCCAAATCATTATTGATCAGAGAAATGCAAATTAAGGCAACTCTGAGATACCACTACACACCTGTCAGATTGGCTAGAATGATAGGGAAAGGTAATGCAGAATGATGGAAGATTGTGGGAAAAGAGGGACACTGATACATTGTTGGTGGAATTGTGAATACATCCAGCCATTCTGGAGAGCAATTTGGAACTATGCTCAAAAAGTTATCAAACTATGCATACCCTTTGTCCCAGCAGTATTGCTACTGGGTTTGTATCCCAAAGAGATCTTAAAGAAGGGAAAGGGAGCTGTCTGTGCAAGAATGTTTGTGGCAGCCCTCTTTGTGGTGGCCAGAAACTGGAAACTAAGTGTATGCTCATCAATTGGAGAATGGCTGAATAAAATATGGTATATGAATATTATGGAATATTATTGCTCTGTAAGAAATGACCAACAGCATGATTTCAGAAAGGCCTGGAGAGACTTACATGAACTGATGCTGAGTAAAATGAGCAGGACCAGCAAATTGTTGTATATTTCAACAACAATATTATATGATCAATTCTGATGGATATGTCCATTTTCAACAATGAGATGAACCAAATCAGTTCCAATAGAGCAGTAATGAACTGAACCAATTACACTCAGCAAAAGAACTCTAGGAGATGATTATGAACTACTATATGGAATTTCCAATCCCTCTAATTTTGTCCGCCTGCATTTTGGATTTCCTTCACAGGCTAATTGTATACTATTTCAAAGTCCGATTCTTTTTGTACAGCAAAACAACTTTTTGGTCGTGTATACCTATATTGTATTTAATTTATACTCTAACATATTTAACATGTATTGGTCAACCTGCCATCTGGGGGGGAGGGGAAAAATTAGAACAAAAGGTTTGGCAATTGTCAATGTTGTAAAATTACCCATGCATATATCTGGTAAATAAAAACTATTTAAAATAAAAAAAATAAAAATAAAGAACAGGTCTTGCCAGACATAAATAAATGAATGAATGAATGAATGAATAGATAGATAAATGCACAAGCAGTAAGCAGGGGGAAAAAAAAAACTCTTGGCACACTGTAGGTACCATATGCTTGTTAACTACTATCATTGTCACAATGATTTTGATTTTCTCCACCTCAACTCTTCCTCCATAAACTTCCCTTCCTCTCTCTCTTTATATACAAATGCTGTTGAACATGATGCATTTCCATGAAAAACAAAAAAAAAAACACTTTCCTTTGCATGGATTAGTTAAGAATAAGTTTCATAAACTGTTGCTTATTCTCAAACCATCTCCAAGTTTTTATGCCCGATTTAAAACTTCTTAACAGCTTCTCTTTGTATACCCAGGGCTCAATGCAATGTGTATAACAGAACAGGTGCTTAATCAATGTTTATTGATTGGCTGACATTATCCCAGGCTGATAATATGGCCTAACCCCACCCTCAGTGCTTGAGTGCTGGTCCCTCTGAGGGGCCAAATCTCTGTTTCTATTTCTGTCTCTTATTTGCTTCCTCTCATTTATGAACAAATCCCATAGTGTAGATAACAAGGGCCTAGGGTTCCTGATGCCATTATGGAATAACCACAAGACTTTTCCTCCCATATCCCTAACCTACGGGAAGCTGTCAGTTATGTAGTGAGTGACTTGGATTTAAGTGAAGGAGGGCTGCCCAAGGTCATCAGCCTCATTTTCCCCCACAGAGCCATCTGCTTCCTATGATCAGGTACAGATCAGGATTACTGGAGATGACCGTGCATACAGGGGCAGACCTAGGCCTTCTTAAGGTAAGTTCTCTAATAGGTCTCCTGTGACTGAGGCTGCTCCCATCCAGTGATTAAAGCTAGGGAGCAATGGAGGCAAAGAATATCCTCTCTCACCTGGGCCAAAAAAATCTCCATAAATAAAAATGAATGAATGAAAACTCTGGGAAGAAGCTCAGGGTTTCTGGTCAAAGCAGAAATGACTGCAATTTATACTCAGTCTAAGTCAGTAAGAATGCAAACAAAGACCAAATGAGTTTAGCAAGGGATCTATGGGTGGTCAATGAGAATCGGACTGATTTTGACTTAAGGTTCCTTAAGAAAGAAATTGGGGAATCTTAGTGGCACAGTGGATAGAGTACCAGACCTGAAGTAAAGAGGACCTCAGTTCTAATCTGGCTTTAGACAGTTAATACTTCCTAGCTGTGTGTCCTTGGGCAAGTCCCTTAACCCCAATTGCCTCGGGGAAGGAGGGAAGGAGGAAGAGAAAGAAGAGAGGGAGGGGAAAAAAGGAAGGAAGAGAGGTAGGTAGGTAGGTAGGGAAGGAAAAGAAGGAAGGAAGGAAGGAAGGGAAAGAAGAAAGGTAAGGAAGGGAAAGAAGAAAAGGAAGAAAGGGAAGGAAGGGAAAGAAGAAAGGGAAGGAAGGAAGAGAAGGAAGGGAAGGAAGGAAAAGAAGAAAGGGAAGGAAGGATCGGATCAAGGGAAGAAAGGAAGGGAAGAAAGGAATCAAGGGAAGGAACGAAGGGAAGGAAGAGAGGGAAAGAGGGAAGGGAAGGAAGAAAGAGAAGGAAGGAAGGGAAGGAATGAAGGGAAGGAATGGAAGGAGGAAAGGGAAGGCAGGGGAAGGAAGAAAGAAAGGGAAGACAGGGAAGGAAGGAAGGGCGAGAATGAAATCTATCCAGGAATGGTTCAGTGGTGAAGAAAGAGAGAGGGTAAATGCTTTTAAGAAACAGGCAATGGAGCCAGGAAAAATGGCCAAGATGGTGGAGAAGATACACACTCTTTCAGCTCCCCTCATGCCCTCATTACCATTCTTTGAATTTAGCCTCAAAAATAGTGCTTGACTAGTGAAATTCAAGAAGATTTAAGGTGCAACAACTTACCAGCTGAAGATAATCTGTAACACTGCCAGAGCAGGCTTGTCCTGAGGGGCAGGAACAGACCAGTGGCAGGCAGGGAGATAAAAGTCTAGTGTCCTTAGCAGACATGGGACAGTGGTAGCCTCTGTGGCTAAAAGAGCAGTAGAAAAGACTGCCATAGGAGTCTTGTAAAGCAGGGGACCAACATAGAAATTAGAGCCAGAGGTACATGGTACTCTAAAAACACCAGAACTATGCCCCCCCCCCCAAACGGAAAGTGACTAAGCATAGGCCAGAGCTACTGTGAAGCTGCATGCCAAAGCAAGCCAGGGCAGCTGCAAATCTACATGGCACGGTGGGGTGCAGCATGGTGCAGCCTCTAATATGCAGTGTGGGGCTCAGCCTGGGGCAACAGAACTTCCTCAACAGGGCAGAGACACTTCTGGTCAGAGAAGGGCTATTCAGCTGGTCAGCTGCTAATACCCATAGCTCCATAGCCCCACAGCCTGCTTTGGATTGGGGTAGTTACATTTTCACTGCTCAGACTCTTGCCACAGAGAAGTTGTTAATCCACACAGCGGGGTTCTTAGCAGGGCATCCACTCAGCTGGCGTGCAGACCTGAGTCACTTCCTTTGGGGAACTATTTCCCAGAGCACTCCCCTACCTGGCCACTCTTTGTAGCTAGTTGACAGGCCATCCATACGCCTATCCCTGTTCTGCAGAAGAAGCTGGTAACCTCCTGGACCTGAAGGCAGACCCTAAAGGCTTTAAAAAATGAGTAAAAAAATTAAAAGGGGGACAGCTAGGTGGCGCAGTGGATAGAGCGCCAGCCTTGATGTCATGAGGACCCGAGTTCAAATCTGGTCTCAGACACTTAACTAGCTGTGTGACCCTGGGCAAGTCACTTAACCCCAGCCTAAAAAAAAAAAAAAATTAAAAAAAAATTTAAAAGGACAATTGATAGCTTCTATATAGAAAGAGAGCAGGTTTTCAACCCCCAAGAGACTCATAGCAGACAGTCTCCAGACAATTGTTAGTCCCCAACACAAAAGGCTCTCGTAGAAGAGACTATTAAAAATCTTAAAAGAGAGCTAGAAGAAAAATGGGGAAAGGAAAGAGAAGCTATGCAAGAGAATAACAACTTCCTGAAAGGTGAATTGGAAAAGGTAAAAAACTCCCAGGAAGTACAGGGAAACAGAATTTGTGAATTGGAAAAGGTAAAGAACTCCCAGGAAAGTAGGATTTGTGAATTAGAAAAAGAAAATAACTCACTAAAAAAAAAATAATGAAATAAAATAATGAAATGGAAAAAAATTTTATAGAGCAAAAAAACTCATTTAAAAACTCAATTGGACATACACAAAAAGAAGCAAAAAAAGGCTAATAAAGAAAATAACTCATTAAAAATCAGAAGAATAAATAGAAACAAATGATTCCCTGAGACATCAAGAATCAGTCAAGCAAAACCAAAAAAATGAAAAAATAGAAAGAAATATTACATATCTACTTGGAAAAACAACAGACCTAGAAAATATATCTATGAGAGATAATCTGAGGATTATTGGACTTTGAGAAAATTATGATGGAAAAAAAGAGCCTAGGGATACTATTTTACAGGAAATCATCAAAGAGAACTGCCCAGAGGTAACAAAACCAGAAGGGAAAATGTGCATCATCTCAAAATATGATTATCTCAATAGATGCAGAAAAATCATTTGATAAAATCCAACATCTATTCATACTAAAAACACTTGAGAGTATAAGAATAAATGGGACTATTCCTTAAAATAGTCAGGAGCATCTATTTAAAACTGGCAGTAAGTATCATATGTAATGGGGATAAACTGGAACCTATTTCAGAAAGATCATGAGTGAAATAAGGTTGCCCACTATCACCATTACTATTCAATACTGTATTAAAAATAATAGCCTCGGCAATAAAGAGTCGAGAAAGAGATTAAAGGAATTAAGAGTAGGTAATGAGGAAACTAAACTATCACTCTTTGCAGATGATATGATGGCATACTTAAGAGAACCCCAGAGATTCTAATAAAAAGCTATTAGAAATAATCCACAGCTTTAGCAAACTTGCAGGATACAAAATAAATGCACACAAATCCTCAGCATTTTTATGCATCAACAAAATCCAACAGCAAGAGATACAAAGAGAAATTCCACTCAAAATAATTGTCGATAATATAAAATATTTGGGAATCTATCTACCAAAGGAAAGTCAAGAATTATATGAGCAAAATTACTAAACACTTGCCACAAAAATAAAGTCAGATTTAAATAATTAGAAAGACATTAAGTGCTCTTGGATAGGCTGAGGGAATATAATAAAGATGACAATACTTCCTAAACTATCTATTTATTTAGTGCTATACCAATCAGACTCCCAAGAAACTATTTTAATGACCTAGGAAAAATAACAACTAAATTCATATGGAAGAACAAAGGGTCAGGAATTTCAAGGGAATCAAAAAGATCAAATGAAGATGGCCTAGCTGTACCTGATCTAAAATGATATGATAAAGCAGCAGTCACCAAAACCATTAGGTATTGGGAAAGAAAGAGACTAATTGATCAGTAGAATATGTTAGGTTCACAGGACAAAATAGTGAAAAACTGTAGCAATCTAGTGTTTGACAAACACAAAGATCCCAACTTTTAGGATAAGAACTCATTATTTGACAAAAACTCCTGGGAAAACTGGAAATTAGTATGGCAGAAATTAGGCATGGACCCACACTTAATGCCACATACGATCAAAATGGGTCCATGATTTAGGCATAAAGAATGAGATCATAAATAAATTAGAGGAACATACGATAGTTTACCTCTCAGACTTGTGGAGGAGGAAGGAATTTGTGACCAAAGGAGAACTAGAGATCATTATTGATCACAAAATAGAAAATTTTGATTACATCAAATTAAAAAGCTTTTTTACAAACAAAATTAATGCAAACAAGATTAGAAGAGAAGTAACAAATTGGGAAAACATTTTTACAGGTAAAGGTTATGATAAAGGCCTCATTTCCAAAATATATAGAGAACTGACACTAATTTATAAGAAATCAAGCCATTCTCCAATTGATAAATGGTCAAAGGATATGAACAGACAATTCTCAGATGATGAAATTGAAACTATATCCATTCATATGAAAGAGTGTTCCAAATCACTACTGATCAGAGAAATGCAAATTAAGACAACTCTGAGATACCACTACACACCTGTCAGATTGGCTAGGATGACAGGAACAAATAATGATGAATGTTGGAGGGGTTGTGTTGGGATTACTAGGTGAGAACTGAGGTTGTCTGGATGGTGACAAGGTGAGAATTCAGGTTTTCTGGACAATTACAAGGTGAGAACTCAGGTTGACTTGATAGAGGGGGCAAGCTCATTGGCTGGGGTGGTTCTTCCCAGAAGCCCTTGCATTATCCCACGCCCATTCTCTGGGAGAATAAAAGAGAGGACAGCACTGGGCGCAGAGCAGATCGGCCTGGAGAAGGATAAGAGCTGGAGGAGATTCAGAGCCAGGATTCAAGAAGAAAGACTCTGAATTGCATCAGGCTTGACGGGGCTCTCTGCAGGAAGGGAAGTCACTTCTTTGGACAAGAGTTAACAGCAACTGCCTGGAGACAACGGTTCGTTACAGGAAGAAGAATCTGTCTGAGAGATTTGAGTAGACACAGCAGATCTCTTCCCAGAGAGCGATCCAGCAGCTTCTGGAGACGAAGCTCGCTACATTTGGCGCCCAACGTGGGGCAAGGACTTTTGCTTATCCTGACAAGAGGAGCTAGACCAGACCTTCGCAATTTGGCGCCCGAACAGGGACAGCAGCAAAAGAGACAGCCCGAGTGGTCACTGAATTCCTTATACAAGCTTTTGCAATTATGGGTGTGCCACAAGCAATAAAAACAGACAATGGACCTGCATATACGTCCAAACATTTTACACACTTTTGTGCACAGTATAAGATTTTACATACCACGGGCATACCCTTTAATCCTCAAGGGCAGGCAATAGTAGAGAGAAGAAACAGAGATATTAAGACACTCCTCCAAAAACAAAAGAAAGGGGGAGCCACAGGTAGCCCTAGGGAACTTCTAAATTTAGTTCTCTATACCATTAATTTTCTAATTTTTGACAAAGATGCACTGGCTCCGGCAGACAGGTTTTATAACCCACCAGAAGGGCAGTGTCCAGTGCGAGCAGCTCCACTGTCCTTAGATAATCGCCAGGTGATGTGGAGAGATCCAGAAAGTGGTGAATGGAAGGGACCAGATAGGTTAACTGCCTGGGGGAGAGGGTTTGCTTGTATTTCTTCAGCAGGAGAAGGAATCAGATGGGTGCCAACGAGTCATATTCGCCTTGTCCATCAGAGAGAGACAGAAAAAGAGAAAGACCTCAAAATAAAGAAGAAGATCTAAGAAACATCTGACACTGAAAGAGCATGGATAATAAGAAGACTGTTAAAGAACTTAAAAACCAGCAGGAATCATTGGACTTCCTCACACAAGATGAGAATAATGGACAATGGACTTATGGACATTTATAAATTTTCAATTTATGATTATTTGATTATGTTATATACTTCTAGCATGCGTTATGTTACTATGTTACTATATGCTTATGTAATTTATGTAATTATCTGTAATACTTCCCATATTGATGGATTTATGTTTCAAGGTCATTTATGTAATTATCTGTAATATTTCCCATATTGATGGATTTATGTTTCAAGGTCATGACTGTCCTATGTTCTAAATCAAAAGAAAGGGGGAGATGTTGGGATTACTAGGTGAGAACTGAGGTTGTCTGGATGGTGACAAGGTGAGAATTCAGGTTTTCTGGACAATTACAAGGTGAGAACTCAGGTTGACTTGATAGAGGGGGCAAGCTCATTGGCTGGGGTGGTTCTTCCCAGAAGCCCTTGCATTATCCCACGCCCATTCTCTGGGAGAATAAAAGAGAGGACAGCACTGGGCGCAGAGCAGATCGGCCTGGAGAAGGATAAGAGCTGGAGGAGATTCAGAGCCAGGATTCAAGAAGAAAGACTCTGAATTGCATCAGGCTTGACGGGGCTCTCTGCAGGAAGGGAAGTCACTTCTTTGGACAAGAGTTAACAGCAACTGCCTGGAGACAACGGTTCGTTACAGGAAGAAGAATCTGTCTGAGAGATTTGAGTAGACACAGCAGATCTCTTCCCAGAGAGCGATCCAGCAGCTTCTGGAGACGAAGCTCGCTACAGGTTGTGGGAAAACTGGGACACTGATGCATTGTTGGTGGAGTTGTGAAAGAATCCAACCATTCTGGAGAGCAATTTGGAACTATGCCCAAAAAGTTATCTAACTGTGCATACCATTTGATCCAGCAGTGCTACTACTGGGCTTATATACTAAAGAAATACTAAAGAAGGGAAAGGGACCTGTACATGCCAAAATGTTTGTGGCAGCTCTTTTTGTAGTGGGTAGAAACTGGAAAATGAATGGATGCCCATCAATTGGAGAATGGTTGCGTAAATTATGGCATATGAATGCTATGGAATATTATTGCTCTGTAAGAAATGACCAGCAAGATGAATACAGAGAGGCTTGGAGAGACTTGCATGAACTAATGCTGAGTGAAATGAGCAGAACCAGGAGATCACTATACACTTCAATACTGTATGAAGATACAGTGGTTATCTTCAACATAAAGAAGATCCAACTCACTTCCAATTGATCAATGATGGGCAGAAACAGCTACACCCACAGAAGGAACACTGGGAATTGAATGTAAACTGTTTGCACTATTGTCTTTCTACCCAGGTTACTTATACCTTTGGAATCCAATTCTCATCGTGCAATAGGAAGTTTGGTTTTGCACACATGTATTGTATCTAGGATATACTGTAGCATATTTGATATGTATGGGATTGCCTGTCATCTGAGGGAGAGGGTGGAGGGAGGGAGGGGAAAATTTGGAAAAATGAATACAAGTAACAATGTTGTAAAAAAAAAAAAAAAAAAAAAAAATTACTCATGCATATGTACTGTCAAGAAAGATTGTAATTATAAAATTAATTTTTAAAAAAGTGATAGACAATTATGAATACAATCTTTCACTTATGGTTTATGGAAAGTTATTATTACATATTTTGAATCCTTATATTCTACTGAACATAAAACATTATTTAAAAATTTTTTTTCTATTTTTTCTATTTTGCTTTTAGTTTTAAATAAATATCAAAAATAAATAAATAAATAAATAAATGCTTTTTGGCTTAAGGAAAGTCTAAGAAAAGTCATATTAGACAGCCTGAGCCCTCTTTCTTTGGTTGTAGGTAGTTGGACGGCCACAAATTTCCAACAAAGACTTCCACTAGGATCATGATTCTTCATTTGAAGGGAACTGAAAGGCCATGGAGTCCAACCCCCTCACTTTACAGATGAAGAGACTGAAGTTCAGAGGTTCAGTGAAGTGCTTAGGATCTCCCTATTACAAGTCTGAAAAGGGTTCCCTGCCCCCATACCTATCACATGAAGAAGCCTCCTGGGATAGCAGCTTGCATCCCGGCTTGCAACTCACTTACCAGGACTGGAGTTCCTCAGGCCTCCTCTCTCCACATGGGAGATGAAATCTTCTCTGGGAACTGGAAATCCTGGAGAAGGGGAGTGACTGTGAGTCTTGAAACTTGTCATTTATTCCTCATTAGAATAGGGCTGAGGTGCAAGGTCCATTGGGTGGTTCCAAGGACAACCCAAAGATGGTTTTCAGGGTGCTTATTTCCAGAGGAAAAGGGCAGAGGGGAAAGCATGCTATGCAAGCAATCTGGAGTCAGAAGATTCCAGTGGGGCTGCCTCCTTCTCAGCAGGATGGCCACATCCCACCACCTCTATTTTCTAGACATTAAAGGCACCTGGTAGCAAAGAGAAGGGAGCACCAGGTCAACAGTTAGGAAGCCCTGAGTTCAAGTTTGGATTGAGACATATCCTGGCTTTGTGACTCTGAGTAAGTAATTTCATATCTTTGCTTCAGCCTCAACATGTATAAAATAGAGATAAAGAAGGCGCCCAAAACAGAGGATTTTGGTGGGGACCAAGTGTGATAATGTGCATGAAGGAGGCTCTGAGCACAAGGCCTGGATCCCAGCAAATGTAGGGAAAGACCTCCTCCTTTCCCTTTCTCCCCCTGTATCTTTCTGTACAGGCTTTTTGGGGGATATATGAAGGAAGAATAAAGGCCCACTTGCTGTTTTGGGGATTTATGAGTTATACCAGGTGCAGTGAGGTAAAAAAAATTTTTTTCCCAAAAGAATATTGCAAAGACAAAATGATTCCCCCCCAAAAGGAAGAGGGTTCCTTCTCCTATCCCATGTTCAGTGAAAAGGGGCAGGATCAGTTTTCAGAAGGTTTGCAGAAAAAATTGCCAGGTTCCCATCCTACAAAGCAAACATGACTCATAGAAGAACCAGGCAGCAGGAGGACCCTGTCTCTTGGGGACAGAAGGCAGCCCTTGGGCTGATAAATGCCTGCAACTCTGCATCCTAGGGACAGTACAGTGACACTTCTGTTGATGGCAGTTCCAGAGTTGCAAGGGAAGCACTCCTTACCCAGGGAGAGCAAGTTCTTGGCATTCTCCAGCATGACCTCCTTGTGCAGCTCTTTCTGATCTGGGTCCAACAGACCCCACTCCTCAGGGCTGAAGTCCACAGCCACATCCTTGAAGGTCACCAACTCCTAAAACACCAACACCCAGAGGATATAAGAGTTGAAACTGGCTTCATAACTGACCTAATCCAATGCTCCTCAATTTACAGAAGGGACCTGAAGCATGGAGGAGGGATCTGCCCAAAGCTGACAGCCCTTACAGGAGTCAGAGCCAGCACTGAAACCAAAGTTCCCCAAAGACCAGTGGAATATAGAGAAACACATCTTATATTTTCAGTTGGAATAAAATTGAGAAATATCTTACTAGGAAATTACTTCCTGTGGAATCAACAAAGTTATGAATTCTATCAGAGAGAGAATAGGATTTCTGGACATGAAATCAGACAGTGCTATGTTAAGAAAATGGGATCAAGTATTTGTATGAAGCTAGCAAGTATTATGTGTTGTATAACTAAAACATTTCCATGATCCCTGAGGAGGAAAAAAGATCTTCTGATTTAAATTAAGTCTTATCCAGATGAAAACACTATCCTTCCCCCCAATAGTATTTTTTTTCCAAATGCAAGTATAGATAGTTTTCAACATTCATTTTTGCAAGATTTTGCGTTCCAAATTTCAGAATCACAGACTTATTAATGCATCTGGCCCAAAGGTCATCAATTAACAAAAGCAAACTGAAGCAGAGAGAAAGGATTTACCCAAAGGTCCTTAAGAATTAGAAATGGGAAAATGAAAACTATGATTCTATGAGATCAAAAATGAATTTTTAAAAGCCACAGCTGCAGACATGTTGTCTTCCATGTTACAATGGAAATTTCTTGAGGGCAAGAACTGATTTTCCTTCTTTGTTTCTCCTCTATATTCCCACAGAGCCCTTTCTAAATGCCTGTTGCTTTCACCCAAGCAATGGTGAAGGAAGAGAAAGGCTAAGTATGAGCTGAGTGTGATGGAGTTATTCTAGAAGTGCCAAACTGCAGGTGAGGGGTCTGAAGAGATAAAGAAAATGAAATGAAATAAAAGAAAACCTACCAGGAAGCAAAGAAATGCTGGACAGCTCCTGAACCATGTCTAAGCATTTATTATGCAGGCTTGTTTTATCAAATCTGCTCTTATGTTCTGCTGGCTACCTGAAATTATTTTTCCTCTTATTTTGTATTTAAGGGTAAAACAAATTATAATAGGGACCATTAGATGAGGCAGCACCTACAGTACAAGCCCTAAAGTCAGGAGAACCTGAGTTCAAATTCTACTTCAGACAGTTAATACTTCTTAGCTGTGTGACGTTGGGCAAAGTCACTGAACCACAACTGCCTTGGAAAAAAATAAAATTTATAATAATAACTACTAAAATGGTAAAGACAAGCGATTCAGAGAGATTTGGGAAGATCTATGTGCCCTGAGACAACAGGAGCTAAGCAGCAGGGGGACAATTTCTGCTTTGCTACTAGCCAGGGAAAGGACAAGAGCTGGGGAAGCTTCCAGGGTTCTACTCCAGACAACAGGATAAAGGGGTTTTGGGAAAGTCAGTGGCTACAGGAAGGAGCTTCACCACAGGACACAGAGTAGCTAGAAGGGGTGTGTGTGTGTGTGTGTGTGTGTGTGTGTGAAAGAGAGAGTGTAGTGGGGAGATGGTGCTGGACTAAAGCAAAAACAGGATATCTCCACAGAATAGACACTAGTGAGTGAAATGTTCATCCTTGTCAGTGACCTATATTGAGGGGAAATTTAAACAAATGTGGGAGCAGCAACTGGGGGAAGAGAGTTAGTACTCAAGGGACAAGGAATCAGTTCAAAACATAGCAGAGAGGAGGGCAGTGTTGTTATTACTGCATTCACTTTCCTGCCCATTTTTGTAAAGGATCCACAGATAAGAGAAATGGCTAGCCTGACAGACCATCTTCCGAATTTGTGGAAATAGCTTCTTGGGCTGATGTGGCCACATACATGGGCAGAATACACTCACCTGGGGAGGAGCTCTGCAGCTCTCAGGGGCCATTCCCTCTGGCTCCAGGTTTGCTTCTTGGTCCAGGCCTTGATCCTCTGCAGGCTGTTGGGAGGAGACGATTATAACTGAACAGATGTTGTGCCCTTCTTTTCCTGGACAGGGAGCTAGCCTACAGGAAATCACAGAGGGTAAGGATCCAGAGGAGTTACTAAGCCCCTAGCACTGCCCTTAGGGCACAGACCCCAGACAACAGGGGGAGGGAAGCTAAAAGCCGGGTCAAGTTGAAAAATCTAAATGGTAAAGTGACCAGTTCAAGAAAGATGGAAAAGGAAAAGGAAAGAGAACCATGAACTCAGCACTCCCATACCTAGAACATCTTGTCCCAGCCTGAATCTTCCCTGGACAATCCTAGAAACCACACTGAGGCCTTGTTCCAGACCCACTCCTCCCAGTGATCACTGGCATAGCAGGTGAACAGTGAGTTCCAGATCCCCGGCACAAATGGCAAGGAGTCAGTCCCTGAGGCTCTGAGTAATACAGCAAGTCAGTGCCCAAACTCCTGGCCACAGAGCAAAAACCTTGGGGAGGTGCCATCAGCAGAGCTCAAGCTTAAAAAATCTCAGAATAGGCTGGGAAATGGGGAAAAAAAAAAAAAAAGCAACCACAAAAATCCTGAAAATAGAAAATTACTGTGGTAGAAGAGAAGTTCGAAAGACAAATGTAGAACAAGTCAAGGTCAAAATGCCTCTAATTCGGTGATTTTAAAAATCAAATAAGGGAAGTAGAATAAATTTAGGAAAGGAAATGAGAGTGGTGCAAGAGAATCATGGGGGGAAAAAAGTCACCAGTTTGGTTTAAGGAAAACACAAAAATCCACTAAAGAAAACACCTTTAAAAGAATTGGTCAAATGAAAAGGAAGGTACAAAAGCTCACTGAAAAAAAAAATTCCTTAAGAATTAGAAATGAGAAAATGAAAGCTATGACTCTATGAGATCAAAAATGAATTTTTAAAAGTCAAAGGAATTAAAAAAACAAAGGCCAAAATAAACTAGTTGGGAAAAAGCATCTGATTTAGAAGCCAGATCCAAGAAAGATAATTTAAGAATTCTAGGACTAAAAGCAATGATCACAAAGAGAGCAAACTGACTTCATATCTTAGAGTAAAAAGGTAAAATATAAATCTATAAAGCAGTCCTATAAAGGGGTTCTAAATAATAAAGAGCTGGAGCCTAAGAGAGCTGGCCTAGAGGCAGGTATTAGAAATGAAGTACCTGTTTAAGTTATCGCTTTCACAGTGAGGAATACACTTTGCAAATTAGAAGCTCTCCTGGGCAGGAGATTTCCACTTATTGCAGAAAAGGTAGAGGTTTTAATGTAATATGACTTGTGATCTCCTGATTTTAGGGATCTTCTGTTCTAACAATAAGTTGGGAAATCCTAAATCTTTTGATTGTAGAGTCTGTCTCAGAGTCCTCCCAATCTAAGAACAACAATCTGTCTGATTCTGAATAGATTATTTCCCAATTCAATTCAATGATGACTGATAATCTTGTCAATGGAAAGCAACTTCCAGAGAAAACCAGGCAGCCTCTGCATTTGGTAAGATCACCATTTTCTGTCTCAATTATGGACATTTCTTAGCTATGAAATCTAGAGACAAACTATTTTGTCTCTGCTCAATTTTCTGATTTGTCAAGAGAAATAATAGATATTATTGTAAAGTGCTTAACAAAAAAACATGCTATATGAATGTTAACTGCTTTACTGGATGTAATTGCTTCATATTTGATAACTTTATAGCCAGCATACAGAAATGCTAGTTGTTATTTCATTTATGTTATTATTATTATTATTAAATTAACTTGATGTGGAATCATGTCAAGGAATTCTACTTATTATAGTGGAATCACATGATCAGTTTAGAACTTTGGAAAGCAAATGTTATCCTGGGCATTCATGTAAATACTTAATACATAGATGTGAAAGAATATTATGAATAGGAAAGTGAATGACAAGAGGGCTTCACAACACTAATTTTTTGTTTATGAAAGGAGCTCTAAAAACAAAACTTTAGAGAACTAATGCTTTGGAGTCATGGCTTCACTGTATTGCTCAGTGTTGCTACAGTACAAACTGTTCCCCTGATTCTGGCTCACTTCTCTCTGAATCAGTTCAGACAATTTTCCCAAGATTTTCTGACACGGTGCCTTTCTTATGTCTCCATAACCTTCCATTATATTTCTAGGTCATCATTGTTGATGTATTTACCAACATATGGGCACCATCTTTTCTTTCTAGATCTTTTTTGTCCCTAAGGCAATTGGGGTTAAGTGACTTGCCCAAGGTCACACAGGTAGGAAGCATTAAGTATCTGAGACCAGATTTGAACTCAGGTTCTCCTGACTTCAGGGATGGTGCTCTATCCACTGCACCACCTAGCTACCCCCCTCCCTAGATTTTTTGTTTTTAATAAAAATCCATTAGGAAATTTCATGTGGTATATATGGGCCATATAACTTTTTAGTTTATAGGTTTACTGATTCTCATTGGGTTAGAGGAGATATAATAGAGTGACTTTAGGGGCCAACTCCAAAAGATACTACACAACTTTGATCTTTTCATTTGATGGCCATGTGAATCTTTGTGTCAAGTGTGTTTCTTTTTGCAGAATATCGAGTTCTACTTTCTAATGCATTGTGCTACCCTCCCTCGGTATTAAATGTGTACCAAGTCATGTACATTTTATTATGAAAATTGTAAATTTCTCAATGATATCTTTTGTTACTATCTCATTGTTTCTACCCCTCCTTATCTTTACACAAAAACTAAATGGGAAAAAGGAATGGGATCAGCAGGCAGTAACTGATCACTGAAGTGGTCTGAACCCCACTCTTCAGCCCACCTAAACTTCCATTCATTCTACTCAAAAAAAAAAAACAAACAAAAAAAAAAACTGACAATAGCTACTTTGTATGAAAGAAGATCTGGGTTGATATTCAAAAGAATATTGTGAGCTTTAAAAAAAAGCCACTTTGTCCCAAAGAGTAACATCAAAAGATATACAAGCTAAAAAAAAAAAAAAAAAAATGCTTGGAAGAATATAAAAAGGAATTCAAAAATCAAACAAGACATCAAGTAAATATTGGGGGGGGGGTTAGGTGAGGGGGAAATAAAAGCAATCCAATAAATTATGAGAAGAAAGTTAATCAATTGGAAATAAGTTTTTTTTTTAATAAGTCCTTGAAAAATAGAATTAGAAATAGAATTGAACAAGAGGAATCTAGTAACATTATAAGACACCAAAAAAATTAAACTTGAAAAAACAAAAGGGATAGAATTGATTATGCTGATAGCTTTCCTAATATTGAACCAGCCCTGTACTCCTGGTATAAATCCTTCTTAGTCATAATGTATTATCCTAGCGATGACTTTGTGTAATCTCATTGCTAATATTTTATTTAAGATTTTTGCATCAATATTCCTTAAGGAAATTGGTCTATAATTTTCTTTCTCTGTTTTCACCCTACCTGGTTTAGCTGTCAGCCACATATCTGTGTCATAAAAGGAATTTGGTAAAACTCCTTCTTTCCCTATTTTTTCAAATAGTTTCTATAGTACTATAATTAACTGTTTTTGAATGTTTGGTACAATTCACATGTAAATCCATCTGGCCCTGGAGATTTTTTTCTTAGGGAGTTGATTAATAGCATGTACTATTTCCTTTTCTAAAATGGGACTATTGAAATAATTTATTTCCTCTTCTGTTAACCTGGGCAATCTATTTTTGGAGATAATCCTCCATTACATTTAAATTATCAAATTTGTTGGCAACTGGAAAATGACTGAATATGAATGTTATGGAATATTATTGTTCTGTAACAAATGATCAACAAGATTATTTCAGAGAGGCTTAGAGAGACTTATATAAACTGATGCTAAGTGAAATGAGCAGAACGAGGAGATCATTATACACAGCAACAAAAAGATTATAGGATGGTCAATTTTGATGGACATGACTCTCTTCAACAATAGATAATTCAAACCAATTCCAATTTTTCAGTAACAAAAAGAGCCATCTACACCCAGAGAGAGGACTATGGGAACTGAATGTGGACAACAATGTAGCATCTTCCCTCTTTCTGTTGATGTTTGCTTGCATTTTGTTTTTGTTCTTGAGTTTTATTTTCCCTTCTATACCCAATTTTTCTCATTTAGCAAGATAACTGAATATATTTATATAGATATTGGATTTAACATATATTTTAACATATTTAAAATGTATTGGACTACCTGCCATTTAGGGGAGGGGTGAGGGGAAGGAGGGAAAAACTTGGAACAGAAAGTTTTGCAAGGGTCACTGCTGAAAAATTACCAATGCATATGTTTTGTACATAAAATTAAAAAAAGAAAAGAAAAGAAAAAATAGAAGAGAATCTGAAACATCTCATGAGAAAAACTGGAAAACAGATCAATGAGAGACAATATAAGAATTGTTGGACTACCTAAAAGGTATTATTTTTAAAAGAATCTGGATACAGTATTTCAAGAAATTATGAAAGAAAATTGCTCTTAAGTTCTAGAATAAGAGGGTAAAAGGGGGAAGGAAAAAAATCTACTGTCCACCAATTGAAAGAGATCAGAAGAGGAAAACTTAAAAGAATATCCTAGCAAAGTTTCAAAATTCCCTGATTAAGGAGAAAATATTGCAGTCTAAACAGAAAACAAGACAATAAAATATTCCAGAAATGGTCAAGATGTCACAAAACCCAGCAGTATAGTGTGGAATAGAGAAATAAGGTGAAGAACTTAAGGAATATGTGAATTGCTTTTCTATATTTTATTTTCATTATTTCTGTGTTTCCCCTATGACATGTCCAATATGTGCAAGTCCATATTTACTTTAGTCTTGGCCAGCTATAAACATATTTACTTAATCTGAGCTGATAACATTTATCAATATTTAGTCTATTAGCTTGACCACTGGTTATTCAAAGCCAGAAGGCCTGATTTTTTGTTTTCTAGAAACCAGATGATTTCCAGGAAACATTCCATTCCAATCTCTCCAGATAGCAACAACCAATTAGATGCCTCTCCCTCTCCTTCTCAATGCTCTCTTACTTGTGATGTAATTTCTTATATAAAAGCTGTGTATCTTTACTACTTCTTTAGGCCCAGGAGCTTTCTCTTTCCCTTGTCTCAGGATAGAATGGCTCATCCTGCAAAGGTTTTAATAAACAACCTTTCTGCTCTCTACTGAATGACCTCTGAATATTCATTTTGGGTATGGGTCCTCTACATCCCAGAGTTTCTACTCTAAAAGACCATAGGTTTGCTTACATTAAATATCATAGAGCAAAAGAACTGCAGTTGCATCCAGAATAATTTACCCAGAAAGTTGAAAATAATCTGGAATGAAGGGGGGAAAAATGGACGTTTGATAAACTGAAAAGCTTTCAAGTATTTGTAACAAAAGGAGCAGAATTCAATGGAAAATTTAATATAAAAGATACAGAAAAAGGAAAACATTAAAGACTAATTCTGAGGCATTCCTTAAGGCCAACTAGTTACTTATATATGTGAAAATGTTGTCAGTATAACTGTAGGTAGTTTGAAAGACTGGGGCATGATAGGGTAGGAAAAGGTAAAAGGAAACAATTATAAAAATTGGGTAAAAGGAAGAAGTAATACTGAGAAGGCAGGTGGGGGAGGGGTGCAGAGCTGGTAATATTGTAACTTTAAAATCGCAGTGATTTCCCCCCCCCTTCATTCCTTATGTATTTTAAATTTAAAATTCCATTCATTATTAGAAATTGGAGACAGGTGGTTTTGCAGTGCTAAGAATCCTGAGACTGGACTCAAGAAAGGTTGATTTCAAATCCATCCTCATACTCTTAACTAGCTGTGTGTCCCTGGGCACATTACTTCATAGATGTGGGCCTCAGTTTCCCCAATTATTAATAGGGAAAATGATAGGACCACACTCACAGATACGTTGTGGGGCTCAAATGAGAAAATATTTATATACTTAGTACAGTAGCTACCACATACTAAGTATATACAGATTATCCTTTTCCCTTCTTTTCCCACTAACTGAGCTGGAATTTGAGGGAACAAGGAAGGAAGTAAAAGGATAAATTTCTTGTACCAGGCAGCATTAGGAACAAGGAGGGCCAATTAATGCTTGATAACAAGAAGATCTTTCTAAAGTCTAGACCTATCCCAACAAGGAAGGGGTTCCCTTGACAGGTGGAGGGTTCCCTTCACTGCACAACTTGAAGAAAAGGCTGCAGGGGCAGTTTTAGAGCCTTTGTAGACAAAATTCACATCTGGTTAGAAGTTACACTAGATGGCATGTCTCAGATTAGCTCCTATTAAGAAATTCTTTAATGCTGTATTGCTTTTTGAGCATTGCAGAAACTAGACACTGACCAAGATCTAACACTCTATACCTAGATAAAGTCAGAATGTGTTCCTGAGTCAGATATAGTGGACGATACTATAAACAAATTAGGAGAACAGGGGATAGTTTGCCTCTCAGATCTGGGGAGAACAAAGGCATTTCTGGCCAAAGATGAACTAGAGAATATTAAATACACATACAAAATGGATAATTTTGGTTACATTCAATTAAAAAGATTTTGCACAAACAAAAGAGCTAGCAGTGCTGGCCAGATAGTATGCTGAGCTGTGGCTGTGGACAAGGAGGAATGAGCACTTGCTGGAAAAGTACTTTAGGGAGAAAAAATGTTTCCAGGACAGCAGTTGAGGAACCCTACATGTACCTTAGGTGAGAACTGCTGCTGAGGTTCAGCCCCTGGACAGAATTCAGAACATAACAGTAAGGAGAGCTGAGGGTTAAGGCAGCATTACCCACAGCTCAGAAATCAAAGTTGAGTGTAATAATGATCATTGTTATAAGCTAAAATAAAAATAAAAATAAAATAAAACCTACAGGTTAATTTAGCCTTCCGAGGCTGATTGCCAGGGACATACATACCAATCTTACACATGAAGACCAGCTGATGTTAAGGGGCCAAATAGTTTTTCTTAGATGGTAATCACAGCAGGGGTTAGCAGGAAGTGTATGTATGTCTCTGCTTCTCTCTTTCTACATCCTTCTTTGACGAAGGACTCAAAGCTGGCCATTTATATTTATTTACTCTCCTCTGGGATTACCCTGTGCCTAGCCCACTCAGCACTGAGTAGGTGGATCACCAACAGGGACACCTGGAGTTAGTGCTACATCCTAAGACACACCTGCAAGACACAGCCTCCTGTCTCAGAGGCCAAGCCCCTTATACCTCCTGAGTCCACCCCACCAGCTGACATGGCATATAGGGCAATTCCCAGAAGGAAAGTCCCTAACAAAAAACAAATGAAAATTCAGGATGAGTAAGCAAAGGAAAAAGAACCTCACAATAGCTACTTTGGTATAAAAGAAGATCATGGTTAATATCCAGCAAATAGTGAGGTTAAAAAACAAGCCATTTCTATCCCAAAAGGTAACATCAAAGATACACAACAAGCCCAAAAGGAGTTCCCGCAAGAACATAAAAAGGAATTCAAAAACCAAATAACAGATCAAGGAAATATTAGAAAATGAACTGAAAGCAATCCAAGAAATTATGAAAAGAAAGTTAATCAATTTGAAAGAGGTACCAAAAAAGAAAAATGAAGAAGAATGAAAAATAGAAGAGGAATGGAGTGACATTATGAGGCACCAAAAAAGAAATAAACTAGAAAACATGGAAGAGAATTTGAAACATCTCATTAGGAAAACTGGAGAATAGATCAAAGTGAGACAATATAAGAATTGTTGGACTACTTGAAAGTTATTTTTTAAAGAACAATCTGGATACAATATTTCAAGAAATTATGAAAGAAAATTGCCCTCAAGTTTTAGAACAAGCAGGCAAAGGGGGAAAGAAAAAAATCTGCTGTTCGCCAATTGAAGAGATCATGCAAGAAAACCTTACAAGAATATCAGCAAAATCTCACAATTCCCAGGTTAAGAAGTAAACACTGCAATCCAAAGAGAAAATCAGACAGACTTGGACATTGAAGAAATAATCAGGATTTCAAACCCAGCAGCTTCAACTCTAAAAGACCATGGCTTTGGTGACATTAAATTTCAAAGAACCAAAGACCTGGACTTGCATCCTGAATAATTTACCCAGAAATCTGGGGTATGGAATGAGGGGAAAATAGATATTTGGCAAACTGAAAAACTTTCATGTCTTTGTAACAAAAGGAGCAGAACTGAATGGAAAATTTAATCTAAAAGATCCAGAAAAGAGGAAAACACTAAGGACCAATTCCAAGGCCCTCATTATTTACTTCTAAAGGAGAAAATGTCATCAGTATAGCTCTAAGGGGGAGGGCGGGGAGAGCTGGTAACATTGTAACCTTTCTCTCAATTCATGAGGAAACAATGTATACTGCCTTGTGGTTATGTAACACACACCGGGGATGGAAGGAGGGCGCTGGATGGAGGCTCCAGGGGAAGCCTGAGATCTAGCCCGGGGAGGGAGGGGGCGGATGAGGGGAAGTTTCAGGGCTTTAAAAGAGGGGGCAGGGAAGCAGGAGGAAAGGAGAGCCCAGGTCAGATCTGGGAGAGAAATTCTGACCCAGCTCAGGGTAGGATCAGGGACACTGCAGGGGCAGAAGGATTGGGGGGACACGGATCCCGGGAAAGCAGCGTGACTGTGCCCTGAGGTCTTCCTAGGAGCTGGGGAGGTTGCCTGGGACCCTCTGGTAGAGCTTGAGCTTGGCGACTCTAAAGGGGGCCTGGACACAGGGAGTCAAGGCCTGGGGTCTGATGGGGCAGCAGCCCAAGAGCCTGGGGAATTGGGGGGTGGGGGGAGAGGCAGAGGCAGGCAGGAGTTTGGGGGCCCACGTCCAGAGTGGGTCCTCGGGGCAGGCAGAACTCTTGAATCTATCCGGGGCCCAAGTCAGAAGGCAGAAGCACCACGTTTCTAACCGGGATCCAGGAACAAGGGGGGTCTCCTGGTCCTTACGGGCAAGGTCTGAAATTGGGAAAATGTGAATCAGTGATAAATCCGGGGACCATAACGTCTGACGTTTGGAAGTATTGGGGGTGGGGAAAGAAGAGATGGCGGGGAGGGGGGGTTGGGAAGGGAGGGCTTATCCGATAGCCGAGTCAGGCAGAGCAGCACGTTCCTGGAGCTGCAGAGGAGATGATGCCCCATCAGCAAAGACAAAGGCAACTAGCAACAGCTCAGAGGTGGGAGGGGGTAGATATGCCGGGAGGTGGACGGACCTACCTGGAACCTGCCCCTGCAGAGCTGCCGCACAGGCAGAGAGATCTCAAGTCCGGAAGTCCCAGTTTCCCGCCAGCTCTCTGGAGGAGATTTCTCCGGGGCCCAAGAGTTGCCACCTTAACCAGCCCTGAGACTTCCCAAAATGAGCTGTCTCCTTCCAGGACGCCCAAGAGCAGGAAGTCAGGCCCTGAGCTGCTTTTCCGTCCTAAACCCCACCTTCCATCACGTGAAATGTCATCACCACTGGAGAGGTTCAACGTCTGCCCTGGATTCCGCCCAGGCTTCCAAACCCCACCCCACGAGCTCATATTCCATCCACTGGGCTGTTCAGCTCCGAGATCTCCTCCTCCCCCCAGGCCGCCTCCTTTTCCCACTCTCATTCACAGCTTTGGGGCTCACTCCTTCCTCTCTGGATCTGAAAGGGTGGCTAGAATAAGCCTGGGCCGCAGCCAAACAGAAAGTAGTAGGTCCCGTATTTGAGGTCGACTTTGGGAACATTGGGGATTCTATTTACCCTTAAGTGTTCATCGAGATTGGATTGGATTCTCTCCTAATCTAAATTAGAATGAGGGCTCTCTTAAAGAAAGACTTGTTCTCCCATTATAATAATAGGGATATTTCAGCTTCTTCAGGGAGATCATTAAAAATTTGACAATGAGGTTATATGATTAGGAGCTGTAGTAATAATCATTCACCATAATTGGATCAGAATGACTCCGTTCTACTCTGAAGGCAGTAAAATATCCACAGGGTCAAATGGTCAGAAGAGTGAAGTGATTTTTCTATGGAAGGGAATTCAGAAATGCCTTGCTGTCGTTTCACTGGCAATTTGTCTCCATGTTTTAAAACGAAAACATTACTTATATTATTGTTATGTTTCTAATCTTATGTTGAGAATTGGGGAAACCACAGTATAAAAAATGCTAATCTAAAAAGTGATTCTGAGAGTGTGATGTGATTGCCTATTTAGAAAATTCACTAATATTTTGATCTGGTAGAGGCAAGAGCTGAAATCGAAAAAACCAGAACCTTTAGGAAGTTTTACATTAATAGAGCTCAAAACCAGGAACAAGATAACAGCTAAGTGCTCAGCTTGAAGCAGTTTCCAAATACAGCACACAGGTTGCTGAAAAGGTAGATCTCAGAAAATTCCTTGCCTCAGTGTCTGGATCATCCTCCCTGCCTCCCTGGGATCAGTGTGAGCAGCACATCCTGATTAAGCAACAAATCTGGTCTGAAAGCTTCAAACCAATCTAGTCTCTATGATACACAAGGCAAAGTTCAAACATGGCAATCCCATTTTCCCAAATGTTCTAAATGTGTTTCAAGAAAAAATGTCCACAGGGGTATCAGGAATACTGTAAGATTCCTGTTAGGGTTAGACTGGCTCAAAGTGCTCTCCCAAGATTCTGAAGTTGGGCTTTCCACCAACATCCAGAAATGAGGCAGGTCGTAAGTAGCAACTTTCCAGGTATCTTCCAGAGGGAGTAGAAGATGCTGTAACTAAACTGGGTATTAAGCAAGGAATACAATTCAACACAAGCAGCAACTGAGGGGTTCTGATCCCAAAATGAGGTTTCAGATCCAGCCTCCAGCCCAGCCTAATTCCTGTGGCAGAAAACTACAGGACTTTCATACAAAAAAGGACTCTGAAGTTCTCAGTCTGGACCAATATAGTTTTCTAGCTGGCTTAAAGCCGGTTGGGTACAAATAGGGGCATGAAGATTTGGGGTAGCTTCTCTAACTCTGCTTATCTCAGATTTCTTCTCAGCTAATTCACTTCTGCTTTGCTCATAGAACACAGCACCTTCCCTAAGAAGGATATGCCATGCTGGGAATGCCAGTGTCTCCCATGTTATACAATCAATTCTAAAGTTCTTCAGCGATACCTTGAGGATGTCTTTGTATTGCTTTTTCTGACCACTTTGTGGCCAGATCCCTTGCCCTGTGTGAGTCTTTCTGGCAAGTGAACATTTGGCATTCAAACAATGTGGTCAGCCAATTGAAGTTCTGCTCTCTGCAATAGAGTTTGAGGGTGTGACAATTTAGTTCAAGAAAGGACCTTAGTGTTTGGTGCTTTATGCTGATAGGAGATCTTCAAAATCTTTCAAAGAAAATTTGTATGGAAACAATTCAGTTTCCTAGTGGTGGACTGTCCAGATGTCCTAAGTATACAACCATGAGGTTAGGACAAGGGCTCTGTAGGCTTTCTTTTTGATAGTCAGTCTAATACAGGTGTTCTCAAACTATCGCCCACTGGCCAGATGTGACCCACTGAAGAAGTTTATGCGGCCTGCTGGGTTATGGCAAATGGGCTGAAGGGGGGAGACAGAATGTGAGCTTTTGTTTTTACTATAGTCTGAGGGACAGTGAACTGGCCCCCTATTTAAAAAGTTTGAGGACCACTGGTCTAATACTTCTTCTGTCCCCCACTTTCCTTTGGAGCCTCACAAAATATCTCTGGCAATCCTCGAGTCAACCTCATTATCAATGTGACCTCCCTGGAAAGTATGCTGCCAGCATAACCGAACTCATCCACAGCTGTCAGAACTTCTCTATTTGCTGTAACCAAGGGTTTATAGATGTTACAAGCTCCATAGCAGACCAGAGGAAAATGAATAGTTTGTGCCTAAATCTTAACTCATCATAATGAGATTTGTTAGAAAATATCTTACGTGACCAGCCAAGGTATTGAGCACAGTGAAGATGGGGTGGGGATGGGGGGATATTTGGTTTCTTGAGTATACATCCAGAAGTAATGAGGCCACCACAAAACCCTATAGACTCATCAGCCATAGTGCGTGATAGCATGGACAGAACACCATAAGATGGACTGTAAGTCTGACAAAATCCCAAATGAGGTGACTGTCCCCTAAAATGGCTCACCACCTTTCATATTTTTATATAGTTAAATTTCCATTTCTAATGTGTCAGGGATGTTTCAGGTTTGAACTTCTCAAGGATTGGCTAAAGGTGGTGGCTTGTTTGTGATCAGAATATGATATATTTTCCTGGTTGGTTGATGTACAATTTCTTCTATTTTTCAATATTTGATCTCATACTATTTTTCTTTTTCTTAAAGATAATTGATTTTACAGAGAAATGCAAATTAAGACAACTCTAAGATACCACTACACATGTGTCAGATTGGCTAAGATGACAGGAACATATAATGTTGAATGTTGGAGGGGCTGTGGGAAAACTGGGACACTAATCCATTGTTGGTGGAGCCGTGAAAGAATCTGGCCATTCTGGAGAGCAATCTGGAATTATGCCCAAAAGGTTATCAAACTGTACCTACCCTTTGATCCAGCATTGCTGCTATTGGGCTTATATCCCAAAGAAATACTAAAGGGGGGAAAGGGACCTGTATGTACCAAAATGTTTGTGGCAGCCCTTTTTGTAGTGGCTAGAAACTGGAAGATGAATGGATATCCATCAATTGGAGAATGGTTGGGTAAATTATGGTATATGAAGGTTATGGAATATTATTGCTCTGTAAGAAATGACCAGCAGGAGGAATTCAGAAAGGTTTGGAGAGACTTACATGAACTGATGCTGAGTGAAATGAACAGAACCAGAAGATCGCTGTACACTTCAACAACAATGCTGAATGAAGATGTATTCTGATGGAAGTGGATATCTTCAACATAAAGAAGATCCAACTCACTTCCAGTTGATCAATGATGGACAGAAACAACTACACCCAGAGAAGGAACACTGGGAAATGAATGTAAATTGTTCACTACTGTCTATCTACCCAGGTTACTTATACTGTTGGAATCTAATACTTAACGTGCAACAAGAAAATTGAATTTACATACATATATTATATCTAGGTTATACTGTAACACATGTAAAATGTATGGGATTGCCTGTCATCTAGGGGTGGGACTAGAGGGAGGGAGGGGAAAATTTGGAAAAATGAATACAAGGGATGTTATAAAAAAAATTACTCATGCATATATACTGTCATAAAAAAGTTTTATAATTAATAATAGCTATCACTTTAAAAAAGATAATTGATTTTAATGGGGCATAGTCTAATTTTCAGGAAATTTTTCATTGGCATGAAATTGTGTACTGTGCCAATCTGTTCATTTCCTCTAGAATTCATTCTTCCTTTGCTCTCATTTACTGTCAGTATGTAACACTCATGGGGTTAATTTTTGTGGCTTCTAACATTGCATGATTTTACTCCTAACTTCATTTTCACTTGTGATCAAAAGTTGTATATAGACAGAAGAGAAAAATATTAGAACTAAGATGAGTTTGTGGGCCTGTCTCTGCTATGTTCCTAGGCTCTGATACCTTTAAGGATCTCAGTGCAGAAGCAGATGTTGCTGAGGGATTATTTCTAGGTGGTACATTCTTTATGATCTCCAAGAACTTCCACCTTGGGTCAAGGACTCATTGTAAGGGGTGATTCCAAGGCCTAAGCAGTCTTGGATCTCCAGAAAGAAGTCACTAATGATACAACAACTTCTCCTTTGGTCTTCTGAAAGCAAATAAAGAGGCACCATCATCAGACAGAAGACAAGGTAAGATAAAAATGTTTTCAATTTAAGAATTCTATTTATTTTCTATGATCTTGTAGATTTTGTGTATTATAAAAATTAAACAATGTCTGGTAACTGGTTTTTGGTTTTTTAAAGAGATGATTGCACAGAATGCTAGGAAATTATTTGTAAGAAGAATGCTTTGCATTTTGCCGTATCTTATGTCTGATAGTTCATGGTTGTTGTGCTATGGAAAGTGAAAATTATTAGAATTAAACATTTTTAAATAAAAAAATAAGATTTAAAAAACCTATTTATTTGTGTGTAACACACATTGCTTTGTGAATCCTGTTGGGAGAGCAAAATCAGTGTAAAAGGGAAAACCATGACTCCTGTTTAGTTGATAAAAATGCTTTTCAACTCCAGGAATTCCTGAGCTGTGAGTCCTTTTTAGGGAGCTCTTTAGCTGGGCTTTTGGGAAAAACCAAGTTTTTGCCTAGTCCCTCAACCCCGGCTCCAGCCCCAGCCCAGGGAACAACCCTAGAACTCGCCCCAACCCTAGCCCAGCCCCAGGTGGAGATATACAATTAGAAACTTGTTTCACTTGGGAACAAGTTATTTTATCTGTGTAATATGTATATTCAACTTTACCAAATGAACTCTTGAGCAAGTATTGAACAAGCTGCAGGGTGCTCAATTCTGAAAATATAACATGGGAAATTAGTCAGTTGTCTAAGATACAACATAAAATAGCCAATTCTCATATAGTATTGATCCTCATGATATTGTAAACAGATTGTTGAACTGGATCAACCAACCCAATCCTCTTAATAATGTATCAAGCTTACTATTGCATTTTTGGCCTTTCTGCTATGTATTAGGATTCTTACAAGGTACTTATGTACTTAGTTCACATCTTTAAAGGAGTTTGCTCATTGGTCTACACATTAAACTTCATACCTTTAGAGAGCATATAAAAGGACAAGCCCACTGGGAGGAGATAGAGAGCCAGGATTCAGTGGAGAGATTCCCAAGGCCAGGTGATTCCTAAGTCTAAAAAAAAAAAAAAAGCCTGCTCATGGACTTCGAGGAGATTCACAAGGCAGAAACCCACAATCTCACACTCTTGGAGATTTAGAGTCAAATTCATTCCCACTTTAACCTTCTTGCTGGCTGGAGACATGCGGTCAAGAGCTCTCAGGAACCAAGAAAAGAGATAGGCCTCTAAGAAAGCTAACTAGGCCGAAGAAAAGATTCAGGATTTTGAAGGATACAATAAAGGATCTGGATTTTAACTCCTGGCTGCATATTGGGATTATTGAACAGAACTGAAACTAAAGCTGCCTCCAAAAGCTCCCCAAGAAACCTGCTTGTTAGGATTACAAGGTGATAACTCAGGTTGTCTAAACAATTCTCTAGCTCAGAATTCAGACTTTTGTTTCAGGCCTTTGGAAGGAGTTTGCACCTTTGGACTTCTGGGGAAGAGTTTACATGTTTAAAGGAGTTTGCATCTTTAAAAGGAGCAAGTTCATTGGCTGTAGGAGTTCTCCCAAGCCCCATTGAGTTCTCACTAGCCCAATCTCTTCAAGGATAAAAGAGGGCAGCATTGGGTCTGGAGAGTAGCCTGACTGGGAGATTGAGTTTAGACGGTGGTCTGGAAGGAGGGTCGAGGCTGGGAGAGTGAGTTGAGATGGCAGTCTAGAAGGATAACTTAGAGACTACAGGACCTTCACAATTTGGTGCCTGAACAGGGACGACAAGATCCTGATTCCAGTGGAAAAGCTTCTGATCCAGATCTCAGTGGAAAAGTTTCTCTGATCCAGAAGCGTGATTAACAAGGAAACTTTGTTAAAGAGCTAAAGTAGAATTTCAGTGAAATGGGGCAAATGCTTTCTGTTCAAGGAAAATGTTTAGAGAGCATTATCAAGATTGTGAAAAGCCAAGGATTGATTATAATTTTGGAGGAGATTACTGAACTTTTAAACTGTGCAGGTCATATGTCCTTGTTTTTCTCTGGAAAAAGAATTGGATCTAGATGAATGGGAATTAGTAGGAGAGCAATTAGGTGAATACTACAATTCCAAACCAAACTTAATTTCAAAAGATACACTTCATACCTACAATTTAATACAAGTGTCTTTAAAAATTGTTAGACTAAAGGAGCCAGAGGGGGAGGATCCAACTAAACTAGGTAAAGACTATGAATCAGATAACAATGGGGTTAAGTACAATTCTGAGGAAAAGGAGAACTGCCCATCTCCTCCCTCAAGTAACCCTTCAGGGGTAGAGCAAGAAGGAGGAGGGGAAGAGGCAGTGATACAAACAGAATTGCCTATGAAGCAACCTATGACAAGATTAGAAAAAGCATTGATTAAGGCTAAGAGAGAAGGACAGGATATAAGCGATTTTATATATGCATATCCTGAGATTGAAGATATTGACTCTGTAGGTTAAAAAAGGAGAAGATATGCACCTTTAGATTTGAATAAAATTAAAGATTTGAAAAAAGGTTGTACCCTTTATGGGGCTACATCAGCTTATGTTAAAATGTTACTAGATGGTTTGTCTTATGAAGTCCTAACCCCAAATGATTGGAAATCCATAGCAAGGATATGTCTAGAACCTGGACAAAACTTATTGTGGCTTGTGGAATTTTATGAATTATGTAAAATCCAAGTTAGACACAATATAGAAACAGGAGTTAACACACAATTCACTTTTGAGTAATTAGCTGGTGAAGGTCAGTATGGAGAGAATTCAGAACAGATTAATTATCCCATGATAGTGTATCAGCAAATTTCTAAGGATGCAATAGAAGCTTGGGGTTCCCTCCCCAGACAGAAAGATCAGGGGGAGGCTTTTACTAAAATAGAGCAAGGTCCCAATGAACCTTTTGTGGATTTTATGGGACGTTTGGAAACTGCTGTCAAAAGAACTATTGGAGAAAATGCAGCTACAGAAATAAGGACCAGACATCTGGCTAAGGAAAATGCCAATGAGATTTGCAAAAGAATTATATGGGGACTAGACAGAGATGCTCCTTTAGAGGAGATCATAAGCTACTGTGCTACAGTGGGAACAAATACTTTTTACACCCAGACTATGATGAACATGGAAAGACAGGGTCCTTCTTGGCAAAGTACTTCTAGAGAAACTCAGCGATGTTTCCAATGTGGAAAAATTGGGCATCTAAGAGCTCAATGTAGATATGAAGATAGAGTGAGAAGATAGGGTGAGAGAAGACCTAAAACTGCATGTCCAAAATGTCACAAAGGCTTCCACTGGGCCTCAGAATGTAGATTGACCCAGGGAAATGAGAGGCAGGGCCCAGCTTCAGCCCCCCAGGTGGGGCATGATGGCAGCCGAGGACACATCCAGAGAAATTTAAGACATGATCAATCAAGCAAAAGGCAATCAGATGGAAGAAAGGTATTGAAATTAGGAAAAATAGAGTTGTATGCAATAGAGACTACTGAGATACTCCCTGGAGAAATGAAACCTGTTCAGCCTATGGATCCTTTGCCTCCAGACACAGTAGACTTGACCGTTTCACCTTCTGAGAGTACTTACAAAACAGTGTTTGTCCATACACTGATGTAGGAAACTGGAGAATGTGCAACTAATATCCCAGTCCCTAACACAGGTAGATAATATGTGATTTATCAACCAGGAGAAGTAGTAGCATCAGGCTTATTGTTACATACCCCTAATAAGCAATCTAGTGACAGTGGCCCAGATTCTGACTACAATGAACAAAATCCAGGAATATATTGGCCAGAAGCTGTGACAGCTGACCTGCCTATGCTTACTATTTATATAAATGGAATACCATTAGAAGGATTGGTAGACACGGGTGCAAATTGTACAGTTATTAGAGGTGCCAATTGGCCCAGTCACTGGCCAAAGATTAAGGTAGACACCTACATGTCTGGGGTAGGAGGATCAATTGCAGCACATGTTAGTGCTAGGCCTTTGAGATGGATATTTGAAGGTGAAACAGGAATTTTTACTCCTTTTGTGGTTGAAAAAATCCCCATCAATCTGTGGGGAGGAGACATTTTACAGCAGATAGGATTACAAATAAGCACTTCAGCTTTTTAGGCAGGGCTGCTGTTGAAGGCTTACCTACATTCTCACTGCTTCCTATTCAGTGGAAGACTGATTCATCAGTGTGGGTAGAACAATGGTCCTTAACAAGTAATAAAATCTAGGCCTTATTAGACATAGTGCAAGAACAATTTGACCAAGGACACTTGTGGCCTTCTCTAAGTCCTTGGAATTCCCCAGTATTTGTGGTGAAAAAGAAATCTGGAAAATGGAGGATGTTAACTGATCTAAAAAGAGTAAATGAACAGATGGAAACTATAGGAACTCTTCAACTTGGACTTCCATTTGCCTCTTTGGCCTCTTTGGGTTATAGACATTAAGGATCGTTTCTATTCTATCCCTCTAGATAAGGAGGATATGAAAAGATTTGCTTTTTCAGTGCCTAGTGTTAATTTGGTTGAGCCTTATAAAAGATATGAATGGACAGGTTTGCCACAGGGAATGAAAAACAGCCCTACTATGTGCCAAATGTATGTTGCTGCTGCTCTTGCTCCAGTAAGAAAAGCATTTCCAAAAGTAATATTGTTACATTATATGGATGATATTTTGGGATGTGCACCTGAGGAACAAATGTTACAAGCATGTCTACAAAAGACCATGGAAACACTAAAGTACTACAAACTGCATATAGCTACAGAAAAAATTCAAAGACATGCTCCTTTTCAATATTTAGGATATGAAGTATATCCTAAGACACTCACAGTACAAAAGCTTTAAGAACAGAGAAGTTGGACACCTTAAATGATTTCCAAAAATTGATAGGAGATATCCAATGGATGCGTCCAGTGTTAGGCCTAACTACCAATCAACTGCAACCTCTATATGACATTTTAAGGGGAGACAGTGCTTTAAATTCACCACACCAGCTTACAAAAGAAGCACAAGAGGCTTTGAGAAAAGTTGAACTGGCTTTATCCAATGTGGTTGAAAGAGTCACTCAAAAACCCTTGGAAATATCAGTTTTTGCTACAAAAGAGGCACCCACAGCAGTTCTTCATCAAGGAGACAGTGTAATTGAGTGGGTGAACCTCCCAGCACAACCAGAACAAAGCCTTATTCCTTACCCAGTGTTTGTGGCTAGAATTTTATTAAAGGCCATTAAGAAAGTAGTACAATTATCTAGAATAAGTCCTGAAAAATATATATACATTCTATACTAACACACAAATTAACATATGCTATGAGACCATCCCAGAATGGCAAATTTTACACATGGATCTCCATTAAAGATAACGATGTTGGGATTACTAGGTGAGAACTCAGGTTGTCTGGACAGTGACAAGGTGAGAATTCAGGTTGTCTGGACAATTACAAGGTGAGAACTCAGGTTGACTTGATAGAAGGAGCAAGCTCATTGGCTGAAGTGGTTCTTCCCAGAAGCCCTTGCATTATCCCACGCCCATTCTCTGGGAGGATAAAAGAGGCAACATTAGGCCTGGAGAGCAGATTGGACTGGAGAAGGACAAGAGTTAAAGAGGAGAAGTCTCTGCATTACATCAGGGGTGACAGCTCTCTGCAGGAAGGGAAGTCACTTCTCTGGACAAGAGTTAACAGCAACTGCTTGGAGACAACGGTTCGCTACAAGAAGAATCTGTCTGAGAGATTTGAGTAGACACAGAAGATCTCTTCCCAGAAAGCGATCCAGCAGCTTCTGGACACGACAGGTCGCTACAATTGGCGCCCAACGTGGCGAAAACGTGATGAAAAGATTTGCTTTTTCAGTGCCTAGTGTTAATTTGGCCGAGCCTTATAAAAGATATAAATGGACAGTTTTGCCACAGGGAATGAAAAACAGCCCTACTATGTGCTAAATGTATGTTGCTGCTGCTCTTGCTCCAGTAAGAAAAGCATTTCCAAAAGTAATATTGTTACATTATATGGATGATATTTTGGGATGTGCACCTGAGGAACAAATGTTACAAGCATGTCTACAAAAGACCATGGAAACATTAAAGTACTACAAACTGCATATAGCTACAGAAAAAATTCAAAGACATGCTCCTTTTCAATATTTAGGATATGAAGTATATCCTAAGACACTCACAGTACAAAAGCTTTCTTTAAGAACAGAGAAGTTGAACACCTTAAATGACTTTCAAAAATTAATAGGAGATATACAATGGATGCGTCCAGTGTTAGGCTTAACTACCAATCAACTACAACCTCTATATGATATTTTAAGGGGAGACAGGGCTTTAAATTCACTACGCCAGCTTACAAAAGAAGCACAAAAGGCTTTGAGAGAAGTTGAACTGGCTTTATCCAATGTCATTGAAAGAGTCACTGAAAAACCCTCGGAAATATCAGTTTTTGCTACAAAAGAGGCACCCACAGCAGTCCTTCATCAAGGAGACAGAGTGATTGAGTGGTGAACCTCCCAGCACAACCAGAACAAAGCCTTACACCTTACCCAGTGCTTGTGGCTAGGATTTTATTAAAGGCTATTAAGAGAGTAACACAATTATCTGGAAAAAGTCCTGAAAAAATATACACATTCTATACTAACGCACAAATTAATGTATGCTGTGAGACCATCCCAGAATGGCAAATTTTATTGGCCACAGCTCCAAATTTTTCACATGGATCTCCATTAAAGATAACCCGGCTACTACATAATTGGCGATGGATCTTTGAAGAAAAGGTTTCTAAGGTTCCTCTTAAAGGACCAACAATCTTTACAGATGCCTCCAAAGAAAATATTTGTGCTGTATACTCTCATGATTTAACCATAAAGAGAGTAGTCAGGACTCCTTTTCAGTCCACTCAACAGAATGAATTATTTGCTATCATGCTAGCTCTTACTTATTACCCAGGAGACGTAAATATAATTACTGATTCAGCCTATTCAGTAGGTGTAGTACAAAGAATTGCCACAGCACAAATAAAATTTGCAGCCTCCAATATTTATCAGCTCTTTAAGGAACTTCAAGAGCAAGTGAGAAAACATCCAGGCAAGATTTATATCTTGCATGTCCACTCACATAGTGGACTTCCAGGTCCCATTTTTGATGGAAATTCAAAGGCAGATAGCCTTCTAACCATGTTAGCCAGTACTTCTTTATTTCAGGAAGCACAAGAATCTCATTCTAAATATCATCAGGCTGCTCGAGCTTTACGTTTACAATTTGGAATCACAAGAGAGGAAGCTAGGAGCATAGTAAAAAGCTGTACAGCTTGTCTTCCTTTCCACACTCCTACACTCCCTCCAGGGAAGAATCCTCGTGGTTTGAGACCCAATGAAATCTGGCAAATGGATGTGACCCATTATAAATCTTTTGGTCGTCTATCTTTTATTCATGTCGTGGTAGACACCTTTTCAGGATTCACATTTGCAATGCCAGCAAAAGAGACAGCCCGAGTGGTCACTGAATTCCTTATACAAGCATTTGCAATTATG
Source organism: Sminthopsis crassicaudata (assembly GCF_048593235.1). Classification (NCBI taxonomy): domain Eukaryota; kingdom Metazoa; phylum Chordata; class Mammalia; order Dasyuromorphia; family Dasyuridae; genus Sminthopsis; species Sminthopsis crassicaudata. The sequence continues at coordinate 646,612,192 of NC_133619.1, read as the reverse complement.
GGTGTGCCATAAGCAATAAAAACAGACAATGGACCTGCATATACATCCAAACATTTTACACACTTTTGTGCACAGTATAAGATTCTACACACTACTGGAATACCTTTTAATCCCCAAGGTCAGGCAATAGTAGAGAGAAGAAACAGAGACATTAAGACACTCCTCCAAAAACAAAAGAAAGGGGGAGCCACAGGTAACCCTAGAGAACTTCTAAATTTAGTTCCCTATACCATTAATTTTCTAATTTTTGGGTTTTATAACCCACCAGAAGGGCAGTGTCCAGTGCGAGCAGCTCCACTGTCCTTAGATAATCGCCAGGTGATGTGGAGAGATCCAGAAAGTGGTGAATGGAAGGGACCAGATAGGTTAACTGCCTGGGGGAGAGGGTTTACTTGTATTTCTTCATCAGGAGAAGGAATCAGATGGATGCCAATGAGTCGTATTTGCCTTGTCCATCAGAGAGAAACAGAAAAAGAGAAAGACCTCAAAATAAAGGAGAAGATCTAAGAAACATCTGACACTGAAAGAGCATGGATAATAAGAAGACTGTTAAAGAACTTTAAAACCAGCAGGAATCGGGGGCGGAGCCAAGATGGCGGAGAAGAAACACACGACTCTGTGAACGTCCTCACTCCCTCACAACCAATTAGATAAATTAAGTCTCAGAATTAGCCCAGGACTGATAGATACCACAAGGACTGGAAGCACGACTTACCAGCTGAAGAGAATCTGGAGTTTCAACAGACAAGGTCAGTCCCCAGGGGAGGAAGAAGAGAGGCCAGCACAGGCGGCTGGGTGCTCGCATACTGCGCCCATTGCGCTGGGAAGGGCTCTGGGATCAGAGAAGCCACTGAGGTAAAGGAATCTGGCACAGGCTGTTAGCTCTTCTCTGCTAATTATTTAGCTGTTCAGAAGAGAAAGCCAAAATATTTTAAAACTCAGATTAGATTTTCCCCGAACCCTGGGGGTGACTCAGCAGATCTCCGCACCAGGGGGTGTGGCCTCAGCTACCTCCTGAGAATAGTTAAGAGATTGACAAGTGGGTGGATACGGCCCAAGGCAACACACACTGCCTAGCTTAGCTGGAGGGAGTGGAACTCAGCTCCAGGAAGTCCCAGAGAAGCGGAACCTTTGAACTAGGGACCGCGGTTTCTGGCAGACACTTCCAGTTTGAGCACAGGGGCTTTTCACGTCACCTGCTGCAGACATCCACTCCCCACCCGGACACATAGGCTGGGCTTTGTACTGTCTTTACTATTCAACGCCCTCCAAGCACAGTAGTGCTAATCACCTCTGAGGCACCTCCAGGGAGGGGGTGGGGAACTCTCTCCCAGAGCTCTATCTTAGCTCAGGCGCAGGAGCCACTGCATCCATCCGGTCTGGGAGGAAGCTGGTAAAGAAGTAAATAAATAATTTCCTATCCCAGGGACAGACCCCAAAACATTTTTTAAGTATGAGCAAAAAGCCAAGAAAAACCATAGATTCCTTCTATACAGAGAAAGAGCGGGTATCCAACCCCGAGGAAGTTAACAGCAGAGAGACAGCAGATAACAACCTAAAGGGGAACGATTCCTGCCCCCCATCACATAACTCTCTCCTAGAAGAAACTCTTAAAAAATTAAGGGAGATTGAAGAAAAATGGGGAAAGGAAAGGGAAGCTATGATAGAGAATAACAACGTCCTGAAATTGGAGTTGGAAAAAATAAAGAATTCACAGGAGATGCAGGGAAACAAAATTTATGAATTAGAAAAGGTTAAAAAAACACAGGAAAGTAGGATTTCTGAATTGGAAAAGATAAAAAAGTCTCAAGAAAATAGAATTTCTGAATTGGAAAAAGAAAATAATTCTCAAAAAAAAATTAGGGAAATGGAAAAAAATTCAATAGAGCAAAATAATTCATTTAAAAACGAAATTGGGCATTTACAAAAAGAACTAAAAACTGTGAAAGAAGAAAATAACTCCTTAAAAGTCAGGATGGAACAAATAGAAATGAATGATTCACAGAGAACCCAAGAATCAGTCAAACAAAACAAAAAAAATGAGAAGCTGGAGAACAACGTCAAATACTTACTGGGAAAATCTATAGACCTGGAAAATAGATCTAGGAGAGATAATCTGCGGATTATTGGACTTCCAGAAAACTATGACCCAAAAAAGAGCCTAGATTCTATTTTACAGGAAATTATCAAAGAGAACTGTCCAGAGATAATAGAAACAGAAGGGAAAGTAGATGTGGAAAGAATTCATCGAACTCCTTCTGAAATAGACGCTAAAAAAAGAACACCACGGAATATAGTGGCTAAGCTGCAGAATTACCACACAAAGGAGAAAATCCTGAAAGCAGCTAGAAAAAAACAATTTAAATACCAAGGTGCCACAATAAGGGTCACCCAAGATCTGGCTGCCTCCACATTAAAAGATAGAAGGGCCTGAAACCTGATATTCCGTAAGGCAAAAGATCAAGGACTGCAACCAAGAATGAACTACCCAGCTAAGTTTAGCATCTTTTTCCATGGAAGAAGATGGTCATTCAATGAAACAGAGGAATTCTATATGTTTCTAAGAAAAAAACCAGACTTAAACAAAAAATTTGATCTACATCCACAAGACTGAAGAGAAACAGAAAAAGGTACATAGAACCCTTGAGAACTGTAACTCTGTTGTGGGTATATAAAAAGTACTCAAGGATAATTTGATTTTACTGATATAAAAGAAAAAAAGGGGGGTGTAGTAAAGGGAAGGAGGTCGGTTCAGAAAAAGGGGAAGGAATGATAAAAAGAGAGAAACTACATCCCAGGAAGAGGCATAGAAAATACACCATATCTGAGGGAACTTAGTGAGGGGGAGAATCATTGTGTGAATCTTACTCTCATCAGGAGAGGCTCAAAGAGTAAATAATTAACATATTTGTTTTTCAGAGAATTTTCTCTCACCTCATTAAAAGGGGGGAGAGGAAAAGGGAAAAGGAAAAGGAGAATAAGTGAAGGGACTTGGAGGGAGGGGGGAGGGATACTAAAAAAAAAGGGGAGGGTTGCACGTCACAAGGGGGGTCTGTAAATTAAATATTGGGGAAGGGGTTCAGGGGGGTCAAGGGAAAAAGCATAATCTGGGGATAATATGATGGCAGGAAATACAGAATTAGTAATTTTAACTGTAAATGTGAATGGGATGAACGCTCCCATCAAACGGAGACGGATAGCAGATTGGATCAAAAAGCAGAACCCTACAATATGTTGTCTACAGGAAACACTTAAAGCAGGGAGATACATACAGAGTAAAGGTAAAAGGTTGGAACAGAGCCTATTATGCTTCAGGTAAAGCCAAAAAAGCAGGGGTAGCTATCCTTATCTCAGATCAAGCAAAAGCAGAAGTAGATCTCGTTAAAAAAGATAAGGAAGGAAACTATATCCTGCTGAAAGGTAGCATAAATAATGAAGCCATATCAATACTAAACATATATGCACCAAGTGGTATAGCATCTAACTTTCTAAAGGAAAAGTTAAGAGAACTGCAAGAAGAAATAGACAGTAAAACTATAATAGTGGGAGATCTCAACCTTGCACTCTCAGATTTAGACAAATCAAACCACAAAACAAACAAGAAAGAAATTTTAAAAGTAAATAGAACATTAGAAAAACTAGGTATGATAGACCTTTGGAGAAAACTGAATGGCAATAGAAAGGAATATACTTTCTTCTCAGCAGTTCATGGATCCTATACAAAAATAGACCATATATTAGGACATAAAGATCTCAAAATTAAATGTAGGAAGGCAGAAATAATAAATGCCTTCTTCTCAGATCACAATGCAATAAAAGCTACATTCAGTAAAAAGTTAGGGGTAAATAGACCAAAAAGTAATTGGAAACTGAATAATCTCATCTTAAAGAATGACTGGGTGAAAGAGCAAATTATAGAAACAATTAACAATTTCACCCAAGATAATGACAATGATGAGACATCATATCAAAATCTTTGGGATGCAGCTAAAGCAGTAATAAGGGGAAATTTTATATCTTTAGAGGCTTATTTGAAGAAAATAGAGAAAGAGAAGATTAACGAATTGGGCTTACAACTTAAAAGGCTAGAAAAAGACCAAATTATAAACCCCCAACCAAAAATTAAACTTGAAATACAAAAATTAAAAGGAGAAATCAATAAAATTGAAAGTAAAAAAACTATTGAATTAATAAATAAAACCAAGAGTTGGTTTTATGAAAAAGCCAATAAAATAGATAAACCTTTGGTAAATCTGATCAGAAAAAAGAAAGAGGAAAATCAAATTGTTAGTCTTACAAATGAAAAGGGGGATCTTTCCACCAATGAAGAGGAAATTAGAGAAATAATAAGGAGTTACTTTGCCCAACTTTATGCCAATAAATTTGATAACTTAAGTGAAATGGATGACTTCCTCCAAAAATATAGGCTCCCTGGATTAACAGAGGAGGAGATAAATTGCTTAAATAGTCCATTTCAGAAAAAGAAATAGAACAAGCTATTAATCAACTGCCCAGGAAAAAATCCCCAGGGCCAGATGGATTCACATGTGAATTCTACCAAACATTTAAAGAACAATTAGCCCCAATGTTATATAAATTATTTGAAAAAATAGGGGATGAAGGAGTCCTACCAAACTCCTTTTATGACACAGACATGGTACTGATACCTAAACCAGGTAGATCGAAAACTGAGAAAGAAAATTATAGACCAATCTCCTTAATGAATATTGATGCTAAAATCTTAAATAAGATATTAGCAAAAACACTTCAGAAAATCATCTCCAAGATAATACACTATGATCAAGTAGGATTTATTCCAGGAATGCAGGGCTGGTTTAATATTAGGAAAACTATTAATATAATTGACCATATTAATAATCAAATTAATAAGAACCATATGATCATCTCAATAGATGCAGAAAAAGCATTTGACAAAATCCAACATCCATTCCTACTAAAAACTCTTGAGAGTATAGGAATAAATGGACTATTCCTTAAAATAATCAGGAGCATATATTTAAGACCTTCAGTAAGCATAATATGCAATAGAAATAAACTGCAACCTTTCCCAGTAAGATCAGGAGTGAAACAAGGTTGCCCATTATCACCATTACTATTCAATATAGTACTAGAAACGCTAGCCTCGGCAATAAGAGCCGAGAAAGAGATTCAAGGAATTAGAGTAGGAAATGAGGAAATTAAACTATCACTTTTTGCAGATGACATGATGGTATACTTAGAGAACCCCAAAGACTCTGCTAAAAAGCTACTAGAAATAATTCAAAATTTCAGCAAAGTGGCAGGATACAAAATAAATCCACATAAATCCTCGGCATTTTTATATATCACTAACAAAATGCAACAGCAAGAGATACAAAAAGGAATTCCATTCCAAACAAATGTTGAGAGTATAAAATATTTGGGAATCCATCTACCAAAGAAAAGTCAGGAATTATATGAGAAAAATTACAAAACACTTGCCACAAAAATAAAATCAGATTTAAATAATTGGAAAGACATTCAATGCTCTTGGATAGGCCGAGCGAATATAATAAAGATGACAATACTCCCCAAACTAATCTATTTATTTAGTGCTATACCAATCAGACTCCCAAGAAACTATTTCAATGACCGAGAAAAAATAACAACAAAATTCATATGGAAGAATAAAAGGTCGAGAATTGCAAGGGAACTAATGAAAAAAAACTCAGAGGAAGGTGGTCTAAGTGTACCTGATCTAAAGCTATATTATATAGCAGCAGTCACCAAAACTATTTGGTATTGGCTAAGAAATAGACCGGTAGATCAGTGGAACAGATTAGAGACAAAGGACAAAAAAGGATACATATATAGCAACCTAATCTTTGACAAACCCAAAGATTCCAACATTAGGGATAAAAATTCATTATTCGGAAAAAACTGTTGGGAAAACTGGAAATTAGTATGGCAGAAATTAGATATGGATCCACACTTAACACCATATACCAAGATAAGATCAAAATGGGTCCATGATTTAGGCATAAAGAGGGAGATAATAAATAGATTAGAGGAACAGAAGATAATCTACCTCTCAGACTTGTGGAGGAGGAAGGAGTTTATGACCAGAGGAGAACTAGAGATCATTATTGATCACAAAATAGAAGATTTTGATTACATCAAACTAAAAAGTTTCTGTACAAATAATACTAATGCAAACAAGATTAGAAGGGAAGTAACAAATTGGGAAAATATTTTTAAAAACAAAGGTTCTGACAAAGGTCTCATTTCCAAAATATATAGAGAACTGACCATAATTTATAGGAAACCAAACCATTCTCCAATTGATAAATGGTCAAAGGATATGAACAGACAATTCTCAGAGGAAGAAATTGAAACTATATCCACTCACATGAAAGAGTGTTCCAAATCACTACTGATCAGAGAAATGCAAATTAAGACCACTCTGAGATACCACTACACACCTGTCAGATTGGCTAAGATGACAGGAACAAATAATGATGAATGTTGGAGGGGATGTGGGGAAATTGGGACACTAATACATTGCTGGTGGAGTTGCGAAAGAATCCAGCCATTCTGGAGAGCAATCTGGAATTATGCCCAAAAAGTTATCAAACTGTGCATACCCTTTGACCCAGCAGCGCTACTACTGGGATTATATCCCAAAGAAATACTAAAGAGCGGAAAGAGACATATATGTGCCAAAATGTTTGTGGCAGCTCTTTTTGTTGTAGCTAGAAACTGGAAGATGAATGGATGTCCATCAGTTGGAGAATGGTTGGGTAAATTGTGGTATATGAAGGTTATGGAATATTATTGCTCTGTAAGAAATGACCAGCAGGAGGAATACAGAGAGGCCTGGAGAGACTTAAATCAACTGATGCTGAGTGAAATGAGCAGAACCAGAAGATCACTGTACACTTCAACAACAATACTGTATGAGGATGTATTCTGATGGAAGTGGAAATCTTCAACATAAAGAAGATCCAACTCACTTCCAGTTGATCAATGATGGACAGAGGTAGCTACACCCAGAGAAGAAACACTGGGAAGTGAATGTAAATTGTTAGCACTAATATCTGTCTGCCCAGGTTACATGTACCTTCGGATTCTAATGTTTATTGTGCAACAAGAAAATGATATTCACACACATGTATTGTACCTAGACTATATTGTAACACATGTAAAATGTATGGGATTGCCTGTCATCGGGGGGAGGGAATAGAGGGAGGGGGGGTAATTTGGAAAAATGAATACAAGGGATAATATTATAAAAAAAAAATATATATATATATATAATAATTAAAAAAAAAAAAACCCAGCAGGAATCATTGGACTTCCTCACACAAGATGAGACTAATGGACAATGGACTTATGGACATTTATAAATTTTCAATTTATGATTATTTGATTATGTTATTTGTTATATACTTCTAGCATGTGTTATGTTACTATGTTACTATGTGCTTATGTAATTTATGTAATTATGTGTAATACTTCCCATATTGATGGATTTATGTTTCAAGGTCATGACTGTCCTATGTTCTAAATCAAAAGAAAGGGGGAGATGTTAGGATTACTAGGTGAGAACTCAGGTTGTCTGGACAGTGACAAGGTGAGAATTCAGGTTGTCTGGACAATTACAAGGTGAGAACTCAGGTTGACTTGATAGAAGGAGCAAGCTCATTGGCTGAAGTGGTTCTTCCCAGAAGCCCTTGCATTATCCCACGCCCATTCTCTGGGAGGATAAAAGAGGCAACATTAGGCCTGGAGAGCAGATTGGACTGGAGAAGGACAAGAGTTAAACAGGAGAAGTCTCTGCATTACATCAGGCGTGACGGGGCTCTCTGCAGGAAGGGAAGTCACTTCTCTGGACAAGAGTTAACAGCAACTGCCTGGAGACAACGGTTCGCTACAAGAAGAAGAATCTGTCTGAGAGATTTGAGTAGACACAGAAGATCTCTTCCCAGAGAGCGATCCAGCAGCTTCTGGAGACGACAGCTCGCTACATAACCTGGCTACTACATAATCAGCAACAGATTTTTGAAGAAAAGGTTTCTAAGGTTCCTCTTAAAGGACCAACAATCTTTACAGACGCCTCCAAAGAAAATATTTGTGCTGTATACTCTCATGATATAACCATAAAGAGAGTAGTCAGGACTTCTTTTCAGTCCACTCAACAGAATGAATTATTTGCTATCATGCTAGCTCTTACTTATTACCCAGGAGACGTAAATATAATTACTGATTCAGCCTATTCAGATGTAGTACAAAGAATTGCCACAGCCCAAATAAAATTTGCAGCCTCTAATATTTATCAGCTCTTTAAGGAACTTCAAGAGCAAGTGAGAAAGCATCCAGGCAAAATTTATATCTTGCATGTCCACTCACATAGTGGACTTCCAAGTCCTATTTCTGATGAAAATTCAAAGGCAGATAGCCTTTTAACTACACTCCTTCCAGGGAAGAATCCTAGTGGTTTGAGACTCAATGAAATCTGGCAAATGGATGTGACCCATTATAAATCTTTTGGTCATCTGTCTTTTATGCACGTGGTGGTAGATACCTTTTCGGGATTCACTTTTGCAGTGCCAACAGCAAAAGAGACAGACCGAGTGGTCACTGAATTCCTTATCCAAGCATTTGCAATTTTGGGTTCCCACAAGAAATAAAAACAGATAATGGATCTGCATATACTTCTAAACATTTTTGTGCACTTTTGTGCACAGTATAATATTTTACACACCACTGGCATTCCTTTTAATCCCCAAGGTCAGGCAATGGTAAAGAGAAAAAACAGAGTCATTAAGACAATCCTCAAAAAAAATAAATAAATAAATAAGGGGGAGCCACAGGTAACCCTAGAGAACTTCTAAATTTAGTTCTCTATACCATTAATTTTCTAATTTTTGACAAAGATGTACTGGCTCCAGCAGACAGGTTTTATAACCCACCAGAAGGGCAGTGTCCAGTGCGAGCAGCTCCATTGTCCTTAGATAATTGATGTGGAGAGACCCAGAAAGTGGTGAATGGAAGGGACCAGATAGGTTTACTGCCTAGGGGAGAGGGTTTGCTTGTATTTCTTCAGATGGAGAAGGAATCAGATGGGTGCCAACGAGTCATATTTGCCTTGTCCATCAGAGAGACAGAAAAAGAGAAAAACCTCAAAACAAAGGAGAAGATCTAAGAAACATCTGACACTGAAAGAGCATGGCTGATAAGGATACTGTTAGATTCCCTAACACAAGATAAGACTGTTAAAGAACTTTAAAACCAGCAGGAATCATTGGATTTCCTAACACAAGATGAGACTAATGGACAATGGACTTATGGACATGTATAAATTCTCAATTTATGATTATTGATCATGTTATTTGTTACACACTTCTGGAATATGTTATGTTACTATGTGTTTATGTAATTATGTGTAATACCTCCCATATTGAGGGATTAATGTTTCAAGGCCATGACCACACTATATTCTAAATCAAAAGAAAGGGGAAGATATTAGGATTACAAGGTGATAGCTCAGGTTGTCTAAACAATTCTCTAGGACAGAATTCACATTTTTGGTTCAGGCCTTTGAAAGGAGTTTGCACCTTTGGACTTCTGGGGGAGAGTTTATATGTTTAAAGGAGTTTGCATCTTTAAAAGGAACAAGTTCATTGGCTGTAGGAGTTCTCCTAAGCCCCATTGAGGTCTCAGTAGCTAGCCCAATCTCTGAGAGGATAAAAGAGAGCAGCATTGGGTCTGGAGAGTAGTCTGACTGAGAGAGTGAGTTGAGATGGCAGTCTAGAAGAATAACTTGGAGACGACAGGACCTTCACACTTGCTCACAGAGAACGATTACAATTTAGAGAGAGAGAACATTATAAATATGTTTTCTTACCCTGGCATGTTTCTTCCTGCCCTGTTTTCTAAGACATACTTGCCACTCCTTAGATGAGCTTCAAGTATCCCTTCTGTATCTCAAGGTAGCACAGAAGAACAGGAAGAGGTGAAGGCCAGCTACAAGGAGGCAGAGGATACAGACCAGCTCAGGTTTTGACTGTAGCTTTCTCCTGTTCAATGGCTATGAGAACTCAGGATGGTGGCTCACCACTCCTCTGTTCTGTCTCAAGGGAAAAGGATGTCCTTGCAGATTGCAAGGAAGGAAGAAAACTGTCTGGGTGATTTTATACGTAATAGTCCCATGAGAAAAGACTAATGTTCTCAGGAAAACACACTATTGTCCTGATTAAAAATATATAAATCCTTGTCCTCAGATGAATAGAGTTTGCTCTTATCTACACCTGACCTTTGTTTCATGTCAACTTGTCTTCCAGCCCTTCCTCCACCAAAGTCCAGAAGTTCACAGGCTACCTGACTGCTACAGCTGGATGGGCAGCAACATAAGATACTTCTAAGATAATCAGCTGAATTCATGTTATTTGGCAATTTTCTCTCGTTTCAAAAACATTATTCCTGCCATTATTTTTATTCTGATTTTTCTCATTTTGGAATTTAGGGAAAAATATTTTCTTAGAAATATTATTATTTGACCAAAAATTTCTAGGGGAATATATAAATGTGCCCTTTGAAAATGAATTCTTCTTTGCTCTGGACTCTGTAAAATTAATGTAAAAAATTGTAGCTAGAAATTTTGAAAACTTACCTGTTGGTTATATTTTCCTTTAAAATGAGTATTACAGAGAGGATTAGAGACTTACATGAACCGATGCTGAGTGAAATGAGCAGAATCAGGAGATCACTATACACTTCAACAACCATACTGCATATAGATACATTCTGATTGAAGTGGATATCTTCAACATAAAGATCTAATTCAGTTCCAGTTGATCAATGATGGATAGAAACAGCTACACCCAGAGAAGGAACACTAGGAATTGAGTGTAAAATGTTTGCACTATTGTCTTTCTACCCAGGTTACTTATACCTTCGGAATCCAATTCTTACTGTGCAACAAGAAATTCAGTTCTGCACACATATATTGTACCTAGGATATACTATAACACATTTAAGATGTATGAGACTGCCTGCCATCTAGGAGAGGGAATGGAGGGAAGGAGGGAAAATTCAGAATAGATGTGAGTGCAAGGGACAATGTTGTAAAAAATTATGCATGAATATGTACTGTCAAAAAAAAGCTATAATTATAAAATTAATTAAAAATGTAAAATTAAAAAATAAATGACTATTAAACTTTTTAATACTTTTTACTCTTTACATTTGTCAAATACAAGATTATAATTTATATGATAAATTATACCATGTGGGATAATGATCACAAACCCATAATAGTTCAAATGGACATTTCTCAGAGTCAGAGCAGAAAGCAGTTGATTCCATTTCTGCAGGAATAGGGCAACAACTCTACTAATGCAGTCTAGAGAAGGGAGGCAAAGTACAGGCAACGGAGCAGGAGTTTTTACACTCTGGACTGAGCAACTTTACCACATAGTGGACTCCAGCTAGAAACCCACTCCACATAAAAACAGTAACTATATATTACAAAGTTTGCTGATATAGCAAAGTGGTTTGTGGAAAACTAATCAAGGATACAAGGGGGAGAGTTTTTTTTTTGGAACTGTAGCCCTAAACTATAGCACTCTTCTGTGGGTCAGCTTTCTGAAAAGGCCTCAAAAACCCTTAAACCCACACAACACAATTTAGGCAATATAAAGTTAAAATGGAGATCTAAGCCACTCATATTTTAAAAGAAAATTAGAACATGGAGCATATTACTTATCACACAGATAGAAAGCCAAAGAATTTAGGAATAAACAAGAGAATGAAGAGGAAAATTAAGTAATAAAAACAATTTAAAGTCAGATTTTAAAATCTCTTAATCCTTGTTGTTTGAGAAAGGAGATTAAAACAATTGGTTGATCCTATTATAATGATCCTTCTTTGAAGACCAATGGTAGGATTTCAGAGAAAAACTCAAATGCATTTTCTAACCATTATACACAGTTAAAATTACAATATCTAATTAGATCTGTGCTGTAGGAAGAGGCCTTTCCTCATTCATTATGTTCACATTTCACCTGCAGGAAGATTTCTACACAAAGGATGAGATCCAGTCTCATTGTAAATATATTTTGTAAACTGTTTCTTTCCAGTGTGAATCATTTAATTAACCTTTATCTTCCAGGTAAGGGCTACTCTTCCTTCAGCACATTTCTAAGTCTTCTCTCCACTCCATATCATCTGATATAAACTTAGAGATGAATCTGGGCTAAAGACCTTCCCAAACTAAGTCCAGAGGAGATTTCCTCCCAGTCCCTGCTGACTAATAAGCTACATCCTCCATTTTTATGTCTTTATCCATGATTTCAATCTACTAGGAATTTTCTGGAGGCAATTCAGGGATGAAGTGAGCCTGGATGTTTTTCCACATGGATTATATGAAAGAGGTTTTACATCTAGTATGGGATTGCCCATGTCTAGGCAGGAACTAATATATATTAAAAACTTTACCATGATCCAGCCACTCAAAAGTTTTTCTCTAATGTATACTCTCAGTGGTTAAGCAAGATTTTAGCTTTGTCTGAAGGTTTCCACATTCATGAGGTTTCTGTCCAATGTGGATTTTCTCATGTTTACAAACACTATGGCGCTGTGTAAAAGTTTTTCCACAATCATTACCTTCATAAGGCTTCTCTCCTGTGTGGATTTTATGATGTTTTATGAGACAGTTTTTGTATTTGAAAGTCTTTCCACATTGCTTACATTCATAAGCATCCTCTGCAGTGCAGATTGTATGATGGGAAATAAGATTGCTGCGCTGTGTGAAAGCCTTTCCACAGTCATTACATTCATAAGGCTTCTCTCCAGTGTGGATTTTCTGATGTACACGAAGACTGAAGTTACATCTAAAATTCTTTCCACATGTGTTACATTCATAAGGCTTCTCTCCAGTGTGGATTCTCTGATGGACAGCAAGATTTGAGCGATATGTGAAAGTCTTTCCACATTCATTACACTCAAAAGGCTTCTCTCCAGTATGGGTTCTCTGATGGACAGCAAGATTGGAGCGATAAATGAATGTCTTTCCACATTCGTTACATTCATAAGGTTTCTCTCCAGTGTGGATTTTCTTATGTGCATCAAGATAGGAGCGATATGTGAAAGCCTTTCCACATTCATTACATTTATAAGGCTTCTCTCCAGTGTGGATTCTCTGATGGACAGCAAGGTAGGATCGATCTATGAAAGCCTTTCCACATTCATTACATTTATAAGGCTTCTCTCCAGTGTGGATTCTCTGATGAACAGCAAGATGGGAGTGCATTGTGAAAGCCTTTCCACATTGATTACATTTATAAGGCTTCTCTCCAGTGTGGATTCTCTGATGGACAACAAGATGGGAGCGATAAGTGAAAGTCTTTCCACATTGATTACATTTATAAGGCTTCTCTCCAGTGTGGATTCTCTGATGGGCAGCAAGACTGGAGTGAGATGTGAAAGTCTTTCCACATTCATTACATTCATAAGGCTTTTCTCCAGTGTGGATTCTCTGATGGACAACAAGATGGGAGCGATATGTGAAAGTCTTTCCACATTGATTACATTTATAAGGCTTCTCTCCAGTGTGGATTCTCTGATGAACAGCAAGATGGGAACGCACAGTGAAAGTCTTTGCACATTGATTACATTTATAGGGCTTCTCTCCAGTGTGGATCCTCTGATGTTTAGCAAGACAGGAGTGATATATGAAAGCCTTTCCACATTCTTTACATTCATAAGGCTTTTCTCCAGTGTGCAGTCTCTGATGGACAGCAAGATGGGAACGCACAGTGAAAGTCTTTCCACATTGATTACATTTATATGGCTTCTCGCCAGTATGGATTATCTGATGTTTAGCAAGACTAGAGTGATATATGAAAGCCTTTCCACATTCCTTACATTCATAAGGCTTCTCTCTAGTGTGCATCCTCTGATGGTTAGCAAGATTGGCAGGAGATTTGAAAGGCTTTCCACATTCGTTACATTTATAAGGCTTCTCTCCAGTGTGGAGTCTCTGATGGATAGCAAGATGGGAGTGATATATGAAAGCCTTTCCACATTCATTACATTTATAAGGCACCTCTCCAGTGTGGATTCTCTGATGCACAGCAAGACGGGAACGATATATGAAAGCCTTTCCACATTCTTTACATTCATAAGGCTTCTCTCCAGTGTGGATTCTCTGACGTGCGTCAAGACAGAAGCGCTTTGTGAAAGCATTTCCACCTTCATTATGTTCATAAAGTTTTTCTCCAGTGTGGATTCTCTGATGCACAGCAAGACTGGAGCAATGTATGTAAGCTTTTCCATATTCATTACATTCATAAGCCTTCTCTGCAGTGTGGATTCTCTGATGTTTAGCAAGACAGGACTGATATATGAAAGCCTTTCCACATTCTTCACATTTATAAGGCTTCTCTGTAGTGTGCATTCTCTGATGGTTAGCAAGATTGGCAGGAGATGTGAAAGCCTTTCCACATTCATTACATTTGTAAGGCTTCTCTCCAGTGTGGATTCTCTGATGGACAGCAAGACGGGAGTGAGATGTGAAAGTCTCTCCACATTCTTTACATTCATAAGGTTTCTGTCCAGTGTGGCTTCTCTGATGTTGAGCCAATTTGGAATAACATTGGAAATCTTTTCCACATTGATTACATTTGTAAGGCTGTTTTTCTGTGTGAATTCTCTCATGTTTAACAGAAGTAAATTCCTCTCTCAAAGTCTTTCCATGTTTCTTACATTCATAAAGTTTCTCTCCAGTATGGATTCTCTGATGCTTGCCAAGGGAAGAGAGTACAAGAAAAGCTTCATCACATTCATGACAGTCTGATGTTTTCTCTCCAGGATATATATTCTTATATTTAGCAATACAGGAACTCTTTCTTAAAGCATTTTTGTGTGTACTCCATTCACAATGTTCCTCTCCAGTATGGTTTCTTTTCTGCTTAGCAACAACAGCCCTGTGTTCATTATATTGAAAAAGGTCTTTCCATGAAATCACTTTCAGATTTGTACTCATCTCTTTCATATCAAACCATGTATCTGCATCTGAAAGAAATAAACACGCATCTGTATAAATGTACTCTCTAAAGCTGACTGAAAATAAAATTATTGCCTTTTAATTTTTCCACGCAAAATTTTCCAAACTGAAATAGACAGATTCAATCATTTTTAAGTGCTATTAGCTCACACCAATAAAGGAATTCAATTACCACAGAGTTGTACACACAATACAACAAAATTGGACCCCCACAACAAAGCTGAGAGAAAGCCAAAGTGAAGGATCTCATACTTTAGAAACCAGGCTATGAACTCTGAATGGCTCAGTAACCTGATCCAAATCCCTGCAGCAGAGATTAAAAATAGAACCTGGCAAAGGAAGCTTCTCAATCTATTGCATTACATAGATATGCTCCATTTTACTTCCAATCCTTTCTTTCAAATTTCATCTCAAGAACCATCTAGCTGTGTACCACTGGGAATGTGCTTATTTGCCTCAGTTTTCTTTTAGAGTGAAGGTAATTATTGTACCCACTTCTCAGATTGCTGTGAGCATCAAAAGAGATAATACCTATAAAACACTTGGAACACAGAAGGGACCATATGCTTGTTAACTATTATCGTTATCACTATAATTTTGATTCTCTCCACCTCAACTCTTCCTCCTTCATAGACATCCCTGTCCTCCATATACATATGTCTGTTCAACATGATACATTTCTGCAATA
This sequence comes from Sminthopsis crassicaudata, assembly GCF_048593235.1. Lineage (NCBI taxonomy): Eukaryota > Metazoa > Chordata > Mammalia > Dasyuromorphia > Dasyuridae > Sminthopsis > Sminthopsis crassicaudata. The sequence goes on along the minus strand of NC_133619.1, from coordinate 646,596,458 downwards.
TTCTATTTAAAATGTAATATTCTCTGTTGAGGTTTTCTTGGGGTCTCTAAAGCAGGCTTCATTTCAGTTCAGTAATCACCATACGAGTGGCCAGAGGTTAAAGTCTAAATCCTTTATTGTCTCCTTCAAAGTCACATCTCCTTCACTTGGGACTCGGCTAGTTTTCTGGCGGCCTTGTGGATCTTAGTCTCAGTGGAGAAGTGAATGAGGAGAGCCTGCCACCACTTGTCTGTCTTTCCTCTCTGTCTTTCCTAGTTCTGATTCTGGCTGAGTTTCTCTGAGCTTATATGCTCTCTTATCATAGGTGTGAATCTTGTAGAACTATATTAAGTACTAAGTACATGCACTGAAATAGAGAAATATTAAGCACCATGCTAAATTAGATAACTATTGTCTCTATCAATTCCACTGACTTAGCACCTTGAAAGAATCCTTTCGTTTAAATTCAGAGTTCTGGTCCAGAGCACATTTCCATTAAAAACACTTTCCTTTGCCTAGATTACTAAGAATAAGTTTCATAAACTGTTGCTTATGCTCAAACTATCTCTAAGTTTTTATGCCAGATTTAAAACTTCTTGACAGTTTCTCTTTGTACACCCAGGGCTTAATGCAATGCCTAGAGCAGAACAGGTGCTTAATCGATGTTTATTGATTGGCTGACATTACCCCAAGCTGATCATATGGTCCAATCACACCTCAGTGCTTGCATGCTAGTCCCTCTGAGGGGTCAAATCTCTGTTTCTATTTCTGTCTCTTTTCTGTTTCCTTTCACCTATGAACAAATCCCATAGTAAAGATGACAAGGGCTTAGGACTCCTAGTGCTAGAATCTTTCCCTCCATATCCCTAATCTAAGGGAAGCTGTCAGTCATGAAGTGAGTGACTTGAATTTAAGTGAAGGAGGGCTGCCCAAGGTCACAAGCCTCACTTTCCTGGACACAGCCCATCTGTGTCCAGTGGCAGGTACAGATCAGGATTACTCGAGATGGCTCTGGATACAGATGGCCAGGGGAGACTTGGGCCTTCTTAAGGTAAGGTCTCCCTGTGACTAAAGCTGCCCCTATCCAGTGATTAAGGCTAAGGAGCACTGGAGGCAAAGAATCTCTTCTCTTACCTAGGCTAAAAAAATCTCAATAAATAAAAAGGAATGAATGAATGACTAGGGGAGGATTCAGGGTTTCTGGCCAAAGCAGAAATGACTCTGATTTACACTTAGTTTAAGTCAATGAGGACCCAAACAAAGACCAAATGAATTTAGCAAGGAAGCTATGGGCACTCAATGAGAAGCAGACTGATTTTAATTTAAGGTTTCTTCCTTAAGAAAGGAATCAGGGGCACAGCGGATAGAGTACCAGCCCTGAAGTCAAGAGACCCCAGTTTAAATCTGTCCTCAGACAATAATTCCAAGCTGTGTATCCGTGGGCAACTGAATTAACCCCAATTGCCTCAGGGAAAAAAAAAAAGAAAGAAAAAAGAAAGAAAGAAAAGAACACATAAAGGAAATCTATTCACTGATGAAAAAGAGGGGGAAAATGCTTTTAAGAGCATTTTTAGTTAAGGGTATATGATATCCTAGGTGAACAGAGGGATGGAAGGAAAGAAGAAAGAAGAAAACAGGCAAGGAAGGAAGAAGAAAGTGGAGAGAGAGAGAAAGGAGGAAGGGAAAGAAGGAGGCAAGAAGGGAGTCTTGCAACTAATCAGTTCCAGCTTGTGGCCAGCTTTCCTCAGAGGCTGTTCTTTGCCCTATGTAATTGTGCTTACCTGTAGCCTGACTAAGGGAGTTGGCAGAAGATGAAAGGGGAGGGGGGGGAAGAATAAAATAAAAAGTGTACAGCAAAGAAGAAAAGAAAAACTTAAGGAAAGCAGAAAGATAATACATTGTCTTTCATGTATGGCTTATGGAAATTTATTATTATCTATTTTGAATCCTCCCTTATGTTCTGCAGAACATAAGATATTTGCAAAAATTTTTCTTTTCTGTCTTTTTCTATTTTATTTTAGTTTCAAATAAATATAAAAAAAGTAAAAATAAATGCTTTTTGGCTTAAGGAAGGTCTAAGAAAGTCCTATTGGACAGCCTGAGATCTCTTTCTTTGGTTATAGATAGTTGGACAGCCCCAAATTTCCAACAAAGACTCCACTACAATCACTATTCTTCATTAGAAGGGAACAGAAAGGCCATGGAGTCCAAGCCCCTCATTTTATAAATGAAGAGACTGAGGCAGAGGTTCAGTGAGGTGCTCAAGATCTCCCTACCACAAGAGTCTGAAAAAGCATTCCAAGCCATTTTCCCCACCCACATGCCCATCACATGAACAAGCTTCCTGGGATAGCAGCCTGCACCCCAGCTTGCAACTCACTCACCAGGACAGGAGTTCCTCCGGGCTCCTCTCTCCAAAAGGGAGATGAAATCTTCTCTGGGAACTAGAAGTCCTGGGGAGGGGGAAGATAGTGACTGTGAGTCTTGAAACTTGCAATTTATTCCTCATTGGAACAGGGTGGAGGTGTGAGGCCCACTGGGTGGTTCCAAGGACAACAAGGATGGTTTTCAGGGTGCTTATTGCCAAGGGAAGAGGGAAGAGGGGAAAAGAGGCCAAGCAAGCAATCTGGAGTTAGAAGATCCTGATTTTGCTGCCTCCTTTGTAGCAGGATGGCCACACCCCACAGCTTCCATTTTCTAGACATTAGAAGCAGCTGGTAGCCCAGAGAAGGGAGCACCAGGCCTGCAGTCAGGAAGCCCGGAGTTCAAATTTGGATTTAGACACATCCTGGCTATATGCTCTGGGTAAGTAATTTCATCTGTTTGATTCAGCCTCCAGACCTGTAAAATGAAGGTAAAGATGCAGCCCTAAACAAAGGGTTGTGTTGGGAATCAAGTGCAATAATGCCCAAGAAGGAAGCTCTGACCACAAGGCCTGGATTCAAGCAAATGTATGGGAAAACCTCCTCCCTTCCCTTTCTCTCCCTGTATCTGTGCAGGACTTTGGGGGAATGTATGAAGAAAGAACAAGGATCCACTGCTGTGCTTGGAATTTATGAGTTACACAAGGGGCAGTGAGGTAAAAATTTATTTTTTTTACTCAAAAGAACATTGCAAAGACACAATGATTTCCCCCAAGAAGAAGGAGTTCCTCCTCCTATCCCATATTCAGTGAAAAGGGGCAAGACCAGATTTCAGAAGGTTTGCAGACACAACTGCTGGGTTCCCATCCTACAATGCAAAGACCACTCCTAGAAGAACCAGGCAGCAGGAGGACCCTGTCTCTTGTGGACAGGAGGCAGGTAGTCTCTCACCTACACTGTACACAACTGCTGTGGACACAGGTGCTGGCATGTTGTCTTCCATGTTAGAATGGAAGTTTCTTGATGGAAGGGACTGATTTTTCCTCCTTTGCATCTCCTCTATATGTGCACAGAGCCTCTTCCCTTTCTAAATGCCTGTTGCTTTCACTCAAGCAATGGTGAAGGAAGAGAAAGGCTAAGTATGAGCCGAGTGTGATGGAGTTATTCCAGAAGTGCCTAATTGAAGCTGAGTTCTAAGAACGGGTAAAAGCCTGAAACTCTGCACCCTAGGGAGGGGATAGTTACATTCCTTTTGATGGCAGTTACAGAGTTCCAAGGGAAGCACTCCTTACCCAGGGAGAGCAAGTTCTCGGCATTCTCCAGCATGACCTCCTTGTGCAGCTCTTTCTCATCCGGGTCCAACAGACCCCATTCCTCTTGGCTGAAGTCCACAGACACATCCTTGAAGGTCACCAACTCCTAAAACACCAACACCCAGAGGACTTAAGAGTAGAAGCACACTTCATAACTAGCCCAATTCAATGCTCCTCAATTTACAGAAGGGACCTGAAGCATGGAGGAGGGATCTGCCCAAAAATGGTATCCCCTATAGGATTCAGAGCAAGCACTGAATCCAAAGTCCCCCAAAGTCCAGTGGTATATGGAAAAACACATTTTCTGGTGGAATAAAATTGAGAAATGTCTTACTAGGAACAGGTACTGCCTGTGGAATCAGGAAAGTTATGGGTTCTATCAGAGAGAGAGGAGGATTTTTAGAGGTGAAATCAGACAGTGCTATGTTAATAAAATGGCATCAAGTGTTTGTGGGAAGCTAGCAAGTTATTATGTGCTGTTGAGCTAAAATATTTCTGTGATCACTGAGGAGAAAAAAAGATCCTGTGAAATTTCCAAAGGCCAGAAATTAAGTTGTATACAGATGAAAACACTATCCCCCCCACCCCACCAAATTATTTTATTTTTCCAAATGCAAGTACAGATAGTTTTCAACACTCATTTCTGTAAGATTTTGCATTCCAAATTTCAGAATCACACACTTCTTAATGGATCCAGTCCAATGGTCATCAACCTACAAAAGCAAACTGAAGTAGAGAGAAGGAATTTACCCAAAGGTAACATCCTTTGTGAGAACATTTAGAAGTAGTCATTCAAAGGTCTCTCACCTACACTGTACATAGCTGCTGTGGACACAGGTGCTTGCATGTTGTCTTCCATGCTAGTATGGAAGTTTCTTGATGGAAGGGACTGATTTTTCCTCTTTTGCATCTCCTTTATATGTGCACAGAGCCTCTTCCCTTTCTAAATGCCTGTTGCTTTCACCCAAGCAATGGTGAAGGAAGAGAAAGGCTAAGTATGAGCCAAGTGTGATGGAGTTATTCCAGAAGTGCCTAATTGAAGCTGAGGGGTCTCAGGAAATATAGAAAATAAAATAGAAGTACCAGGAAGCAAAGAAATGCTGGACAGCTCCTGATCCATTTGTAACATTTATTGTGCAGGTTTGTTTTATCCAATCTGCTGTTATTGTTCTGCTGGTTCCCTGAAATTTTTTTCTTCTCTTATGTATTTAAGGTTAAAAGAAATTCTAATAGGGGCCACTAGATTGGGCAATGGATAGAGCAGTGTCCCTGAAGCCAGGAGAACCAGAGTTTAAATACTACCTCAGACAATACTTCCTACCTTTGTGACCCTGGGCAAAGTATTTAATAACAATTGCTTGGGGGGGGGGAATATATATATATATATATATATATATATATATAACACTACAAAAATGGTAAAGAGAAGGGATTCAGAGAGATTTGGGAAGATCTGTGTGGCCTGAGGCAGCAGGAGCTGAGCAGCAGCAAGAAGACAATTTCTCCTCTGCGGAAAAGACAAGAACAAGGGAAGTTTCCAGGGTCCTGCTCCAGACAATACTCAAGGTCAAGGGTTTGAGGAAAGTCAGTGGCTGCAGGAGGGAAATTGGCCACAGGACACAGAGTGGTTAGAAGGGTGTGTGTGTGTGTGTGTGTGTGTGTGTGTGTGTGTGTGTATGTGTCTAGTGGGGAGATGGTGCTGGACTAAAGCAAAGACATGATACTCACAGGACACTAATGAGTGAAGGGGTCACCCTTGTCACTGACCTATATTCAGGGAAAATTTAAACAAACATGTGTGGGCAGCAACTGGGGGAAGGGGGTTAATGCTCAAGATGCCAAAGGGACAATGAATCATTCCAAAACATAGAAAAGAGGAGGACAGTGTTATTATTACTGCATTCATTTTCCTGCCCATTTTTGTAAAGGATCCACAGAAAAGAGAGGGGCCAGCATCACAGACTACCCTCCAGATCTGTAGAAATGGCACCTTGGACTAATGTTGCCATATCTGTGGACAGAATATACTCACCTGGGGTGGAGCTCTGCAGCTCTCAGGGGCCATTCCCTCTGGTTCCAGGCTCCCTGCTTAGGTTAGGCCTTGGTACTCTGCAGGCTGTTGGCAGGGGATGATTATAACTCCACAGATGTTGACTCCTTCTTTTCCTGGATAGGAGGTATGCCTACAGAAAATTACAGAGGATGAGGTTCCAAGGAAGTTACCAAACCCCTGGGCCTGCCCATAGGGCAGAGACCCCAACCAACAGGGTAGGGAGGCTGAAAGGAGATTCAGGCTAAAAAATGAAAATGATGGAGTCAAGATGGGAGAGAAAAGGCAGGATATTGGCTGAACGCTCTCCAGTTTCCTATGAAATAACTTTCAATTAAGAGTGGAGTGACAGGACCTACAAAAGGATGGTGAAAAACCATTTTCTAGTCTTAGATAATTTAGAACTGCAGGAAAGATCTGTCTCACTTGGGTAAAAGGGGAACAGAGCCCCAGCACAGATTAACAACTGAGGCCCAGTGGTCCCTGACAAGCCAATATTGGGAAGTTAGTTAACTGAATTGGAAAAGAGTAGGAGAGCATGGTGAGGTGCAAAGTCACCACCCTCACCTTCTCCTCCAGAGCCACTTGGCTCCAGTGGCCAGATATAGATCAGATGACTGAAGATGGCCCTGAAAGCAGTGGAGACCTTGACCTTAAGCTAAATCTCAGTCTGAAGGAGGCAATACCCATTGAATGCTTAAAATTGGGGAAGAAATGAAGCCAAGAAAGTTCTCTTTCACCCAGTTAAAAACAAGTCTGGGAGCATATATTTAAAACCGTCAGTAAACATCATATGTAATGGCGATAAACTGGAACCTTTCACAGTAAGATCAGGAGTGAAACAAGGTTGCCCACTATCACCATTTCTATTCAATATAGTACTAGAAATGCTAGCCTCAGCAATAAGAGCCGAGAAAGAGATTAAAGGAATTAGAGTAGGTAATGAGGAAATCAAACTATCACTCTTTGCAGATGCTGTGATGGTATACTTAAAGAACCCCAAAGGTTCTGCTAAAAAGCTATTAGAAATAATTCATAACTTTAGCAAAGTTGCAGGATACAAAAAAATCCACACAAAAACAAGTCTTGGAGGGAAAAAATCCCCAGAGCTATTGGACATAGGGGCAGTTAGGAGTTTATATAGAAGGTACAGGGAATAAGATAACTAGGATAGGATGGTATGAAATGGAAGATGAGCACACCTTCTCTTACTCCTACTGTTAAGACTCCCTTCTTCTCCCCCACAGAGGGAGGAGGGATTTAAGGCCCCAGATGGAATGAGAGTGTGTAGAACCTCAATGTCCCCTGAGTCAGAAATCTCCCTGCCAGTGATACTTGGTCCTCCCAGCATTCCTTCTCCCCAATAGACATATTGTATAGATAAATAAACTAACTGAGGGATCCAGTAAGGAGGTAGACTCTGAGATGGAGCCAGCAGAGAAAGACCACAAGAAACCTAAGGTTAGGAGACAATCTAGTCTGGGATTCAGTTCCCAGAACCTTTGGCGAGGGAAGGGTCTGGGTGCTAGGAAGCCTGGGTAAAAAAGAAGAAATGTAAGTGTCCAGAAGTGATTTAGGTAGATAGTTGAATCAGGAAAAATAGGAGGGCTGAGTCCTGAAATCTATTCAGAAGATTCTTGGGTAGATTGTAGGCTTAGAATCCTGAAAGGGAATGTGGAAACAGTGAGCCACATGCCTGGGAAGGAGCCCCAGATGTGCGGGTCCAGAGAAGTTGGCCCAGGAAACAGCTTCAGTTCCTGCAAACAAGGAGAGTTCCTCAGGGCACAAAGACAGGGCCTGTGGAACCTCATAAGAAATCAAGTCAATTAAATCAACTGTTGCTGAGTGAAATGAGCAGAACCAGAAGATCACTATACACTTCAACAACAATACTGTATGAGGATGTATTCTGATGGAAGTGGAAATCTTCAACATAAAGAAGATCCAACTCACTTCCAGTTGATCAACGATGGACAGAAATAACTATACCCAGAGAAGGAACACTGGGAAGTGAATGTAAATTGTTAGCACTACTGTCTATCTACCCAGGTTACTTATACCTTCGGAAGCTAATAATTAATGTGCAACAAGAAAAAGGTATTTACACACATATATTGTATCTAGGTTATATTGTAACACATGTAAAATGTATGGGATTACCTGCCATCGGGGGGAGGGAGTGGAGGGAGGGAGGGGATAATTTGGAAAAATGAATAAAAAAAAAAAAAAAAAAAAAAAAAAAAAAAGAAAGAAATCAAGTCAATTCACCAAACAGGAGCTGGAGGCAGAGCTAGGACACCCAGGGCCAGAAGGGGAGGCTGAAACTGGGACTCCTGGATTATTATGAGGAAAGCCTGCCTTTGGGCAAATATGACCTAATGGTAAGCTTGATGAGAGAGGAACACTGGATTTTTGAGAAGTGTTTGGGAACCTAAAAAAGAGGTAGGGGCCAAGAATTCATTAAGTAGCAAGACCTGGAAGGAAATTGTTCTGACAGATGGGGAGGACACTGGCCATTAGAGCAGAAAAGAAGTGTCAAGGCTTATGCAAGGGCAGCCAGCAGAAGCCAGGACTTGTGAGGAGCCCTGGCTCACACCTACCTGGGTCCTACCCCAGCAGGGATGGTTTGCAATAAGTAGAAAATGACAGATGCAACAGAATGCCCAGAGATCTCAGTCCAAAGCCTTCCTGCTTCCCATTAGTCTATTGCAGGAATGTCCTCTCAGGCTCAAGAGCCCCAAGCAACCAATCCCCTGATGTCAGGGGGGTAGGACCCTGCTCCCTGCCTCCCTTCCCCAAGGCCTGCTTATCATCACATGGCCAATGTCCACTAGAATGGCTCTTCTACGGTCCTAGATTCCTCCCAGGCTTCCAAACTCCACCCTAGGACTCTTATTTCACCTGGTCACTTACCCACCAGGCTTGTCATCTTATCTCCCATGCTTCCATCACCTGATGTTTTGTTGGAGGAAGGATTCAGGACTTTTATCTTGCCACCGGAATTGGCAGAGCATTGTCTCCCTAACATCCCATTCAAACAACTCTGAGATACCACTATACACCTGTCAGATTGGCTAAGATGACAGGAAAAGATAATGATGAATGTTGGAGGGGCTGTGGGAAAACTGGGACACTGATACATTGTTGGTGGAATTGTGAAAGAATCCACCCATTCTGGAGAGCAATCTGGAATTATGCCCAAAAAGTTATCAAACTGTACCTACCCTTTGATCCAGCATTGCTGCTACTGGGCTTATATCCCAAAGAAATACTAAAGAGGGGAAAGGGACCTGTATGTGCCAAAATGTTTGTGGCAGCCCTTTTCGTAGTGGCTAGAAACTGGAAGATGAATGGATGCCCATCAATTGGAGAATGGTTGGGTAAATTATGGTATATGAATGTTATGGAATATTATTGCCCTGTAAGAAATGACCAGCAAGATGAATACAGAGTGGCTTGGAGAGACTTAACATGAACTGATGCTGAGTGAAATGAACAGAACCAGAAGATCACTGTACACTTCAACAACAATGCTGTATGAAGATGTATTCTGATGGAAGTGGATATCTTCAACATAAAGAAGATCTAATTCACTTCCAGTTGATCAATGATGGATAGAAACAGCTATACCCAGAGAAGGAACACTGGGAATTGAGTGTAAACTGTTTGCACTATTGTCTTTCTACCCAGATTACTTATACCTTCAGAATCCAACTCTTACCATTCAACAAGAAATTTACACACATATATTGTATCTAGGTTACACTATAACACATTAAATATGTATGGGATTGCCTGTCATCTAGGGGAGGGAGTAGAGGGAGGGAGGGGAAAATTTGGAAAAATAAATACAAGGGATAATGTAAAAAAAAAAAAAATTATCCATGCATATGTACTGTGAAAAAAATTTATAATTATACAATTAATAAAAAAAAAAGAAAAAAGAAATAGCATATTATCCTGCGAATGACTTTCTGTAATCTCGTTGCTAATATTTTATTTAAGATTTTTGCAACAATACTCATTAGGTAAATTGGTCTATAATTTTCTTTCTGTTTTCACCCTATGTGATTTAGCTATCAGCCACATATCTGTGTCATAAAAGGGATTTGATAGTTCTTTTTTCCCTATTTTTCCAAATGGTTTATATAGTTTTGGAATTAATTGTTCTTTGAATATTTGGTAGAATTCACATGTAAATCCATTTGGCCCCAGAGATTTTTCCTTAGGGAGATGATTAATAGCTTGTTCTATTTCTTTTCTAAATTAAGACTATTTAAATAATTTATTTCCTTTTCTGTTAACCTGGGCAATTTACATTTTTCTAGCTAATCCTCCATTTCATTTAGATTATCAAATTTGTTGGCAATTGTAGAATAACTGAATAACTTATGGAATATGAATGTTAGGGAATATTATTCTTTTGTAAGAAATAACCAATAGGATGATTTCAGAGAATCCTGGAGAAACTTATATGAACTGATGCTGAGTAAAAATGAGCAGAACCAGAAGATCATTATACACTACAACAATAAAATTATAGGATGACCAGTTTTGATGGACATGGCTCTCTTCAACGAGATGATTCAAACCAGTTCCAATTCTTCATTGATGAGAGCCATCTACACCCAGAGAGAGCACTGTGGAAACTTTGTGAACAATAATGTAGCATCTTCACTCTTTCTGCTGATGTTTGCTTATATTTTCTTTTTGTTCTCTTTTCCTTTTACACCAGACTTTTCTTGTGTAGAAAGATAACTGTATAAATATGTATATATAGATATTGGATTTAACATATATTTTAACATATTTAACATGTATTGTACTACCTACCTGCTATCTAGGGGAAGGAGTAAGGGGAAAGAGTGAAAAATTTGGAATGAAGTTTTGCAAAGGTCAATGCTGAAAAATTACCCATGCATATGTTTTGTAATAAAAAGTTTTAATCCTTTTTTTAAAAAGAAAAGAAAAAATAGAAAATCTGAAACATCTCATTAGAAAAACTGGAGAACAGATCAAGGAGAGACAATATAAGAATTGCTGAACTATCTAAGTTGTTATTTTAAGAAGACTCTGGATACAAGATTTCAAGAAATTATGAAAGAAAATTGCTCTGAAGTTCTAGAACAAGAGGGAAAAGGAGGAAAGAAAAAAATTGACTGTTCACCAAGTGAGAGAGATCAGAGGAGGAAAACTTACACAAATATCCTAGCAAAGTTTCAAAATGCCCAGGTTAAGGAGAAAATATTGCAATTCAACAAGAAAATAACAATAAAATACTGCAGAAAGTCAGAATGTCACAAAATGCAACAGTTTCTACTCTAAAAGACCATAGGTCTGGTTATATTAAATTTCATAGAACAAAAGAACTGCAGTTGCATCCAGTATAATTTACCCAGAAAGTTGAATATAATGTGGAAAGAAAGGGAAAAAAATGAACTTTTGATAAACTGAAAAGCTTTCAAGTATTTGTAAAAAGATCAGAATTCAATGGAAAAAATAATATGAAAGATCCCGAAAAAAAGGAAAACATTAAAGACTAATTCTAAGGCATTCCTTAAGGCAACTATTTACTTATGTAACTGAAAATGTTACCAGTATAACTGTAGGTAGTTTGGAAGACTGGGGCTGAGTTATGTATGATGGGGTAGGAAATTATAAAAACTGGCAAGAGGAAGAAGTAATACTGAGAAAGCAGGTGGGGAGGGGGGGGGTGGAAAGATGGTAATATTGTAACCTTTCTCTCTGAATTACCCAGGAAACAATGTATACATCCAGAAGGATGAAGAAGCCTGAATATATAGAGGTGAGGAAACTGGGGGATGGGGTGGGGGAGGGACTTTTAGCTGGATGGGAGAGAAGATCAAGTGACAGAGATAGTGTTAAAAGAGGATTGAGAAAGAGAATGGTAAGTAAATATAAGAAGGAAAGACATTCAGTTGTTTGGATGGAAAGTTTAAAGTGGCTCTTTGTGACAGCAAATTTCAGTGATCCCCCTTTATTCCTTATTTATTTTAAATTTAAAATTCCATTATTAGAAATTAGAAACAATTGGTCTTGCAGTGCTAAGAATCCTGAAACTGAAGAGATCACAGGAGAAAACCTTACAAGAATATCCTAGCAAAATTTCACAATTCCCAGGTTAAGGAAAAAAAATCCTGCAATCCAAGCAGAAAATCAGACTTGGACACTGCAGAAATAGTCAGGATTTCACAAAACCTGCAGCTTCAACTCTAAAAGATCATGGGTTTGGTTACATTAAATTTCAAAGACCTGGACTTGCATCCTGAATAATTTACCCAGAAATCTGCAATATGGAATGAGGGGAGAAATAGATATTTCACAAACTGAAAAACTTTCATATATTTGTAACAAAAGGAGCAGAACTGAATGGAAAATTTAATCTTAAAGATCCAGCAAAAAGGAAAACACTAAAGACCAATTCCCAGGCCCTCATTATTTACTTCTATAGGAGAAAATGTTATCAGTATAACTTTAGGTGGGGGGAAGGGCGAGGGGAGCGGGTAACATTGTAACCTTCCTCTCAATACCTGAAGAAACAAAGTATAGATCGGGAAGGCTGTGGAAGTCTCGTGGTTATGTAACACACACCGGGGATGGAAGGAGGGCGCTGGATGGAGGCTCCAGGGGAAGCCTGAGATCTGGTCCGGGGAGGGAGGGGGCGGATGAGGGGAAGTTTCAGGGCTTTAAAAGAGGGGGCAGGGAAGCAGGAGGAAAGGAGAGCCCAGGTCAGATCCGGGAGAGAAATTCTGACCCAGCTCAGGGTAAGATCAGGGACACTGAAGGGGCAGAAGGATTGGGGGGACACAGATCCCGGGAAAGAAGCGTGGCTGTGCCCTGAGGTCTACCGAGGAGCTGAGGAGGTTGCCTGGGACCCTCTGGTAGAGCCTAGGCTTGGCGACCCTAAAGGGAGCCTGGACACAGGGAGCCATGGCCTGGGGTCTGATGGGGCAGTAGCCCAAGAGCTTGGGGATGGGGGGGAGCCAGGGAGAGCCAAGCGGGAGTTTTGGGGCCTACGGCCAGAGTGAGTCCTCAGGGCAGGGAGAACTCTTGAATCTATCCGGGGCCCAAGTCGGAAGGCAGAAGCACCGCGTTTCTAACCGGGATCCAGGAACAAGGCGGGACTCCTGGGTCCTTGTGGGCAAGGTCAGAAATTGGGGAAATGTGAATCGATGATAAATCCGGGGACGGTAACGTCTGACGTTTGGGAAGTTCTGGGGTGGGAAAAGCAGCGGGGGTGAGGGGGAGGCTGGCAAGGGAGGGCTTGTCCGACAGCCGAGTCTGGCAGAGCAGCAGGTTCCTGGAGCTGCTGAAGAGATGATGCCCCATCAGCAAAGACAAAGGCAACTAGCAAAAGCTCAGAGGTGGGCAGGGAGGGTTAGGGTTATACCGGGAGGTGGACGGACCTACCTGGGTCCTGCCCCTACAGAGCTGCCTTGAGTCCCAGTCCAGAAGTCCCAGTTTTCAGCCAGCTCTCGCAAGGAGGTTTCTCCGGGGCCCAAGAGTTGCCACCTTAGGCACCCCCTGAGACTTCCCAAAATGAGCCGTCTCCTTCTAGGACGCCCAAGAGCAGGAAGTCAGGCCCTGAGCCGCTTCCCCGCCCTAAACCCCGCCCCCATCACGTGAAATGTCTTCACCGCCGGAGAGGCCCAACGTCTGCCCTGGTCTCCTCCCAGGCTTCCAAACTCCACCCCAAGGCTCCTATTCCGCCTGGATCACCACCCACCAGGCTGTTCCGCTCGGAGATCGCCTCCTCCCCCCAGGCCGCCTCCTTTTCCCACTCTCATTCACAGCTTTGGGGCTCCCTCCTTGCGCTCTGGAGCTGAAAGGGTGGCTACATCAATCCTGGGCAGCAGCCAAGCAAAAAGTAGTGGGTCCCATATTTGAGGTACTGACTGCAAGTCAAGTTTGGGAACTTTGGGGATTCTATTTACCTTCTACTGTTAATGCAGACTAGATTGGATTTTCTTCTAATCTAAATTAGAATGAGGGCTCACTTAAAAAAAGACTTGTCCTATTACAACAATAGGGATGTTTGAACCTCTACAGGGAGATCACTGAAAATTTGACATTGAGGTGATATGATTAGGAGCTGTAGGAATAAACATTCAGCATAACTGGATCAGAATGACTCTGTTCTACTCTGAAGGCTGTATGTCCACAGAGTCAAGTGGTCAGAAGGATCACGTGATTTTTCTATGGGAGATAATTCAGAAATGCATTGATGTCGTTTCACTGGCAATTTTTCTTCATGTTTTAAAAAGAAAACCTCATTTATATTATTGTTATGTTTCTAATCTTATATTGGGATTTGGGGAAACCACAGTATTAAAAAATGCTAATCTGAAAAATGATTTTGAGAGTGTGATGTGATTGCCTATTTAGAAAATTAACTAATAATTTGACCTGGTAGAGGCAAGAGCTGAAATAGAAAAAACCAGAAATTTTAGGAAGTTTTACATTGATAAAATTTCAAAACCAGGAACAAGATAACACCAGCTTAGTGCTCAGCTTGAAGCAGTTTCCAAATACAGCACACAGGTTGCTGAAAAGGTAGATCTCAGAAAATTCTTTGCCTCATTGTCTGATCACCCTCCCTGCCTCCCAAAGGGCTCTGGGATCAGGGTGACCAGCAAATCCTGATTAAGCAACCAATCTGGCCTGAAAGCTTCAAACCAATCTAGTCTCTATGATACACAAGGCAAAGTTCAAACATGGCAATCCCAATTTTCCAAAACTTCTAAATTTGTTGGAAGGAAAAAATGTTCACAAGGGTATCAGGAACACAGAGATTCCTGTTAGAGTCAGATTGGCTCAGAGTGCTCTCCCAAGATTCTGAGGTTGGACTTTCCACCCACATCCCAGAAATGAGAGAGGTCCAAAGTGGGGACTTTCCAAGTGTCAAAAGGTTCTTCCAAGGGGAGTAGAAGATTCTGGACCCTAAACTGAGTATTAAGCAAGGAATACATTCAACACAAAAAGCAACTGATCCTAGAGTAAAGTTTCAGATCCAGCCTCTAGCCCAGCCTAATGCCTATGGCAGAAAACTACAGGACTTTCATACAAAAAGGACCCTGAAGTTCTCTCAGTCTGGACCAATATAGTTTTCTAGCTGGCTTAAGAGACTGAATGAATCAATTTTCCTCTGAAATTCCACATGGAACAAATAGAAAGAAGTTCAAACATAAATCAGTATTTTGAGATCTACTATGCGGAAGAAAAGAGGGAATGAGACATCTACAGAACTCTGAAAGACAGAAGGACCCTAACAGGAGGTTTTCTTTGTTCTTGTTGTTTTGGGTTTTTTTGGTTGTTGTTGGGTTTTGTTTTGGGGTTTTGTTGTTGTTGTTGTTGTTGTTGTTGTTGTTGTTGTTGTTGTTGTTGTTGTTGTAGTTTTTTGATATCCTGGAAAATTTCAAAACTCATTATCCCAAGAAAGAGCAACAAGAATATACTGGACATTTCCTCCAGATATGGCAACAGCCAAGTCTTAGATCAGAAAGAAGCCTGGAAGAATAAGTAGACAATAAGTAATAGCACTACAAATATTATATTGGGGACACAGTAAACTTAGAACAAGAGACTGACTCCAAACACACTAAGTTTACTTATATATAGACATGCTGTCAGAATTCTTCAAGCTGTCATCATTACTGAGAAGTCTAAAAGAAAGGTGAGGGATAAGTTGTGTATGATGGAGTGCTTCTGAAAAACAAAAGTGGCTAGAAAAGGGTAAAACAAGGCAATTACCTCATAAATTTGGGTGTGCAAGAAGGAACTGACACAGAGGGAGCAGGTGGGATATGTTGGAACCTTGTTCTCAGAGTTGAAGAGGAAACAGCCTTGAAATCTAAAAGTGTGTTGTCAGGTTCTAGAGAGGTGAAAAACTGGGGAAAGGATAGCAACAGGACTTTTAGAAAGGGTGGGGGAGAAGATAAGGGAGGAACTCCTCAGGAACAAGGGGGAGAGATAAGGTAACAGAGATAGGGTAAAATGAAAGGCTGAGAAAGATAATAGTGAATAAGAATAAAGAATCTCATTCTAAATATCATCTGGCTGCTTGAGCTTTACCTTTACTATTTGGAATAACAAGCAAGGAAGCTAGGATCCTAGTAAGCTAGACAGCTTGCCTTCCTTTCTACCCTCCTATGCTCCCTCCAGGGAAGAACCCTCATGGTTTGACTCCTAATGAAATTTGGCAAATGGATGTGACCCATTATAAATCTTTTGGTCATCTCTCTTTTATCCACGTGGTGGTAGATACCTTTTCAGGATTCACTTTTGCAGTGCCAACAATGGTCACTGAATTCCTTATCCAAGCATTTGCAATTATGGGTGTGCCACAAGAAATAAAAACAGATAATGGACCTGCATATACTTTTTTTTTTAATTTTTTTTCCTGAGGCTGGGGTTAAGTGACTTGCCCAGGGTCACACAGCTAGGATGTGTTAAGTGTCTTCACCAGATTTGAACTTGGGTCCTCCTGAATTCAAGGCTGGTGCTCTAAATACTGCGCCACCTAGCTGCCCCATGGCCTGCATATACTTCTAAACATTTTGTGCACTTTTGTGCACAGTATAAGATTTTACACACCACTGGCATACCTTTTAATCCCCAAGGTCAGGCAATGGTAAAGAGAAAAAACAGAGACATTAAGACAATCCTCAAAAAAAAAAAAAAAAAGAAAAAAGAAAAAGAAAAAGAAAAGAAAGGGGGAGCCACAGGTAACCCTAGAGAACTTCTAAATTTAGTTCTCTATACTATTAATTTTCTAATTTTTCACAAAGATGCACTGGCTCCGGCAGACAGGTTTTATAACCCACCAGAAGGACAGTGTCCAGTGGGAGCAGCTCCACTGTGCTTAGATAGATAATCGCCAGGTGATGTGGAGAGACAAAGAAAATAGTGAATGGAAGGGACCAGATAAGTTAACTGCCTGGGGGAGAGAGTTTGCTTGTATTTCTTCAGATGGAGAAGGAATCAGATGGGTGCCAATGAGTCGTATTCGCCTTGTCCATCAGAGAGACAGAAAAAGAGAAAAACCTCAAAACAAAGGAGAAGATCTAAGAAATATCTGACACTGAAAGAGCATGGCTGATAAGAAGACTGTTAAAGAACTTTAAAAACTTGCAGGAATTATTGGATTTTTGGCACATGAACTAATGGACAATGGACTTATGGACATATATAAATTCTCAATTTATGATTATTTGATCATGTTATTTGTTACATCACTTCTAGCATGTGTTATGTTACTATGTGTTTATGTAATTATGTGTAATGCCTCCCATATTGATGGATTTATGTTTCAAGGTCATGACCACCCTATGTTCTAAATCAAAAGAAAGGGGGAGATGTTAGGATTACAAGGTGCTAACTCAGGTTGTCTAAACAATTCTCTAGCTCAG